>NC_137043.1:9850688-9853188 GCF_032717465.1 Coenobita brevimanus | reverse complement strand
ATATCCATCACTCTTCCTACTGACTCCACTTTCCCATTCGTACTTCGCCTGCATTGGGGAGGATTTTTTTTTTTTTTCGTTCTCCCTCACTTTGAGGCGAGATCCAGTTCTACGTTGGTCTTCATATGGACTGATACAGATAAATATTTAATGTAACTCCATCCAAAAGCTTTCAAAAGTAACCTGTCCTTTGCGTAAATATACTGTAAATCTGATGGCGGATGATGTAAGTGGGATTAGAGATAATTTGAGGAGTCAGCGCAGTAACAGTCATGTACGCCTGTACCCTACATTGGTTTTTATTTTATCTTACTGTTGTTTTCATATGTGTAGGGGACGAAGATCAATCGAGTAGTCTAATGTTTTGCCAAAATGTTTAGCAACACCTACAAGTATCCATTGAGGTCAAAACACTCATCTGCAAGCAAGGAGTAGAGCTTAATACAGAAGTATGACGAACTGATAGGGTGAGATGCATCTCTGTAGATGCGGTCATTGTGATCACTGGTTCAAGCTGCATCGGCTTATCGTGTGCTGTTATATTTGTTGCCACTTCTCATTCACAGAAAAGTTAAGCTTAACGGTTGTGACCCATAGAAACATCACTTCCTACAGTGTCCACACAGTTATGTTACTATACAAAACGAAGTATTAACACAATATGGCAGCTTTAGAAAGTTTCAAAGAGTATATTGGAAGCAGTGCCCAAATCTGCATCCCAGTTTATCTTACATATTTATTTATTTTGTAACTAAGGAAGCACACAAACAAGATTTTCCTTATGTGGGCGTTAATTATTTAGTTGATAAATTTGAAATTTTAATATATCAATGGACAGGATAATTTACTGGTTCTTGCCCTAACGTAACCTAAACTAACCTACTACTATAAGCGTTACCTCCATGGTTAAGAATTCATACAGTATGTTGTGAAGATGGTACTGATGATGACAGTGATGATGGTGTGTGTGTGTGTGTGTGTGTGTGTGTGTGTGTGTGTGTGTGTGTGTGTGTGTGTGTGTGTGTGTGTGTGTGTATGTGAGTTGTGTTGTATACTTGCATATTTAAATTACTGCCATCTATAAAGATGGATTGAAAACTGGTTTTTAAGAATGTAAACATAACGTTGTAAATGATGGGAAGGAATCAGACTGGATGAATGTTTCAAGAGGAGTTGCCTACAAATGGGTACAGTCTTGATTCGGGTACTATTTCGATTGTATATTGATGATATATTGATGAAGAATTGCGCGGTAAAAGCTAGAGATTTTTTTATGATTAAAAAGAAAATCGGTAATGGAGCGAATTGACCCGAGCATAGGCTGAGAAGTCAGAGAAATCTAGACTGATTATTAAAGTTGGCTCAAATGTGGCAAATGGATTTTGATTTTGACAGACGTAAAGCTCTTAATACTGTCCCACTTCAGGTTCATTTACCTGTAGGTCAGTTCAGGTACAGTAATTCACTCAGCTCTTTTTGGGAAGGATTATTCTTTTCTTATTAAATTCATGATCACTCTGAACCAGATATTTTCAGACAGTGTAAGGCACATTAAAGCCATTCAAGTCCAAATACCCACTTTTAGTACAATATCAGGCCGACTGAGTTGCATTTCATTCACTCCGGGACTTTGTTGATCCTTTGCAGTAGTTGATATGGAAGTCAAGAAAATCATATAAAGAAATGGGTTAAAATTTCGTTATTAAAATAGTCTGGATGATGATTATGTCCTGGAAAGAGGTGAAGAGAGTAAGACAGGGTGGAAGTGAAGTTAGCAGGGGAGTGAAAGATAAAAATGGCAGATTACTAGTGGAGAAGGGAGAAAAAGTGAGCAGATGGAGAGAACACTTTAAAGAATTGTTGAACATAGAGGATGGACATGATGCGAGTATAAGTGGCTGGGGAATGGCTGGGAGGAGGAGGGAGGTGAGAAGACAGGAAGAAATCAGTAGGATAGAAGTTGTGGAAGCAATGAAGAAAGTTAAACTGGGGAAAGCCCAAGGAATTGATGGGTTGTGTGGGCAATGTTGAAGCATGGGGGAGAGATAGTAGTAGAATGGATGTGGAAGATGTGCAGATTGGCCTGGGAGGAAGGTAGAGTTCCGGAGGACTGGAAGTCAGGTATAATTATTCCCTTGTACAAAGGAAAAGGGGAAAAAGAAGTGTGTGTTAATCATAGGGGCATTTGTCTTCTTAGTATAATAGGAAAAGTGTATGGAAGGATACTTATTGACAGAGTTAGGGAAATAACAGAGGAATTAGTTGGAGAAGAACAGGGAGGCTTTAGGAAGGGAAGAGGTTGTGTAGATCAGATATTCATTCTTAGATCTTTAGTGGAAAAGGTTCTAGAGAAGGGAAAGAAGTTGTATGCGGCTTTCATGGATTTGGAGAAAGCATATGACAGGGTCGATAGACATGGATTGTGGAAAGTATTAAGAATATATGGAGTAGATGGGAAGTAGTTGAATGCTGTGAAGAGTATGTATGATGGTGCGAAGGC
>NC_137043.1:9710688-9843188 GCF_032717465.1 Coenobita brevimanus | reverse complement strand
TCTCTCTTTTTTTTTACCTCCTCACTTCTGAGTTTTATCCCAAACCGAAAACAAAATCTTGTAGTAGTACGAAGAACAACATAAGTAATAATTAGGAGCGCTCAGAAAGTGTAACACCTGCGACCACCAACAACCCAAAGGGCCGAATATTTGAATATTCCTTGTGACCTTTATCTCCGACATATTGATTTCAAAACAGAATTAAGTGATTTTTCCCAACACTTAACCTTTCACCTGCTTTGGTTCGAAACATATAAAAAAAAAAAAATATGTAGTTGACTTCTGTCTAGTGACCTTGACATTTGACCTGTAGCTGCGACCTTGACCTATAACCAATTATCCTGAAAATATGAACATCTTTATCCTTGTTTTAACACGAATTCTTCTGCAAAGTGTGGTATGCATGAGGTAAATAATAAACTTGGTCATCCCGTGTGACCTTGAACTTTGATCTATTGTTCCAAAAAGTAATAATAATAATAATAATAATAATAATAGGTCAACCTTTTGGGACATCAACTCATACACCAAGTCTGATCCAAAGATCAAATCTTTTATTTAATTATTTTGTCCACACACACACACACACACACACACACACACACACACACACACACACACACACACACACACACACACACACACACACACAGGTTGAACTATGACTGTGTCCTGTGTTCATAATCTGTTAATAGTTCTCAAAATTGAACCCTTTCATGCTTGCCTGATCCTTAACCCTTCCACTGAATTGTGTCAAATCAGCTCAAAACTGTTGAGCTGACATGTCCTGTAAACCTCGCCTGTGACCTTTCTCTGTGACCCTGACCATTGATTGATTATTCTCAAAATCAGATCCTTTTCTTCTTGCCTTATACTCAGCCCTTCCACAAAACTTGGCTGAAACAGCATGAAAATGTGTAAATTCATAATGACCACTGATGTGTTGTTCTTTAGAACAAAAGGTTTACTCCTTGGATTAGTCACAGATCTTCCAGCGAGTTTGGTTAATATCTGATCAGAAGTTTGATTTTTTTTTTTTTTTTTACAATCCCACATGCACACGGGTCAAACTTGGACCTTGACCTTGACTGAGTCTTCTCAAAACTGAATCACATCTTTCTTGCTTGAACGTCAACTTTTTCCCAAAATTTCGTCGATATTTAATAACTGCTTAAGTCAAACTCTGACCTAACCCTTCGACCTTGACCTTTGACCTTTTGTATTAAAAACAACAGGTTTACTCACTGGTTGTCTCTCTGTCCCCCTACCAAGTTTGGTTAAAGCCCGGTAATAAACTGTTATTTTGTTCACACACACACACACACACACACACACACACACACACACACACACACACACACACACACGTTCAAGTCAAAATATAACATATGATCTTGCTTCGCGATCTGAGAGTGTACTTACGCCTTTGGACTGAAAGAATTCCCTCGTCTACTACAGTGACGTCTGTGGTGCATTGTTCTTGTTACTGTCAGACGGTTTTGTTTAGATTAGCAGACTTTTCGAACTGTAGGGGTTAGTTACAGCCTTCATAACCCCTTCATTACAAGCATTATCCCTTAAGTTGAATGAAAATCGTCGGGTGGCAGCAAAAGTATAAATAATATGATGTTCTTGGGCAGAAAGAGGTTAATGGAACTTGCTTGTCACTCCCTCAGCGAAAGAGGTCCCTTCTTGGATAAATACAGTAGCCCTGAGGTAGCAAAACTATAAAACCCAGACTCAGAATCTCGTGCTGGTGGCAGGCGTGGCCCCACAACCCATATGATCACCTAATGGAGTCTTGACCAGATTGAGGAAATTGGGTTTATCAGCGTTTGTAAGGCACGAGTTACCCCAGAAAAGGAGGCAAGGAAACTACTCTCCCTTCCACATTTTCTGTTTTACCAGCTTCTTTTTTTTCTTTTTGTTTTGCAGCCTCTCTCTCTCTCTCTCTCTCTCTCTCTCTCTCTCTCTCTCTCTCTCTCTCTCTCTCTCTTTTAAATTAATTATCACATTTTTTTATTTTCTCGTTCTTTCCCAGTTTCCCTGTTGGGGGGGAGGGGAGGTCTCCCTGTTTGGTGCCCATCCTCTCTATTATTTAAAAAAATTATCAAAATTTTCCCCACTTACCCGACCTCCGTCACCCCTCTTTTCACAGTCTACCTTAATTTCCTTTAATTTTCTCGGTTACTTCCTTCATGCTTACCAGCTCCCTGCTGTGCTCCCATCCCCTCAGCTGTCTCCACTTTCTCACTCTCCTCTCCCTCTTCCTGTTTTGCTTAACAAGCGTCTATTACATTCCCATACCCACTTTGTATAATCTATCTCCTTCCTTTTTCCTTATCGCTTTGGCGGCGAGAGGTTGCTCCGTTACTGGATTCATATAACATTACGATTGTACCAATTTGTAGCTGTTCCGTACGGTGCTGTAGAGGGACGCCTTCGTGTGGTGGCATCTTAATAACTGAACGGATTAATTGCCTGCTTGTACACCTACCACAAATGCATAAATAAATAAATAAATAAATAAGAATAAATCTTTGAGCTAGTTCGGTAAACCTTTCCGGCTTGTTCATTGCACCAAAGAAGATTCAGTAAATTATGTACTAAAGCAGAACACATATAAATATTGCAATCTGTCTGCATGTGTCCATTAGTGCGTGCTTCCCAGTCATGGCTTTCAATGTATCCATGCATCCATCATCCAATCCTACGTTGCCCCATGAGGAGAGTAGGAGCCCGGGGCTAGGCAAGTTGGTCCTGACATTGAAGATGAGAGTGACCAGCCTCACTCATCCCTGAGTGGCATTACGTGAGCTATAAACCCCAACCTTCCCTTGGATATAAACCTTCACTGGCTCAATCGGACTGGAGCGCAATAATTACCTACTAAACCACCAGACGTCAAAATTTGGTCATACAGTTACCACCCAGCGTAGTAAATGGTTTCCTGGTGTATAGGAAACCATTTGGTTTGTCACTCAGTGTAGAGTCACCCACAGGCAGAAGGAAGAGGGAAGAAAGACAGAAGAGGTCGTGTAAAGTCACCCATGGGCAGAAGGACGAGGAAAGACTGAAGGAAAGACATAAGAGGATGGAAGGAAAGAAGGATGGAGGAGAGGAAAGTGCAGACAGACACCCGAGGGCAGCACTACATCGAGTGAGTGGATGGTGAGCGCCCCATCCTACCACTAACAGTTATTATAAATTTTGGCTTGCTCTCGGACAGTTTTCAAAGTACACGAAACAAGAGACGGTGCCTAGGCACTGCAAACCCGTCCCTGGCAGTCACTGTAGTGCTGACGTATAAACACAACAGGATATCTAGTCAAAGATGTCACATATCAAATCTGGAGTAAATCGGGTGAAAATTGACGATTTTATGCCCATTTGAAAATTTAGGCCCGACCCACCTGACACTGACCCCCTACCGCTAATTGGGGGGTGGCCTACCTGCTGGAATGAGGCATGTTATAGAATGCAGATTTGAAAGACACACCTTTAGGTTTTGGTTTCATGTCGATATGACGAATTTACAAGGAGTTTTTGCAATTTTTTTTTTTTTTTTTTTTTTTTTTTTTTTTACCTACAGACTGGGCCTTTGCCCTATTGGCCCCATATTTAATCAGGTGGTCAGAAGGTCGTAGCCCATCATCCCTGTAATTTTAGTCAAAATCGAACCAGCAGTTTTCGCGTAAAGTTGTTAACAGAGACAGACAGACAGACAGACAGACAGACAAACAAACAGATGAACCTAGTGAAAATAATACCCGTCCACTAGCCCCTCCGGGGCTGGGACCGGTAATAAGCAGTGTCGATCTGCTTTACTCGTCTGAAGGACTAAGTTTTGCAGTTCCACAAGAGTTCAGGCGCTAATGAATGGAGGCCATCACAACACTTCCTGCATGCCGAGCACAGCGAGTCTCATTGTGATAGCAAAGGGAAGGATTAAAGCTAAAAACAAGACAGGCAGAGACAGTACTGTAAATGGTGGTGCTACAGTGCTGGATTATGTAGCATGCACTTGTGACTGTCAGGCGGTTATTAATCTATATTATTTTCAAACTGCAGCATTGTCTCATGATTAAACGGTGTTCTAAGACCTACGATAATTCTCACACCCATACCTAGTTCTGCTGCAAGAGGGATAATTGATAAAGGAGTTCTGGTGCTGGAAGATTTTTAGTGTCTTGGTCGACGATTTCTTTTCCACGCTTAATTTTCTCTCCTACACACATAATGAAACCCACTGAGCTGAGGATGGGCGGAAAGTATTTTGATGACCAATGCGGGCTCAATAATTTTGAAACTGCAAGAACTTTAATACAAATAACAGTTGAGTCAGTTTTGCACCGACACTTTACAATTTGCTTATTTTGAAATTCAAGGTTGTGTGGTAGCAAGCCAGTTTGTGTAATGGCTGCATTAAAAGCCATTGGTGGGAAGACAAGGTACTAATGGACAAATATTTCAAATTAATGTGCAGTATTTTTTTTCTATTCCTGTATATTATATTGCATGTATGAACAGGCGGGCTATGTTTACAGCAATGACTAGACATTTTTTTTAGTAGGTGTACAAAAATCCCTCCTCTAGTTCCCTGTCCTTCCTAAGGAGGATGGTGGATAGCAGAAAAAGGTCAGTTTAAGCCTGCAGTCCACTGGGTAAAGATTTTTCATGAACCTGGGGTCACATCAACAACAACAACTGTCCCTTACAAGCAAAATACAACACAAACATGTTAGGTTAACCTTTTTATTGTCAGGGAGACACGTATACATTACAGTCTAGTCAGGTTCAAAGCAAATTCAGTTATTCACCCAAGAAAATTTCTAACAGTCCAAATGCTTGCTGACTCAGTTTTCAACCCCCTGACTAATACAATTCCCCTAGACTGAACAACATTATTATCTTATTATAGCTGTCTGTATGTCCATTAGCTGACGCCTTATCCTGTGAGGGGTACTTGAACATAAGAAATCTTCAGGCGTTTTTCTTTCCCTACCCTTTAGCGAACAGCCTTTCCCAAAACACACTCTCCTTTAAGTCTTCTGGCACCCTCCTATTATTTGCTATTATTAAAAATAAAATGGAAATAATGCCAAGAATTACTTACGCACACAGTTAAGCTGTCTTTCCTTGGCTTAATGTTGCTCCATCCAGACGACTTTATTCATATTATGGAAAGTTTCTCTTAGTGACGGTGATTTGTGAAAACTATTCCTTGTACTTTACAGCATCTTTCCTGAGTCTGTTGGTGGAAAGACTGAAGTTTATGTAAGACGACAGGGTAGTGAAGGCTGAATCTGTCCTATCCAGGTTAATGAAGGCTGAATCTGTCCTATCCAGGTTAATGAAGGCTGTATCTGTCCTATCCAGGTTAATGAAGGCTGTATCTGTCCTATCCAGGTTAATGAAGGCTGTATCTGTCCTATCCAGGTTAATGAAGGCTGTATCTGTCCTATCCAGGTTAATTAAGGTTGTATCTGTCCTATCCAGGTTAATGAAGGCTGTATCTGTCCTATCCAGGTTAATGAAGGCTGTATCTGTCCTATCCAGGTTAATTAAGGTTGTATCTGTCCTTTCCAGTTCGAAAATTTTCCTATACTGAGTGAACCTATCTGTCGTCAACACAGGAGAATAAATGGTGTCATCGTACTGGAAATGTTGCAGGTATGGCAACAATGGCTGAGATAACACCGAGTTAATAGTTTCCTGCACAACAATTATTACATGGAGCAGGGAGTCCGTCTCCGCTGCAAGCGATGTCAGCCGACGGCTTGAAACTGAATGCACCTGAATATTAGTAGTTCTCTCGTTTTCTTTTTTCAAACCCTTTAGTCCGATAACATTTTTTCTTTTATTTTATTACATGACTAGACGATAAATTTAACCGCAGGAAGGTCTTTTAGTACTGAAGTAGTTAATGAAGGATCATCCAATTCGAAAAATTTCTCAGGCTTAGTAAAATCATCCGGCAGTAGCAAGAATAAAATATACAATGCGTCATCACAGTGAAGGGGTTATGGGTTGAGGCAATTATTCACTTAAGCTTTCTTTCGCCTCTTCATTACCTCCTTCAGCACAATATTTTTCACATCAGTCATGTTACCAACGGGCTATCTAAGTCAGGTTTTGGAAGATATTCAGCTGTGAAGAGGTTAACGAGGGCAACAGCTAATTTTCAAGATCAAAAATCCTCCAAGCTGAATATATCCGTCTGGTGCTATTTAATAAGATTATAACGAGGTACTGGACTGAACGGGTTAAAACAATAACCCAATACTAATCTTATATCAGACTAATAACCAAAATAATTAACTCTAACCCTTTCGTATTATCGCCACATGATTCCTTTACTTTTTAGGAATACTGGCTTTCTCCGAGTATTAAAAAGTATGTTAACTCCTTCAGTACGGGGAGTCTTTAATGTTGTAACTGTGGTTACCAGTAAGCAACTTCGTGGACGAGAGACTGACTAGATGTGTGTATATGAGTGAGGTGGAGGAGAGGGGTGGAGGTGGAGACCAAGAATGATAACGACGTATTGAGTGAACATGTCTATAAGAGAGGGGGAGGGAAAGTTGGAGAGAGAGAGAGCAACCTGAAGACGTAAGGCAGAGTGACATGGAGGCGATTCGTTTGTGGCCACCCCTTTCTGGAATCAAAGCACCTGCTGTAGATAAATAGGCAGTTAAGCTCCAGCGAGAGCCCTGGTAACAGCAGTGTTGGGTGAAGTTCAGGGCATAATTCACCAAGGAAGCGGGAAGGAGGCAGACAGGCGGTGGAGGCCGAAGTGACAGCATTTTCCCTGGTGAGACAAGACGCCCGTGAAATTAACTGTTGCTGCTCCTTCACCACTAAAAGGACATTTAATGCCACACACCTGCCACCATTTCCCACATTTCCAACACACCATCACTTCCCACATCTCCAGTATACAACGATTCTCCCGTTTCTTACGCACCTCCATTGCTCTCATCTCCAACGCACTTACCACAATTCTCACATTTCTAACATACCACCATTTATCACATCTCTGACACACTCACCGCCATTTCTCACATTTGACGCAAACCAACATTCTCACATTTCGAACGCACGTAATTACCATTAACACACCATCATATACCTTAGTTCTAACACACTAATCACCATTTGTCACATACCAAGAGATATAACCACAATTTCTCACATTTCAAACTGATTTACCACCATTTTTATTTCCACATTTCTGGCAATTGCCATCATTTTTCAGTTGCCCAGTCTTGCTGTCACAGGGCAAAGACTTGTTTTAACAGAAAAATTATACTTCCATCAAGGAATGTTGTTTATTGTCGGGATACAGTAAACGTAAATAGGAACCATGTCTGGACGAAACTGTTGCATCTCCCTAACAAATGTGTTTTGAAAATGCCGGTATTATTCTTCCACTGCTCGCATAACTAATATACTCGAGAAGTTCAGCCACTAACACAAGGGGTTATAACGATCCTGAAACAGGAGAAGAAACGCAAAACAAGGGGACCTGTTAACAAGGTTCACTCACCATACGGATGCTGGAAATTCTTGCCTCCATCTCATAGGCCTAAAGCACAACATAATTGAACTTCTTTAATGCAATAACTTTACTTGTACATTTTGTTGCCACTCCACACAGCTTTATGCAACACTGGAGAGATTTTCGACTTGGAGAAATTAGACAAAAATTGCATCATTTACTGAACCGTCTCCCCTAATTTAAATAAAACAGTCTGCAATTTTAAAAAATTCGGACTGAAGAGATTAATGTTCTTCGCACCGCCTGAGGGATTAAGATCATTTCATCAGTTATCAGTTTAGAATGAAGGTGACATCCAGTGTATTGTATCTTATAAACCCTGTAAGGATGGGCTACATGTAATCCAAGGCGTTCGAAATGGAAAGTTCTCTATCTATTGTTATTTTCTTTTACCTTACACAAGTTTTTTTGTCAACTTGTCAGTATAAACCAGTCATATTTCGTAATATGCAGTCAGGGAGAAATGTACGCCTAATATTTCACCATTTCTGCTTCCCACATCCCCCTGCTTGCTAATGTTCGTTTGCTGAGAGGCTTGACATGTTTCTGTATCTATAGATGACCATCTTTGATGTCATGCGTCAGGAAAGAAAATGACGGACTCATGCAAGAGCCGTGGTCATACGAGGGCATTTTCGAGTTATGGTAATCCGAAAGGCAATATATATTTTAAAAAATGAAAGTCTGTCAGAGGTGGTCACAAGATTCACTTTATTGCACCAAGAAAAAAAAAGTGAACACCGCTATGCAAATGATCCAAACGATCGTCGTCATCTTCCGTATCGAGCCCAATTGATCCACACATTACTACCACAGAAATAACTAGCACACTGTTCACTGCATTTCCTGCACCCTTCATTAGGCATGACTGAACTACATAGAAAAAATTAATTACATTTATGTACAATAAGTAATTACCATATGTTACTAATTAGATGGGATTAAGAGAAGAATATAAAAGGGAGGGCGAGGAGCAGCTGAGGCATCATTGTATCCCTGCTTATTTCTAAAACCACACACACACACACACACACACACACACACACACACACACACACACACACACACACACACAGGTGGGGGAGGGGGAAAGTTGGCCTTAAAACAGTCAAAAGAGAAGCCCATTATTCCAGATCAAGTCAGTAAACTTCCATACTAACTGAGGCTAAAATCTCTTAAATTGCATATTAGGGGTGGTTTATGGCTTAAACCCTCTAGTTCTTTCTATACTGGATTATACAGCGTGTGGTTATAATTAGCCTCACCGGCCGATCCAACGCAAAGAAGCTGCTTCTTAATTATGCCTTCCTTGTTAGAGGTTATTGATGTGACCCAAAATATCAGAACACTTGTCATACAATCTTTACTGTGTGAGGTATAAAATTTTTAGCCTATCAACTGCACGAGGGTCGTTAAGGGAATCTATCAATGTTGGCTGATTCCCAGTTTTCTCCTAGAATATTATCCACAGTAGATCTTATATTTTGTTTCCTAACAGTACTGCCGGACAAGTGTAAGGGGGAAACAATCTTTGTACAAAAGTCTGGCTGGCCTGAGAATCGATATTGGGTTCCTTGAATGGCGAACTGGATGTGGTAAATCATGCACCACCACCTCCCTGATGTTCTTTACACAGACAGTCCGTATGTGAAACTCTTCTCAAAATACAATCAATCAACGTGCAGATGGCGAGGACTGTGAGATCGACCCAGGTTTCCGATTTTTTAAATGAAGAGTGGTTGATGTGTGGTTCATTTCACTGGGCATGGTGCTGATAATTCTTCCACTTCTGTAACTTCGCTTTTCTTCGGGCCGGGATGTCACTCCACCTTCATGTACTGTACAGAGAGGTTCAGGATAGTGATGATGTGTTCCAAACTGTAACAACCTTAACTGTATCACTGTGGGAAAATGAAATTCAGACACCATTTTAACTTTAATAGGCAAATAGTCTTTACTCAGTGTTAATATAACCCCTTCAGCAAGATGATGCATAGCCAAATTCATACTTGGTGTGACATCATCCTAGTATCCCGTATACTTTACAGGAGGCGCAACAATTGCTACCCTACTGGGTGGGTGGGGTTAAGAGGAAGGGAGAGGCTGTGGAGTAGAGACCGGAGGATCGAGTAGTGACGGAGGAGGGGAAGATGGCAATCATGGATACACAACAAGCTGTAAGGGCGGCTGCAAGGTGCTGCCATGTTAGTTGACTCAAAGTTTCTACAATTTCCGTGTTGATGCTTCCACAGCCATTCAGCTGTACCAGTTTGCTCAATATATGAGTGCATCCAGAGGGACACGAGAGATTATCAGAATAAAGCTGAAAATACGTCACCAGATTGAAGGGAATCAGATGGTAGGTTAATTTTTTGGTAGAATGCTAAAGGAACAGTTCACGACTAAATATATATTCGTTTTCTAAGTAACTTTGGAGATTTCCTAACACAATTTGCGTAGCTTCTTCAAGTGCATATTACGCATATTTTAACGCTTGTGAAGAAACCTATGACGATACTAGAAAAATGCAAATCACAGATAAAACTAGTGTCTAAAATACAAAATACATTATTTAGGAAAAATGATACAAAGTCTTCTATGCCACCTTGAATACGGACATATCTTGTACAGTCTGCAAAAGCTTTGAACGACCAATAACAGATCTTTACTTCGTGTGGATCCCTTGATAAAGGCTCATTCACACGATCAGTTACCATCCATGGAGGTCCAACACGCATTAAGTCAGTGACGAAACGTGGGGACGGGGCAAAGAACTGTCCACTGTTCAATGGAAAGTGTGTTAACACGGAACTACCACACTGATGTGACTATTAGTTTTAGCACCTTTTTTGTACTAACTTTGTAATGTGTTTATTTTCGTTTTGACATTAACAGGTTTGAACACAGGAGTAAGATTTTTCACAAAATTATACAATCCCCATATGATATATATTTCTGGTTTCTGTTTCTGTACCCAGTACTTGTAACCTGTTTTATTCAAAGCTGGACTTTATACTGTTCAGCTGTTTGCAACTTTAGCATCCTTGTCCATTCAGATGGGAGCCTTGGCATCTAAGGGTCGCAAGAGATGGGGTGTAAATGACGGTAGGTCGGTCACAGCTTCTAGTTGGCACGTTTGTGCTGTGTGACAGGAAGCCAGGGACATACATGACCAGGTTCCCACACGTGGCCGCCTGTGAGGGGATGGTGGTTCAGCGTTGCCATCTACACGCGTACCTTCTGAGGACGGTTTTATGACAGTCCCAAAAATGTACTCCGAGACTAATAATATAAACAGTCCTAATGCTTACTTTAAGGATGTGGTAGGGGTTAAGGGTGTGCAGAAATTTTGGTTCAAGAATGTACACAAGCACAACTGAGAAGAGTAGCATAAACAAGACAAAGGCTAATATAAGCACTGTTATGTTACGGCACTTGGTAATGCAAGACCACGTCTCCACTATAGACACGTAGAAAGAATTGGAATGAGTCTAATGCTTTTATGTCTATCGACTACAGCATAGTCATTTAGTAGGTAGATGTAGGAAGAGAATATAGGAAACAGTGAATGAGAGAGTCAGAGAGAGAGAAGAGAAGGGAGGAATGAAGGAAAACACTTAAACTCGTCTCATAATACATAGATACTCTTCTCATTAACTGTTTTATGTATCATTCAACTATAGCAACTTCCATCTAACAAAGACCACTAAATCAATCAGCCTGTCCCCGCTGCAGGGGGTCACCTTGACATGGTCGCGGGGCTTGAAGCGTGGTTGGCGGTGCCACCTACTTTGGAGGCATGCCTACCTTTGTAGGGTTCGGTATTTGTCGGCCTCATGGACCAAGCACCCCCTACATCACTTGTGGAGGAGGCCTGCTGGTGATGTTAGTCCATGCCCATTGCCATCTAGGGCGGGACTGTTGCCTCCCCACGTTTTTGCCGTGCGTGGCGTCCCGTAATGCTGGGAGACGGGAGTCCTGGAGGTTGGGCGATGCTGCACGCTGCGCCCTGCAGCTAGCAATACACCTCTTTGTCCCTTATTCTGGCTAGATGGGCGGCCTGGTTGGGCCCGACCAGGTCAATCGGCTGGTCATGCGTTGGCTGGGGTCAAGTGGGCACTGCGGGGCCTGGTGGCTCCTATCGTCCTGGAGTCACCCTTGCCTAGGTCCCCCAGTGGTTACCTGTGTATACTCCTCCGCTACCCCTGGGGTCATCAGTGGTACTGTCCCTGACATATGACCTCCCCCTGTTGGGCTCCGTGGTGGGTGGGGGTGTGGGGGAATGAAGGTTTTCGTTATGAATCATGGATTCATTATTTCAGT
This sequence comes from Coenobita brevimanus, assembly GCF_032717465.1. Taxonomy (NCBI): domain Eukaryota; kingdom Metazoa; phylum Arthropoda; class Malacostraca; order Decapoda; family Coenobitidae; genus Coenobita; species Coenobita brevimanus. Next base: position 9,831,304 of record NC_137043.1, on the reverse strand, counting down.
GATTCTCAACCTTTTTCACCTCACAGTACAGTGAGCCAGGCACTAAACTGGTCGAGGCACACCATCAGTATTTAAGGATAGATTGGTTCAGTTAAAAGAAACAGGATTATAAGAATGTGTTCATAGCTAAAAAAAAAAATAATAATATTTTAAATTTTATTGCCAAAAGTATAATGTTAATTATGGTTTTCAAAAAATTTGAAAGTTTTGTTCATATTTGTTATCACTACACACTGAAACAAGAGGCCATTGAAAAAGATCCCATCCATTAAAAAATAATATAAAAATTTTCATATCTAGACTGTCTTCAAATACAAACATGAGTAAAAATAAGAAGCCTTTGCTTACATAAAGATATCAGTGGAGTGATTGGTGTTGTCTCATGATGTTCCTTGCTGGAGGTCGAGTGGTTGACAGACATACCTGCATATTACGGCTGGCAGTGATCGGCGGTTCAACACTACGGAATTCAGGAGGGATTTTAAAACTGCCATTTGGGCTTTTAATGAACAACACATTTATTTATTTATTGCATCATTGTGAAAAAGGAGTTTCATGCGCTCCATAAAAGTGACAGTAATGTCTAAACGTATCAGAATGTTATTTTTTAAAATGCTATCAGACTGCTATTTAAACACTTGTGGCACACCTACAGGTTCTTCGCGGCACACCAGTGTCAGCGGCACATTGGTTGAAAATCGCTGCATTATTTCTTCCACCTCCTGCACATTTTAAGAAGTTTTTTGTCATACGTGGTCCTGCTGGGGGAGACCTCCGGAAATGTGACATTTTCCGTACCCATCGAGAACTGGTCACTGCTTGTGGTGCGACCCCTAAAGTTGTTCCACAGGCTGATGGCAGTTTGTTGGTAGAGGTGTCTGAGCCTTCTCAGAGTGCAACTATTCAATCTTTAGCAGAGCTTTCTGGTCAGTCAGTTACATGCTCCCCCCATGCTTCATTGAATCATTCTCGTGGCGTTGTCTATGCTAAGGAACTATTGACTTATGATGAGGCGCGCCTTGTTGAAGAGTTGTCTGCCCAGAATGTAATAAAGATTGAGAGGATTAAGGAGAAGATAAATGGTGACCTTGTGCCAACACCATCCTTGATTGTGACCTTTGATTCTTTGTGAGCCTCTCTGCTGTTCTTAACGTTGCATGGTACCGGTACAAAGTTAGGCCATATGTCCTTATGCCTCATAGATGTTTCCACTGTCAGCGTTTCGGTCACATTGGCCGGACTTGTAGGGGCCTTGCCGTAGGTCTTCCAGCAGTCTGTGCATCATGTAGTTTAGATGTTCATGAGGGTATGGAATGCCCTGGCCCTGTATCTTGTGTCAACTGTGGTGGTAAGCATGCTGCTTCTTCTAAATCTTGTGATCGTTACAAAATGGAACACAAAATTTTGTCTCTGAGCCTCTGAGAGGCTGAGTTTTACCAAAGCTAAGACCCGTGTCCTGTCTATGTAAGTCCGCCCTGATGTGTCCTTTGCTTCTATTCTTTCTCAGTCAAAACCCGTTGTGTGCCGTCATGGAGCCCCTGCTCCATATTCTGACCCTCCTCCTCATCCCTTGTCTGATACCAGACGTCCTACTATTCCTCCTTGTGGTCACTCAGAAAGTCCAGTACCTTTGCAGTCTGCCTCTCGTCCGGCGGCTGCTCCTGTACCAGCTGTTACTTCTGTACTGGCTGCTACTACTGTACCAGCAGCCACCCCTGTACCAGCTGCTACTCCTGTACCAGCTGCTACTCCTGTCCCGGCTGCTACTCCTGTCCCGGCTGCTACTCCTGTCCCGGCTGCTACTCCTGTCCCAGCTGCTACTCCTGTCCCGGCTGCTACTCCTGTCCCGGCTGCTACTCCTGTCCCGGCTGCTACTCCTGTCCCAGCTGCTACTACTCTACCAACTGATACTCCTGTTCCGACTACTAATCCTGTATCAGCTGCTACTCCTGTAATGGCTGCTGCTCCTGTACCATCTGCTTGCTCTGATACTAATGTTCAGTCTACTCCACAGTGTGCCTCTACAGTTTCTAGTGCATCCTCAAGTTCTGGCATGGAAATGGAGATTGCATCTGCCAACCTCAAACGGGCGAGGAGTGAGGAGTCTTTGGGTGATTCCCCTCCACCTAAGGTTCAAACCTCTGTGCCACATGAGGACTCGGAGGGGGCTCTTCGCTCGGCAACCCAGGCAGTGGTGGCATCTAAGTCGGGTGTTCTTGGTGGTCTTTCTAAGATCCCAGTCCCTGCTTCTTGCTCAGGTGTGGCAGAGTCTGGGCCTTTAGATACTCAAAGGGCTCAGTCACCTGCTCCCTCTGATCAGTCACCCAGCAGCCAGGCCTTGGTAGATTCGGTTGGGGAGGGTCTGGCTGGCCCCAAGGTGCCTGCCAGGCTCCCATGTAGGGGTGTGGCCGGAACGAGTGGGTCTTCCAGGACGGTCTCTGTGCCTCAGGCTCATTCTGACGATGGACAGGACCGGTCTCGGGGTAAAGGCCCTTCCATCCATGAAAACTCTATATCTTCATTGTCTTCTCGTTTGGTAAGGCAGAGCTCCACGTCTAGGAAGAAGGGCTTTCACACCCTTCCCAGTGAGGTTGCTACATAGCCTTGATGTTTGTCATTTCGTATTTACAACTCACTATGGCTCAATCAGTACCAATTTGTCTCCAATGGAATTGTAGAGGTGCCATGGCGAATTGGGAGGAACTGCAGTTATTACTCTCTGCTCTGAGCCCAACCTGCATCTGTCTTCAGGAGACAATGGTGGGGGATAGACAGTTCCCTTCTATTCGGGGGTATGAGGTCTTCCATGCATCTCCTCCTGGCGGTCATAGAGGTGGATGTGCAATTTTGTGCTGTTCTGATGTCCCCTTTATTTCCTTTGCGATACAGTCTCCCCTTCAAGTTCTAGCAGTACAGGTGCACGTTGGGAGGTGCTTTACCATCTGTTGTCTGTACCTTCCACCTTCCATCCCTGTTATGTGTGCTGACCTGGAAAACCTTATCAGCAAACTTTCACCCCCTTTCCTTCTCCTTGGTGACCTTAATGGCCGTCATCCTTTGTGGGGTGATTCACTTTCAAATCCCCGGGGTGATCTTCTTGCCTCTTTGGTTGGGGATTTCGATTTGGTTGTCCTAAACGATGGGAGGTCGACCCATTTCCATGTTAAGACTGGCACGTACTCTGTCATCGACCTCACCATCTCCTTCTCTGATTGTGCCTTTGATTTTTCTTGGGAGGTTTTGGATGATCTGCATGGTAAGGACCATTATCCCATGTTGGTCCAGTCTACTCGCTCTATTCCTGCAGCCCGTATGCCATGCTGGTGTCAGGATAGGGCTGATTGGTCTCTCTTTGAGGAACTATGTGTATTTGCCTACAGGGTTACTGATTTTTCAAGTATTGACAATGCTGAACGTTCTTTTACTAAGACCATTTTCTCGGCAGGGGTTCATTCCATCCCACGGACTTCTGGTGTTTTTTCCCGGAGACCTGTGCCATGGTGGAATGAAGACTTCTATAGCAAAGGGAGCTTACAAAGTGGCTGCCCGTCGGTATTTTGCCAATCGTGATGTTGTTTTCCTAAAAATCCAGTTTCGCAAAGCACGTGCTTACTACAGATGGGTCATGAAGAATGCTCGCCGAAACTCGTGGAGGTCGTATGTCTCTACAGTTACATCCTCTACTCCAATGCCTAGTGTGTGGAAGAAGGTACGCAAGAGTTCTGGTAGGTTGACGCGCCCTCCCCACCGGTGTTGCGACTTCACGGAGACCTAGTGTCTGCACCTGATGCAGTAGCCTCTGCTTTTGCAGATCAGTTTTGCACTGTCTCAAAAAAGGATCCTTCTAGGCCATATGCTAGCTTTCGTAGGAATCAGGAGAGGCTTGGTCTTGACTTTAGCTCTCGTGGCGGAGAGCCATATAATTTAGACTTTAGTCTTCGAGAGCTGCATGCTGCCCTCTCGGAGTGTGGTGACACTGCTTCTGGGCCTGACGACATTCCATATGCTATGCTACGTCATCTGCCAACTGATTCAATTCATTTCTTATTGGACCTTTTTAACAGGGCTTGGAGTGAAGGCTCTATTCCCAAGAGGTTTTTTTTTTTTTTATATGAGGAAGAAGGAACCAAAGGCCATGAGCCCACAAAACTATTCCGTCCAAGAGAAAAACAAAATACAAGAGAGAGCCAAATTCAAGATCCATTCATTTCGAGATGCCTGGACACACTGCGTTTGAAAGACTGGAGATCATAGGAAGCAGGATATACAGACAGAGGGAGACAGTTCCAGAGTTGACCTGTTGCATAAATGAAGGACTGGGAGTAACGGTTAACTCTTGCATTAGAGAGCTGGACAGAAAAGGGGTGAGAGTTTGCTGCTAGAGGGGTGCTACGTGCCCGTCATAGAAGTGGAGGAATGTATGCAGACAGTTCAGAGGAACAGTGACCATTGAAGTAGCGACAGAAAAGAGATAAAGATGCAACATTGCGGCGAAGAGACAGAGGTTGAAGGGAGTCAGTAAGAGGGGGAGAGTTAATGAGACAAAAAGCCTTTGACTCCACCCTATTGAGAAGAGCTGTATGTGGGGAGCCTCCCCACACATGAGAGTTGTACTCCACACAGGGGCAGATAAAACCCCTGTATAGAGTCAACAATTGTGCAGGGGCAAAGAAGGAACGGGGTCGGCTTAGCACACCCAATCGCTTGGAAGCAGATTTTACAAGAGATGTAATATGATCTTTCCAAGACAAGTCCTGAGCAAATGAAACCCCAAGCATGGTCAAGGATGATGCAGGATTAAGTTGAGTATTATTAAACATAAGTGGGTATACCTGTGGAAGATTTTGTTGGGTTGATAGGTGCAAAAACTGAGTCTTTGATGCATTAAAAACAACCAGATTATTTTTACCCTAGTCAGAGATACGAGCCAAGTCAGACATTAGGTGAGCCATAGCCTCATCCCTTGCCTGTTGAAGTAACTGCTGAGATGGACGTTGTGGGAATTGAATGGAAAGGTGAAGGGTGGAGTCATCAGCGTATGAGTGTATAGGATTAGATGTACAGCTTAGAAGGTCATTGATGAATAAAAGGAAGAGAGTTGGTGATAGGACAGAGCCCTGAGGAACACCACTGTTAATAGATCTAGGAGGAGAACGATAGCCGTCTACAACAGCGGGTATAGAACGACCAGAAAGGAAGCTAGAGATGAAGGCATAGAAAGAAGGATATAAACCGTAAGAGGGCAGTTTGGAAATTAAAGATTTATGCCAGACTCGATCGAAAGCCTTTGAGATGTCAAGTGCAATGGCAAAGCTTTCGCCAAAGTTCCGAAAGGAGGATGACCAGGAGTCTGAAAGGTAGGTGAGAAGATCGCCTGTGGAGCGTCCCTGACGGAACCCATAATGACAACCAGAAAGAAGGTTGTGATAGGAGAGATGCTTTAAAATTTTTCTATTAAGAATAGACTCAAAAACTTTTGAGATACAGGATGTTAAAGCAACTGGGCGATAGTTAGAGGATTGGGAATGGTCACCCTTCTTTGGGACTGGCTGAATGAGAGCAAACTTCCAGCAAGAAGGAAAGGTACAAGTTGACAGACAAAGGCAAAAGAGTTTACCTAGGCAGGGCGTAAGCACAGAAGCACAGTTCTTGAGAACAACAGGAGGGACTCCATCAGGCCCATATGCCTTATTAGTACTGAGGCCAGCAATGGCAGAAAATACATCAGCTGAAGAAATTTTAATGTTAGCCATGAGGAAGTCAGAGGGAGGAAGTGATGGAGGAACAGCACTGGAATCGTTTAAGGTGGAATTGGAGGAGAAAGTCTGAGCGAAGAGATCTGCTTTATGAGTAGAAGAAATAGCTACAGAGCCATCAGAGTAGAAAAGAGGAGGGAAGGATGATGAGGTAAAGTTGTTAGAAAGGTTTTTGGCAAGGTGCCAGAAGGAGCGGGAAGAGTTCGAGTTGGAGAGTTGGGAACATTTTGTACGGATGAATTTATTTTTGGCAGAGCGAAGAATAGACTTAGCACAATTCCAGGCAGAAATGTATAAAAGATGTGATTCAGGGGTGGGTTGGCTCCGGTACCAATTATAGCCCCTCTCCTTGTTGTGGACAGCATTAGAACAAGCGTGATTAAACCAAGGCTTTTTTGTGTTAGTCAAAGGAAATGAGAAAGGAATGTATGCTTCCATGAACGAGAGAATAACCTCCGTAATGCGCAAGGCACACCCAGATGGCTCATGGCCATGAAAGCAATAATCATTCCAGGGAAAATCAAAGAAGTACTGCCTGAGGGCCTCCCAATCCGCAGCTCCAAAGTGCCAGAGACGACGTTTTTTTGGAGGGTCCGCAGGCCGTACCGGAGCGATAGGACAGGTTAAGGTGATAAGGTTATGATCGAAGGAGCCGAACAGAGAGAAAAGATTAACAGAGTAAGCAGAAGGATTAGTTGTAAGGAAGAGATCAAGTATGTTGTAGCTCTCTCCAAGGCGGTCAGGGATATGGGTAGGGTGCTGTACAAGCTGCTCTAGGTCATTAAGGATAGAAAACGTGTAGGCGTGTTCACCAGGTGGATCAGTGAAAGGAGAGGAGAGCCAAAGGTGGTGGTGAACATTGAAATCTCCAAGAATGGAGATTTCAGAGAAAGGAGAGATGGATAGAATGTGTTCCATCGTAGAAGTAAGATAGTCAAAGAATTTTTGTTAGTCAGTAGAATTAGGAGATAAGTAAACAGCACAGATATATTTAGTCAGAGAATGACAGGAAAGCCGAAGCCAGAGTGTAGAGAATTCAGAAGAATTGAGTTCAGGAACACGAGAGCAAGATAAGTTGTTGCTATATATACACAACAGCCACCTTTGGCTTTGAAATGAGTATAGAGAAAGTAGGATACAGAAAGGGGTTTGCTGTCAGTTGCCTCAGACAGCTGAGTCTCAGTTAGGAAAAGAAGGTGAGGTTTAGAGAAGGAGAGGTGATGCTCAACAGAGCGAAAGTTAGAGAAAAGGCCATGAATGTTGCAGAAATGAAGAAGAAGAGAGTCAGACATTGGTTCCAGGCACCTTGACTCGTCACCGGGAGAGGGGCTGAAGGTGGGGGCGTTTATGGTCCCCCCCCACTGGGGACTCCGAGGCTATGTTTTTCAACGCCATTTTTGAAAATTTTGAAAAGGAAGTGTGGTGTGTACTGTGCATGTAGTTTGGTGTTGATAGTTGGAGAAACTTGTTTTGGAGAGCATGCTGGTCTACTCTCTGTGTTACTGAGACACTGAAAAAGATCAGCAAAGGGGGATGGTCGGGACCTAGTCCCGAGGGCTGATGAAACGGGAGCTCCAGCTCTCCCTGTCATCAGCTTTCCATCCACCTTGGGAGTACTCCCCTGCTCGACTAGTGCTTGTCCTTCCCATTCCAAAGCCTGGTAAGGACCATTCCAATATCTCCAACTATCGCCCTATTAGTTTGACATCATGCGTGTGCAAACTATTTGAAAAGATGGTCAGTGTCAGGCTTATGTGGTTTCTGGAGAAGGGTAGATTTTTCTCGCCTTCGCAGAGTGGCTTCCGGAAATTACGGTGCACTACCGACAACCTTATCAGGCTCGAGGCATCAATCTGTGAAGCTTTTGCCTCTAAGCAACATCTTGTGGCTGTGTTCTTTGACCTTGAGAAGGCTTATGACACTGCCTGGTGCCATGGCATCCTCCAACAACTTCATGCCTTTGGTTTACATGGTCGCCCGCCTGTGTTGCTTAGAGACTTCTTGACTGATCGCGTATTTCGGGTCCGTGTGGGTTCTACCCTCTCTGCGCCACTGTGCCAGGAGGAAGGTGTCCCACAGGGAAGTGTCTTAAGTGTTTCCCTATTTGCAGTGGCCATCAATGATATTCTCGACCCTGTGCCTACCGGGGTATCCTCATCCCTTTATGTGGATGACTTAGCTATATGGTTTTCTGGCTCCCGCATGTCTGCTATTGAGCAGTGTATGCAAATTGACTTGGACAAGATTTCTGCCTGGGCCATTTCCAAGGGTTTTCGGTTTTCCCCATCTAAGACTGTGGCTATGCACTTCTGTAGGATGAGAGGGGTACACCCAGACCCTAATCTCCAGCTTTGTGGCAGGAGACTCTGTTGTGTGGAAGAGACGAAATTCTTGGGCCTGACATTTGACTGTCGTTTGACTTGAGTTTCACACTTGGCAAGTCTTAAAGCATCGTGTATGAAGGCTCTCAATCTATTGAGGGTTCTGTCCCATACCTCTTGGGGTGCTGATCGGAGAACGCTCTTGCATTTGTTTCAGGTTTTTGTAGCTTCCAAACTGTCATATGGCTGCAAGATCTACTCTGCCACGGAGGCCAGACTAAAAACTCTAGATGCTGTCTATCATGCTGGTCTCCGTCTTGCAACTGGGGCTTTTCGGTCATCTCCAGTTCCCAGCTTGTTAGTGGAAGCTGGTGTGCCTCCCTTAGATTTACTGTGTCAGTCTATTGCGGCACGGTGCTGGCTCCGAATTAGTCGCCTTCCAGACTCACTTGTCCGTGAGTGTGTGATGGAACAGTCTTGTTTTGTGTATTATAGTAGACACCCTCGCATGCCTCGTCCATTTGGCTATAGGGTTCAGGATATCATGGAGGAGTTTGGTTTGTCAACAGCACCTGTCAATCCTGTTCGGATCCCAAGGGTTGCTCCATGGATCTTGCCCAGGGTGAATTTCTGCAGGTTTTTTGCAGACTCAAAGGATTCTGTCGCTCCTCAGTGTCTTTTACAGTTATTTTTAGAACATTCTTCTAGTCATGGTGGATCTGTGCCTGTGTATACTGATGGCTCCAAATCTGCCTCTGGTGGGGTGGTATTTCCCAATTTTAGCCATGGAGGTAGTCTTCCTTTGGCTGCCTCAGTTTTTACTGCAGAGTTATCAGCTATCATTTTAGCCCTGAAGTTGGTGTTTGTTCACCATGGCAATCGTTTTACTATTTTTAGCGACTCTCAAGGGGCACTTTTGGCCCTGGACTTATTTAACTCTACCCATCCTATAGTTTTAGCTATTTTGGAGTGGCTCTTCCTCATTCGTCGTCGGGGGAAGACAGTGGATTTCTGCTGGGTTCCAGCACATGTTGGTGTCATAGGTAATGAAAGGGTAGACGCCCTTGCTAATGCTGCTGCTTTGCAACCTCTATGTGCTCCTTGCCCTCTACCTGCTACTGATTTATGCGCTTCAGTATTGTCTGCTGTTCGTGCTTGTTGGCAGTTATGGTGGGATAGCATTCCTGTCAGCAAGCTAAAGGAAATCACCAAGTTCATCACTCAGAGAGTTTGTTTTACAATGCCTCGTAAGTTAGAAATTATTCTGGCTCGCCTTCGCATAGGACATACCAAGCTCACACATGAGTTCCTCATGTGTGGAGGCGTGCAGCCATTCTGTGATGACTGTTTGGTTCCCCTTACTGTCAGGCATTTGCTGGTTGAGTGTCCCAGCTTGGGCGACTTACGTCGGAGGCTGCTACTGAGGCACCGAGGGGAGGGTGGTGTTTACTCTCTCTCTTCTGTGCTTGGGGGAGAACCTGGTACCCCTGGGGACGATGTGTTTTTATTTCTGAAGGAGGCTGGCCTCCTTCACCTTTTATGATTCCACTGTTTTTATTTTGATGTCTAGTTTATAATATGGAGTTTTACTTTTTAATGTTTTTATATTTCTACTGCTTATATTTTTGCTTATACGGCACCATATGTCCATGTTGTTGCGGTGCCATGCGTTCTATCAATCAATCAATCAATCAATCAGTCACCATGTTGATGGCAATGTTTTGCCATCAGACTGAAGAGCTGATTTTAACTAGTAATCAAAGATATTTATTCTTATTTCATAACCAAAGCTCTCTGATTTTCGAGAAGTCATGACACAGTACTCAGTTTATGGTAACTGCCACGCCTCGAAGGCGAAAAGAAATAGACTGCAGGTTATTTCCCTCGGTAGGCCTACTTTGTTCACCACACAAATTCCTTGAAAAGAGATTTTCTCTCTCCAACAGGGAGAGTATGTTTTTCACCCTTGCTCGTTTTTGTCTGTCTGTTTGTTAGCACGATTACTCAAAAATTAAGAGAGACATATGGACCAAATTTGGTTGGAAAATAGCCCATGTCCCACGGCCCAATAGTTTAACTTTTGGGACTGATTGGGATCGTATTACAAATTCCAAATCCTGAAAACACTTTCTGTGAAACCCTAATCAGTGATGAGAAATCCAACCCATTATGTAGAGTGGTTTGGAATTACGTTGCCCTTGTCAGAGTTATGCGCTCCACTGAATGCCAGTACCTTTGCCAGAAACTCTACCATAGATGATACCAGCCAAAATGTTCCAGCACTGGAACTTGATTCTCCCAAAATTTTCCCACTTAAAATACAGACAAGATATGTAAAATCCATCTTAGACAATCTACCTACCGACAAAGCTCCAGGCCCAGATGGAATTCCGCCAATTGTTTTGAAAAAGTGTTCCCCTGAACTTGCCTCTGTCCTAGCTAAATTATTCAGACTATGCATACGTGCTTCTTTATTCCCAAATTCATGGAAAGAAGCCAATATCCACCCAATTCCGAAGAAAGGAAGTTCGTCTGACCCCTCCAATTACAAACCAATAGCTGTCACATCTTCTCTTGGTAAGGTATTTGAAACTTTAATTAATAAGCACAATGTTAACCCCTTAACCGCGGGGCGTCACTTTTGTGACGCTCGGCCACAATGGATCATACCGCGGGGCGTCACTTTTGTGATTCTGTGTTATTTTGAATTATCCCGGGCTCTCAAGTGGTGGCTTGTATCATCTATCAGTACTGCCAATGTCCAACACTAGTCAGCACTCCAAATCTCATCTGTACTCCCATCCATTGTTGACATTTTAGCGATTTTACCCCCTTCGTGACTCCCCTCCCTACCTGCCCTCCATTACCCTCTCCTCTCACCTCCCACGCCGCGCTGTGCTACGGAAATTTCCCCCTGATTTTTCCACAGATTTCATCCATTGAAATAAGCCCTATGCCCTATATTTATACCAAATAATATATACCAAAAAAAAAACAGGTAAGTGATAGTGTTATACTCCAGAAATTGGCTAATTATCACCTGACAAAACCTCACGTGCATTCATTCGCTACATTACCACGGTAATTTCCCCTTTGATTTATGCCTTGTAATCGATGTCTGTAATAAAAATATATATCAGAAAGGAAGGGAGAATCCTAACTGACATTTTCATTCACCTGGAACTACCTATTTCTTTATTTATTGCCGAGATTTTCTACCTATAAAAAATTAGCCTGTAAGTTAGCAGCAGTCAGCCTAAAGTGTCGTTGTCAACCCTTCCCTTCTCAGATAAGCTGCGGCATTTAGTTCCTTGTCCTCCGCTGTAGAGAAAACATGTCGCACTCGCGCCCCTCCATTCCTGCCGCTTCTGTGCCCATTGCAAAGGGCCCCGTGACCTCTACTCCAAAGAAAAGTGGTGAGGCAAGCAGGAAAGGCCTCAGTGACTCTGCAGTGGCACGAGAACTGGCAGAATTGTCCATGATAATGATGGACAGTGACTGTGACGATTCGGGTGAATCGTGTGATGAGCCGGGTGAGGTTATCGCGCCAGAAACAGCGACAACGAGTGCTTCAATAAGTGAATCAGTGTCTAGCTCCAAGTGAAAGGAGCCTTTAGTGCAGGAAGGACAAGAATTTGGGAAGGGAGTGAAAAGGCGGCGTGTTAGCCCCAGAACAATGCCCCCACATGACCCAGCCCGCCATGAGTCACGAGTGCATTCACCTCCCCGTTCCCCAAGCCTCGCTTTACTCATCTCATCATCATCGTCGGCTGAGTTATCTCCGGAGTCTTCGTCGTCGGAGTCACCACCAGCATCAACAGTGAAGGCAGGCCGTAGAGGTAGAGGTAGATCTAGGAGAGTGAAAAGTAGTGTAGCTAGTAGGGTAAGGGCTGCTAGTGCTGTACGGCAACCTAGGGTCAGTGAGAGTGACCTTGACAGAGATAAGCCTCCCTCACAGCCAACCTCCACAACCACCACCACCACCCGCCCTACACCGCCAGGACAGGGAATCCTGGACGCCTTCGCGTGGACGGAAGGGTCAGATTTTGTCCCCGAAAATCTTGTTTTCGATGAGAGCTCCTCAGGAGTTCAGCCTGCCTTCACTATGGACGAAAATGCTGAGTGTGTCGACTACCTTTTGGCCTTCCTAGATAACGAAGTCATGCAGCACATATGTGATGAGACCAACAGGTATGAATCACAACGTGCTGCAAGTGGTACATGTGCAGCCAAGATGCAACAGTGGTCCATGCTCGGAGTGCAGGAGCTGTATGTGTTCTTTGCCCTCATGCTTCTCATGCCACAATCCAAGAAGCATGAGTTGGAAGAATACTGGTCCATGGACCCCTTACTACCCTCACCCACCCTCAATTAGTACACGGCCAGAGATCGCTTCCGGAACATCATGGGAAACCTGCACTTTGCCGACAACGATGTACCTTCCCAAACCGACCCACTCTGGAAGATCCGGGAGATTCTGAGCAGAATGAAGGATAAGTTCATGTCATTCTTCCACCCATTTCAGAAGGTTGTCATTGATGAATCCTTGGTTTTGTTCAGAGGACGTCTTCGGTTTGTTCAGTACATTCCAAGCAAATGCCATCGCTTTGGAATTAAGTTCTTTGTACTGTGCGACTGTAAGACGGGGTACATCCTTGACTTCGTCATATATTCAGCCAGCACTGTCGATCTCGATAAAACACCCCCCCTTGGCTTCTCAGGCCGTGTAGTGAAAGTGCTCCTAGAAAAGTATTTTGGTGGGAATCATGTGCTGTATACAGACAACTACTATACAGCACTGAAACTTGCCAAATACCTTTCTGAGCATGGCATTGGCTCCTGCGGCACTGTGAAAAGTAATCGTGCCAACTTCCCCAAATTCCCAGAGGCGGGAACCTCGCAGCGAGGAGACGTGCACCTACGCAAGTGTGAGAAGATGCTGGCAATACGGTGGCATGACAAGAGAGTCGTGCACATGCTCACCACCGTACATAAGGGGGAGATGAGAGACAGTGGGAAGGTTGACCGTAGGACAGGCGAACCTGTGATGAAACCTGATGCTGTGTTGGACTATAATATCAACATGCGGCTGGTGGACAAGTCCAACATGATGATTGGTGAGATCGACTGCCTCAGGAAGAATACTAGGTGGTACAGGAAGGTTTTCTGCATCTCATAGATATAACGATGCTGAACGCCTTCATCCAGTACAAGATGAAGGTAAAGCCACCCAAGTCCTTCTCCCTGAGGTTGTTCGCCAGGACCTGTGTCCAGCAGCTGCTGGAAAGATATGGTAGGGTACAAGCAGCAACTCCAAGGCGCCATCCAGTAACACTTCCCGACTGACTTGAGCAGAGGGCGTATATGGATCGGCACAGACTTGAGCTAATGCCTGCCACAGGGAAAAGGAAGGCTGCGATTCGCAGGTGTCAGGTATGTGCGCATACCACACGCCGCACACCTGAGCATAAACGCACCTCTTGGCAGTGCGCTGAGTGCCAGGTTCCCCTCTGTGTTACCTGCTTCTTCGATTACCACAGCCAGAAGCAGTTCTAACAGTGCAAGTGTGGAAGCAGAATTATTTGGAAATAATGTGTAAATAATGTGTAAATAGCAGGTGAAAGCAATGGATGTTCAGTTCATATGACTGAACAGGTATTATAGTTTTATCTTACTGAAAGTGACAGTGAATAACATAGTGTAAGTAAAATAGCAGGGTAAATATTGAAAATAGAATAGAAAATGTAAATAGTAATGTAAGTAATTAGTAATATAAAAATATGAGTACAAATAATTTATGTTATAACAGTGAGAGTGAATCCGTGGCTCTCTACGTATTTTACTGACTGAAAAATTGAATGACTTCAGTGACAATAAACTAATACGACTGAAGGAAACTTATGGAGAAAGACTCCAGATATATATAAGTGTGATATAGTAATAGAAATGTAAAGTGTGAGGGGTTTTATGAATAATAAACGACAGAGTGCCTAGAGCGAACTAGCGCAAGTGCGACAATCAGACGCGCTCGTAATTTCCATTGCTTTCACAGTGTTTTTTTTTTTTAGTATGGATCCCAAACTACTTGAAAATTGTAGAATAGTGTTTATAGTGTTTGTATTCTGGCTGTGGTAATCATATTACGGGTTGTCGGGAAGTGTAAAGTGGAGACTTCGTTACCCTACTTCAGAGGTCTCCACAAGTCCTACAGTAACGACGAAGGCTCAATAATCATTCCAGGAGAAAGCTGAAGGTATGTGCCATAAGCATATGTAATTTTATTATTCTAGGACTAATAACTGATTTTTGGCAAATATTTTTTGAGAGTCTGTCGGAGCCCAAATAACCCCGTGGGACACGCAAGTCATTGGTAAACAAGCCCGCGGTGTAGGGGTTAAACATCTTGAATCCAACAACTTAATTAGTGATAGACAATATGGTTTTCGCCACGAAAGATCCACCACTGACATACTCAATCTCTTAACTCATACCATCCATCAATCAGTTGATCTTTTTGGAGAAACTCATGCAGTAGCCCTTGATATCTCTAAAGCTTTCGACAGAGAATGGCACTGTTCCCTGCTGTCCAAACTCCCTTGCTATGGACTAACGTCTTTTGTTCCTTTGATTTCTTCATATCTTAGTGACAGGAAATTAAGAGTAAAAGTAGATGATGTATATTCCAATTTCCACTCAATTAACGCCGCCGTGCCACAGGGATTAGTTCTGGCGCCAACCCTATTTCTTTTTCATATTAATGATCGCTTATCTGTCACCCACAATCCCATTCACTCATATGCAGATGACTCAACACTACATAGTTCATTCACACTCAGACATCCATTTACAAAGTCTAATATCTCCACCTCTCAACTCAGTACAGCCATCTCCATAAATCAAGATCTATCTACAATCAGTGAATGAGGACAAAACAACCTTGTCTCTTTTAATGCTAGTAAAACTAAATATATACAGTTTACTAATAGACAGATATTGCCAGAATCGTACATTACCTTCAGTGCGACTAATATTCCCATCTCCAAAAGTATTGAAATTCTTGGCATCTCACTTAACAGTGCCCTCAGCTGGACCTCTCATGTCAGATCACTTGCTAAAACCGCCTCAAAGAAACTTGGATTATTGTACAGAGTCCGTAACTTCTTCGCCGATGAGCAGTTAGCTATAATTTATAAGAGTCATGTGCGCTCTCAGCTTGAATATTGCTCACCCTTGTGGAATGGATGTGGAGAGGTTGCATTAAAACAACTAGACAAAATTCAGAACAAAGCTGTTAGAATTATTAATAACCTTGCTTGTGTTTATAACAGTGCTCCCATAAAGTTACCTAACTCCAAACGTTGGTCAGTTAAAGAAAATATTAAGTAAAAACAAATACTTCTAAGGCTGAACTCAATAACTGTAATGTTGGTTCTCCGTCTGTATAATAGTCTGTATACATCACAGAGTAGTCAATATTCAGTATTTCATCCACTTTTTCGAATATTAATAAATTTGGTTCGGTCATTTAATTTCTTTCATATTTCATATATATCTTGTTTAGCGTAGGATGACGTAGACACATCCTTCCTCAACACTTTCAGTATGGAGAGAGGTCGTCAGCTGAATAAAATTGCCTGGCAATGGCAAGAGAAGTTATAAAAAACGTTATTATATTGAAGGCCTTAAGTGCTGCAAGGGGCGAGGTACCTTTTTACCCTTTCATTAATCCTATCACACACACACACACACACACACACATGAATATGCAGCAGCTCAGCTTTTCAAACAGCGAATATCATAACATAATGTGACAGAGTAGTAATGGAGTTGGTGGTTCACAATGTATGAATACCGTGTTGCCGACCCGGATGAGCTTACTCTCGCATTCTGAAAAGCCTTTTACCGTCGTATATTTTTATCAGAATTTGTTTTAAGTACTGGACACAAAAGCGATGACAATGGTTACGAAACAGTAATTTCCCTCTGAATCAATTATACGGCGTAAAATTTGCATTGCTGTGTAGAAAAACGTCCTCCAGTCTCAAAGGACGAGTTCCACCAGTTTATGACCAACAAACCGTTTTAAATTACTCTGCGGCAGCTTCATTTGTACTGGTAAAAGAATAGATTAAAATGCATAGCCAGAGAAGCAGATATCTAGTGGTCTTTTGAACACAGTCACACACATTTACCTTCATTACTTCGCACACAAACACGTCAGCACTGGTGGCATATACCAGCCGACATAAATGACGTACACTAACAGCATAAATAGCAAACACGACCAATACAAACAGCACAACCATATCAACATAAATGACACTTACTGAGCAAACACAAACAGCAAACATTGGCCATTATAATGACCACACATTGGCCAAAATAAACAGAATACGCAAACATCAATGTCGTCAATTGACCATCACAAAGAGCATACACTGACCGACATAAGTATCTTACTCTGACCATCACACATACCATTCGCTGGCCATCACAAACAGCATATACTTACTAACATAAACACCAACATTCACTGACCGACGTAAATAGCATACACTGACCAACACAAGTAGCATTACACTGACCAACACAAGTAGCATTACACTGACCAACACAAGTAGCATTACACTGACCAACACAAGTAGCATTACACTGACCAACACAAGTAGCATTACACTGACCAACACAAGTAGCATTACACTGACCAACACAAGTAGCATTATACTGACCAACACAACTTGCATACACTGACCAACACAAGTAGCATTACACTGGCCAACACAAGTAGCATTACACTGACCAACACAAGTTGCATACACTGACCAACACAAGTAGCATTACACTGACCAACACAAGTAGCATTACACTGACCAACACAAGTAGCATTACACTGACCAACACATGTTGCATACACTGACCAACACAAGTAGCATTACACTGACCAACACAAGTAGTATTACACTGACCAACACAAGTAGCATTACACTGACCAACACAAGTAGCATTACATTGACCAACACAAGTTGCATACACTGACCAACACAAGTAGCATTACACTGACCAACACAAGTAGCATTACATGACCAACATAAACTGCATGTACTGACCAATAATATTATCGTGTATACATCGTTGGATTCATGGGTATACAAAAACGTATAGACCCAGACACTTTATTGCGCCACGCACGCTAATACGCATACATCGGCAGATGTATGCGTGAACATCACAGTATACAAATAGAAGTACCGGTATGCCGTTCCGAGAGAGAGAGAGAGAGAGAGAGAGAGAGAGAGAGACAGCGATCATACACTGGAAGGGCCAGCTAAAGAGTATTTATTTCAGTGACAGCTACGCTTTCGAAAACCCAAATCATTTTTTTTTTTCATTTGATGTGAACTTGCCTTAAGTCAAGGGTAGCAGAATTAGATGATAAATTGAAACTACCGTATATTTCACGACTAAACAAATGCATTTCACCTTAGCAGATGACTCACTCGCTGAAATTCATGAATAAAGCGGAATGTAAATGATCTATTCCGGCAATGAGTAAAGCGGTAGAGCAAACCGTAAATAGTTTATATGTGGATGGTTTAAAGTTACTTTGTGTGCACATTACATTGAACTGCCTAAAGACTTAGTGTTGAGGAACGAGGCTGCATCCTCCTGTTTTACAGTGTTAATCATCCAAGACAGGTAGCAGGGAACAGAGTTTATATAGTCATGTGATGGCAAAAACAATATTCATTCGAAAATAAATGAATAAAATGAAATCCCTTCACTACAGTAACGTGTGGTATATTTTTGTCCTTGCTGCCTTCAGAGTATTTAATTCAGCATGGACTCCCCTGGTGGGAACCGCCTTGTCGTGGTGGGGGGGCTTGCGTGTCCCTGTGACCTGGCGAGCGAGGCTAGAGGGGGCTTCGGCCCCTGCTCCGCCCCTCTTGGGGGGAGAGGGCTACCCATGCTAGTAAGGTCGTCAGTGAGGGACCAGACTAAATGGTTCCCGGAGTTAGGTTGCCAGTGTGAGTCAACAGTGCCGCCCGCCAGAGGGATCACCTTCTGAGGTTGTCCTGTGTTGGATGGTTGGGTGTCTGGGCTGGGATGCACTGGGGAAGGGGGTCTTAGCTCCTCCGTGGGCAAACTTTCGGATCATGTGGGGCTTCTTTTTAAACTGAGAAGCACCCATGGGGATGAGGTACCTCGCTCGCGGCAGCCAGCGGTCGGTCCCCTCGTATTCCCGGTAGGCGGTTGCTCCTTGCCCCTGGAGCCATTTATTACTAACCCATTCTATATGGATACAAACACTGAAAATACCATTGGTCCTCGAGGGGAGGTCGACCAGACCCTCGAGACGTCACCCTCTGGTCGTGATGGTGGTTCTTTGCAAGTGCAGGCTGAAGCTCGCACTCCTGCCGCTGCTACTAAAGATGCTGGTAGGCCCCGTGGGTCACCTATCAAGTCTTCTGAGATTTCTTACAATCTGGATATGCTTAAGCTGATTAATGTGTTTACATCTCTTTCCTACCGTGCCATTCACTCTCTTTTCAAACCGTTTGGAACAGTTGTTCGTATCCATCTAAGATATGATGATGACTGTAGGTCCAATCGGTGTTACATGACCTTTACTTCTGGTAGTGCTGCCAAAGCCGCTTTTGAGGCAAGGAATTCACTTTCTCTAGGGAGGCCAACTGTACTGTTGAGCTGATCCGATCAAACAACGTAATGGATTGTGAAAATGACTATAGCCCCAACATCTTTGATGATGCTGAAGAGCAAGTTCCTAAGGTGCGCCACGCCCCCACACCTTACTGGTTTGTGACGTATTATAGAGAAGGGAGAGGAAACTTCATCCACGCTGCTAAATATCTAGAGAAAGAAATTGGAGTGCTTCCTGAGGGTAACCTCAAGAAGTATGGTAAAGGAGTTTTAGTTCGAGCAAAGGATCTGACACAGGCCATGATGTTCCTCCATCTATCTTGCCCTTCTGATGGCCTCTTTGAGACCATCAAACCTCATCGAACGTTCAGTTACAGCAAAGGGCGTGTCTATAATGAGGATCTGTATGCTTTTTCAGAAGATGACATTCTTGATTTGTGCCCTGATAATGTCCAGCGAGTATCGAAGATCAGAGGAAATAGCAACATGATCGTCTTCACCTTTTATGGTTCTTATCTCCCAGAGTGTGTTAAAATTGGCCCTCTGTCCCTCCAAGTAAAACCTTTTGTTGACCGTCCCCTACAGTGTTACTCATGTTATGAGTTCGGTCACGGGAGGATTAACTGTACAAATTGTTCCCGGTGCGGTCATTCCTCTGCCCTGGACTCACACCCTACTATTGAGTTTGAGTCGGTTCCCTATTGTTTTTACTGCAGGGAGGCTCATTCCCTACGTTCTCGACAATATAGGAGGTACCGCCTTGAGCAGGATATTCTTCAGTTGGCTAACTCACAGTTCATTAGCCTGGGTAGTGCCAGACGGGAACTTCTCTTTAGACAAGAGATGGATGGTGGGGCTAAGACATATGCCTTCTTCCTCTGCCCTAATTCTTCCAACTCCACATCTGGTTCGGCTTCAGCACCTTCTCACCTTCCTCAACCAACAAAAGTTTCTTCCCGCTCTCTTCCGATTGCTTCTTATACTGTTCCTGTCCGGAATAAGTTTTCCGTTTTGTCAACCGTGTCAGATAGGCCTTCCACAGCATCCTCATCTGAAAGACCGGAATCATTAACTACAAGAGTTCATGCCGCTGAAGTCCATGCCCCCATGGATTCTCCAACAAGAAAACCTAAAATATTTAAATTGCATCAGAGGCACCTTGGACGTTCATGTGAAACACTTGACTCAACAGGCATTCATCCTAGCCCGTCAGTTGTCTCTGCTGAATCATCAGCTGCTCGCTCTGTTGAGTCCTCGGAGTCTACAATGACAATCACACACATACGTTCTCCAACTAAGCAATTTCCAAGTTT
The DNA here is from genome assembly GCF_032717465.1 of Coenobita brevimanus. NCBI lineage: Eukaryota > Metazoa > Arthropoda > Malacostraca > Decapoda > Coenobitidae > Coenobita > Coenobita brevimanus. The sequence goes on along the minus strand of NC_137043.1, from coordinate 9,811,255 downwards.
TCCATCTCGGTCACACCAGAAACGTCCCCAAGGGTCTACCGAGTCTCTTGACTCAACGGACGTTCCGCCTAGCAAGATTCCTCTGGGAGTATCAGATGGCCATCAGCAGAAGACACCCAATTCATATATAAAACCTGCCCCTAATCGAGAGAATTTATTAAACGCTGCTAGGCCTGCTTTTTCTTCGGAGTCCTGTGTGCGAGTCCCAGCTACTGCACCAGGTACTTCAGCACGAGTGTCGGTCTCCCTCTCTGGTGGCTCGTCAGGGTCCTCGCATTCCTGCAAAACTGTTGAGGTACCAAGTAAAGTTGGCACCAGGAGTCCAATTCTTGGACTCCCCCAAAACCCCACACTAAATAGTCATCTTCAAGTTCCCCCAGTGGAACTGTCAAGGTTTGCGTGCTTCCTGGGAAGAACTGCGTGTTTTGATCTCCCAATTCTCTCCAGGGAGCATTTGTCTCCAGGAGACGATGATGGGAGACTCTGTTCATCTCAGTCCTCCCGGATATAGAGCTTTTTACTCTAATCTTCCTGATGAAGGCCACCACGGTGGCACGGCAGTACTAGTCAGGGATGATGTGCCTTGTAGCAAGATTCAAATCGATACTCCACTACAGGCCGTTGCCATCAAAATTTTTAGAAATCGATCCTACACGGTGTGTAGTATTTACCTTCCACCCAGTGTTCCTGTCGAGATGGGGGATCTCGTTCGTCTAGTACGTGATCTTCCGTCTCCCTTCCTTTTATTAGAGGATTTTAATGGTCGCCACCCACTGTGGGGTGACGGCACGGCTAACCCCAGAGGTGTTTTACTTGCTTCTTTTATAGAGGAAGAGGGGTTCGGGGTTTTAAATTCAGGGGATATGACGCATTTCCATAATCAGACCGGTACTTTTACTGCCATTGATATTTCTCTCTGCTCTTCAAATGCCCTCTTAGATTTTAACTGGCAGGTCTTGCCACATTATGGCAGTGACCACTTCCCTATCATAGTGGAGTCTACAGCGTTGGAACCAATGTCTCGTCTTCCCCAGTGACACTTAGATAGGGCTGATTGGGAGCTTTTTACAGAACTTAGTTCACCTGATTACTTGATAGCTGATTTTAGTAGAACTGGCGAGGCTGTAACATATTTTACAGATTTATTACATTCTTCTGCTCTCCAAGCCATCCCCAGGACATCTGGACATTTTCCCAGACATCCTGTCCCTTGGTGGAACAGTGATTGTTCTGCTGCTGTGCGGGTGAAGCGTTCTGCCTTCTCCTATCTTCGGCAGCATTGTGGGGACCCCCAGTGCTTGGATGCCTTTCGACGGGCGTGAGCTCATGCTCGGCGGGTCCTAAAGAGTGCACGGCAAGAGTCGTGGAAAGCTTATGTCTCCTCAATTACAACAAAGACTCCACGCACACCAGTGTGGAATAGAGTGCGCAAGATATCTGGGAAGTTCGCAGCCCCTCCTCCTCCTCTCTTGTCCCATGCTGGTGTGACGGTGGCTGATCCTAAGGTGGTTGCTGACATATTTGCTGATCACTTTGCTAGTGTCTCCAGGAAGGATCCTACCTCACTAATGGCACAACGTCGCCGAGATCTGGAATCCCGAGGTGTTAACAATGCTTCACCCAAACCATCTCTGAGCTTAAGATGGCTCTGTCTCAATGCCATGATTCATCTCCGGGGCAAGATGACATCCCATACTCCTTTTTACATCACATGCATGGTGGGGCTTACTCACTTTTATTAGACATTTATAATTTAATTTGGAATACCGGTGATTTTCCCTCTTTTGGGGGTATTGCAGTAATTATCCCCATCCCAAAGCCGGGGAAGGATCACCAGCAGGCGACCAATTACCGTCCCATCTCCCTGACTTCCTGCATTTGTAAATTGCTTGAAAAGATGGTCAGTACCAGACTTATGTGGTAAAGCACATAAGCAATCACTTGTCGCCTGTACAATATGGTTTCCGGAAAATGCAATCCACGACTGATGCTCCTTTATCCTTGGAATATTCCATTTGTGAAGCATTCGCCACTAATCAGCATCATGTCACAGTATTTTTTGACCTAGCGAGCGCATATGACACGGCTTGGTGCCACGGAATTTTACTTCATCTCTACGAGTTCGGTCTCCGTGGCCGACTCCCAACTTTTATTCGGCAGTTTTTATCCCACCGATTTTTACGGGTGCAGGTCGGGGGGGTGTTGTCTGAAGCTCGTCCACTTGAAGATGGCGTGCCCCAAGGAAGTATACTTAGTGTCACACTTTTTGCCGTGGCTATAAATAGTGTCATCAGTGTACTTCCGGACGTAGTTCGTGGTTGTTTGTATGTGGACAACCTGTCAATCTCCTTCTCAGTGGCAAAGATGCCTTTAATTGAAAGAAAGTTACAGTTGACTATTAATAGGATTTCCCGGTGGGCTGATATTCATGGATTTCGTTTTTCCGCCTCGAAGACTGTGGCCATGCACTTTTGCCTCTTCGTGGAGTTCACCCTGACCCAGACCTGTATTTTTATGATAGAAGAATCTCTTGTGTGGAGGAGACTCACTTTCTGGGTCTCATATCTAACAGACAACTGACGTGGATACCACATTTTCGTTACATCAAGACAGCTTGTATGAAGGCTCTGTCACTTCTGAGGGTTCTGGCTCATACCTCTTGGGGAGCTGACAGGCAGACACTCCTCTTGCACCGGTCTCTTGTCCTATCTAAACTAGAATATGGATGTGAGGTTTATGCTTGTGCTACGGAGGCTCGCCTTCGTGTGTTGGACTCTGTACACCATGCCGGTGTTCGCCTGGCAACTGGTGCATTCCGAACATCTCCCATTCCTAGTTTACTGGTCGATGCTGGCGTCCTTCCATTGGACTTATGCCCCCAATCCCTACTATTAATATGCTGGTACAGAGTGCACCATCTTCCAGAATCTATTTCCTGCGTAGCAGTGTCCGGTGATTCACGTTCTTTACAGTATATTGCCCGTCTGAGCTTCCCTAAGCCTTTCGGGTTCAGGGTTGCATCTGTTATGGAGGAGTTATCAATACCTTCCTTTCCCGTATGTCCCCACCGATTTCCTAGGATCGGTTACTGGGATTTTCCGGATGTGTCTGTCTGCGGCCCCGCTATTACCAACAACCACTCTTTACCACAGTGTCAGTCCCATGCTCTGTTTTTGGAACATTCCTCTACACATTCTGGCTGCACCCCAGTGTTCACTGATGGCTCAAAGTCAGATGCTGGAGTTGGGTATGGTGTCGTGTTCCCCTCCTTCTGTAGGGGCATTAGCCTCCCTAGGGTTGCTTCCGTTTTTACAGCAGAACTAACTGCTCTTAGTTTAGCTCTGCATATTATTTTTACTCTTCCCGTTTCGTCTTTTACAACTTTTAGCGACTCCTGTAGTGCGCTCTCTGCGCTAGAATGTTTTACACCTTTTTCATATCATCCCCTTGTTTTAACACTTTTTGAGTGGCTTTACCTACTGCATCATAGGGGTTACCAAGTTACATTTTGTTGGGTCCCAGCTCATGTGGGAGTTATGGGGAATGAGAATGCTGACAGGCTAGCTAGGGAGGTGGCCACCTGAGCTCCTCCCCAAAGCCCCGTGCCCTTTAGAGACACATTCTCCTCCCTCTGGGTGACAGTCCAGGACAGTTGGCAGCGAAGGTGGGAGGCCATTGGTCCCACCACCAAGATGGGGGAGATTACGAGAACTGTTGATCATCCCTGGACATATGCTAGTGTCCAGGGGCGACACTCAGCAACTGCCTTGACCCGTCTCCGGATGGGTCACACATGTCTTAAGCACAGTTACCTCATGTTCGGGGGTGTTCAGCCTTACTGTAATGACTACTTGGTCCCCCTGACTGTGCGGCACTTGCTGGTCGAGTGCCCGAGTCTGGGGGACCTGCGCGAGCGTTACTTCTCCCGGGTCGGGGTGCTGACTTTGCCTTCTGTCTCTCCCTGATTCTGGGAGAGTGGTGTCCCTCCCCCGGACATGAGGTGCTGTGGTTCATGGAGAAGGCTGGCATCCTCCATCAGCTATGATTTTAGCTTTTCTTTTTGACTTTTAAATAATTTTGTTTCTAATGCTCTTTTATTCCTGCTATTTTTGACGGTTTTTATTGCTTTTAATATTTTTATTTCTCTTTCTGTTTTTATTTTTTCATTGTGCCACAGTTTTGCTTTCTTTTAACGTTTTGTAGCGGCGCCATATGACCGCGATGTTGCAGCGCCCATCAATCAATCAATTCAGCATGGACAACTCTCTGAAGTGGAAGTGTTACATACAAGCACTATTTACCTACTCAACCTGATTAGATTTCATTAATTGAATAGATTCGCTTGGAGTGAATAAGAACAGAAAATTGGCTGCAGATTCATAGGCTTAATCAGCTTAATGGTTATTCTGTGGGCTGTCATGCCTCAAAGAGCCTAACCCAGTAAGTAAACCCTGTATAGTGAAAATCTAGGGGAGCTTCATTGCTATAACACAATGCTGAATTTTTCTTTGCAAATTATAAGCTGATTATCAAGGCAATTGGCTGAAGCGCTGCGGAAATGTGCAGCTGTTAGGTTTTAGTAGACCATACTAATTTTACACCAAAACCAAGTTAACCAGGCTGTAACCTAACTGTGAAGGCATTAATCGTGGGTCTGTATATTGGTATCTTATTATTTCTGAAGAATATGAGTGTTATAAAACAGTTGCTTTATAATGAAACTTAATCCTTGTCACAACATTGTTGACACATGGCCAGTGGCATATGCTAAGATATTTGCCTTGGACACGGGTGTCTGATGTCCTCTTTGGCGTATAATTCGTGATGACCCAGTATGTATTTCTGAGATCTTTAAAATTTAATATAATAAGGATTCAGTATACAGCTGGTAGGTGGCTTATGGTGCTTTATATCGCTTCTTCCATATTCATTTATGTTTCCTGCTACACAGGGTGGCACGTACAGAACTCTTGAACTCTGCCGGGTGATTTCTCGTGCGTGTGAGTAACGTTTCAGTCATCGTTAGCAGTGTTTACCCTGCTTTTTTATTCATTTCGTACTTCTCACACCCAAATCCAGACTCACTTCCAAAGCAGGAGACTGAGCCGTCCTCGAAACACAAAATACATCGTCAAGTGAACCCCTACTAGAACACTATATACGGACCTCCCATCTAAGGCGCTGACAAGGAGCTTACGCACGGTGAGGCTGCTCAACCTACGTGGGGCGAAGCAGCTTTGGCGTCCACCCACAAGCCAGATCTCCTCATATTTGTTGCACATCGCCATGGAGAGGACCCTGATCCGACCCTGGGGCGCAGGTTCCCTACACGGTTTATGTATTGTACTATATCTATAGGACAACCCCACAGATGCCGTTGTTTACCTATGGTCGACAGGTTTGCATGGCTACACAGACCGGGGTTATGCATCGCCATTAACAACAAATACGACTTTTGGTATTATTCTCCCTTCAGCCAAAAACTCAGTCCAGTTTTTTAGGGAAGTTTTATAGTCAGACCTCACCAGTACGAACTCCTTTGTGTTCTGTGACACTTCCATTGGAAATTAAAAATAATTGAGATATAGCACTCTTAAGCAGCAGATGGATACATTGTTGGTGTCCTTCGTCAACCTCCCAGCTTCCTGTGTTTTAACTTCCCAATACCTGTGCTGAAGGTGATGCCACTACCCAGCATCTTCAAATGTAACCATTCAGGGGAGTGAGTCTCTGTACGTCATTTATTCGAACTGTAGCCAGTCAACGATGGAGTTACTCCAGACAAAGTCTGGGTACCTAATCTTCCATGTCAGTCTGCTATGGTTACTCCTTGTGACAGGTGCTCCCCCACTGCTGCCGTCTTTTTCCAGGAATGTTTTCGAAATGATGGTGTCAGCATTGACCCTGAGGCTGAGGACAAAGTTAAGATTTATGTTGGTTCTAGTTTGGATTCAGCTGCTAACCTCAAGGTTAAAGTGGGGTCAAGGTAGGTTAATGTGTAAAACGGCTGGTTGTTATGCATTCAAACAGGTCTGCCTTAATAATACCCCAATTAGGTTAAGAAATATTTTCCCCTGGATTTTCATTTGGTTAGCGCGACTTCCATTTGCATTTCCGTCGTAAATGACAAGCCCTGCCTTGTTTTTTCCTCACCGCAAAACCCAGTTTCTCACAAGTCCACCATTACCACTAGGAACTGGGGTGGGTGACATACCTGAAAGTGCTCAATTCCACTGAAAATGAAAGTTAAAATAACACGAATCCATAAAAAAAGGCATGGGGAAAACTCGTAGATTGATCGTTAAATGAGATTATGGGCTAAACCGAGATAATTATCTAACACTTTCGTTATTTGATTAGGTTTATTAAAGTTACAGTTTGTATCAGTGACATACAAGAAATCATCAAGATGCATTAAGCACAGTACGTTATTGAAAAACGGCGAAACAAATTCTTCAAAGGCACTTAGAACACGACCCTGAGTCCGGGAACTCGTCTCTTCGCAAACATCCTGCGGGTAGTGACTGACTCCTCTTACTTTTCTTTGTCTTGCCTCTCTGTTTTAATGAGTCAGACTGACGAGGGTAATCTTCAAGGAGATGCAAGACACCTCTTAAAAAAAAAAAAAAAAATGATTATATTCATTGTGTACAAGTGTATAGTACTGCGTTTTCTAGTATGAAGAGTATTCCCCTATAAACAAGGAAAATACTACCATTTAAGGGATAGGTTAGCTTAGAGTAAGTTGTGTTATTAGCATAAAATACTATAGGGTACCTTAGGTTAGGATACTTTAAGTTGGGGTAAGCTATTTTTTTTATTTTCGGGTAGGTTTAAATAAATCAGCGCTGACAAGGGTAATCTCGTACAAAAATGACGTTTTAAGGTGGCCTCCCACTGTCTTCAGCGCACCACAAGGTGGCGCCCGTCTATTCGAGGTCTTTTTATATGGTTTTCACCCTTTTAAAAGAAATAAAGAACCCCAATACCAGAAAACGCACTTCAAAGACTACTCAAACAATCCTACGATGGGCTTTAGTAAAGAAAAAATAAAGAAAACTGCAAAATAAGGTAATCCTATGTATCCTTCAAGATTACCACTTACATTTACATAAACCCACACAATACAGGATGTTATATAATATGGAGCATTATACTGTGTAGGAATAAATCGTGTCTGGTAGCAGAAATCGGTTTAATCTCTTCAGCCTGATGGCGGATTCTCCATTCTATTTATGCAATTTCCTAATGATTTTACTTAGCTTGGGAGAAACAACGAGGGGTAAAAGGGTAAATGAAGGCTATGTATAACATCGGCAGCTCGAAAATTCTTTTAAATCCTGAGTAAAAACGTCAAGAAACAGTAAGAATATTGGGAAAAAATGTCTCCGGAGTGAGGTGGTCAATAGGTTTGCTGGTGAGGGAGTATTCATTTCCTTTTCACCTCCCATAGATGGCTCTGCTGCCCAAGACGGTCCTGTCTTAGTACAACTATTCAGGCTGGCCCAGAAATCTCCATACACAGAAATAATTGTCTCCAGTTAGTACCTTTATTAAAATACCAGATGTGTTAACTCGAGTTCACCTTGAGTGAGAGAGGCGCATCCGTATGTGTTTTCAAAGTAATGACAACCATGTAGAAAACGTTTTGTGAAAAAAAGTAAGTTTGTACAAGTAAACAAACGTGAAAATTTTCCCTATGTATGAAACGTGTGGACCACCGTGTAGTTGGTTAGCTTTTAATTGCCGGAAGTTTTCGTCCATTTGCAGCTTATTTATCTTAGCTCAGTGGCAAATGAGGATACTGCTTTTCTGCATCCAAGTCCATAGCACTTTTTCGTGACTATCACCATATTCTAGACTAACAAGTTGATTCTAATGTTGTACGCCATATATTTGGCACATCATTGTGACTAGCACCGTATTCTACAGTTAATACTATGGTTTTATATCTTTTTTATATTGCCTCTGGAGGTAATACTACGACTTTACATCCCTTCCACAGCACTACCTGATTAGCATCATGTTCGTTTTAATTCTACGGGTCGTATGCTTAAAGCTTAAATCGCAAAGTGGAATGCAAACCCCAATTACCGAAGGTCATTTATTGAACACCTGTGGCTATTAGGTATGATCAGCCTGCATCCCATATTACAGAATGTAGTCAGCAACCACACAGGATGGCCAAATACGTTTCATCCTCATCTCGTGCAGCAGAAACCAAGAATTGATCTGTATCCTATATTGCTATATTTTTTTATATGCTCTTCTCTGCACATAGGCTTCACAGCTTGCTCTCAAGGCCCAGTAGTCCTCTTACATACCATACACCTCTGCATGTCACCACTTCGGCGCTAACACCCACCGTCCATATTGAATACATGCTAGGGCTGTCTCATACAGCGAGGGTATTTTTGCGACATGTCGGTGGGTCTTCTGGTAGATCAGTAAAGTCTGATTTTCAGAAAATCAAATCCTTAAACTGTTCCCTGCCCCAGCCGAGATTTGAACCTGGATCCGGTAGGACTGCAGGCCACCTCTCTACCGACTGAGCCACCGCCTCCCCCATACAACCTTTCCATATCACCTCCTCTGTAACTCGCACTATATTCTAGTGTTATGACTACCATTCTACATCCGATCAAAAGTATTTCGAGATTAGTGCAGTGTTCTGGCGTTTAATTTTTGTTACAGCTCAGCATTCAAGAAGGAGAGATGAAAGTTTTAGGTCAACTGAAAATAGATAAAGTATAGAATCTCAGCCTCCACGTTGGGGAGGTGAGTCAGTCATAGTGGGTTGCAGCCGAGGCACCTTATGGTTGAGAGAACCGTTGGTGGATTGGTTAGCACATCCAGCTTGCGGCTGGAAGAACCAAAGTTCAATTCTCAGGCCGGTCAGACGATTGAACTAAGTTTGTTTTCCTCTAGACGCTGTTCACCCAGTGTTGCCACACTTTTAGATAGGAATTATCGTACCCGCCCTTCAAAATTATCATTTTTCCGTTGGAATTATCGTACATTATTAAATTCTTTTTTATAGTGTTTAATAACCGAAGTATTTTAAGATTGTCGCTGATACCTTGGAGTATTTACTGACAATTTACCCATTATCTTCATAAAAAACGTAATTCTACAAGATACTGATGTTTACTTTGGTGTATATTTATCACTTTATTTTGTATCAGAATTAGGTCATACCATGAAAATCTCAAGTATAATAATATATTCATATCCTCCATTACAAAAATAATGTTACACGAAATACCCTTTGTGCCACTCTAGAAAATCAGTCTGACTAGCAGCAGAATGCGGTCCATTGAACTTTAATAGATAACTCTTAGAAATGTACTTCCTCTTGCAGATGATAACTCAGCAAAACCATAAAAGAAGTATTTTCAGTGATCATCTTTGCATTAGTCCATAAGATCACTCATCTGTCAAACTGTGGAACAACTGTGCATGATTAGCTATGCATGCCACAAAATTTACTGCCATGCTAGCTTTCAACCCAAAATTATCGTACAACCGTACGATAATAGAAAATGGTATCGTACATCGTACCAGAGGTAATATTATCATACATATACGATAATTATCGTACATATGGCAACACTGTGTTCACCCGGCAGTGCAGGTGGAGACTGAAATGTACGCCGATTAATGCGGGACGTGTGTTTCACAAATACTTAACAGTTTTATATGCTTGCACCAGTCACCCTCGTGTTGACGACAGGCAGCAAACTACGTTTTTTTCTTCCTATGCTCGAGATTATTAGTCCTCACGAAAGAGGTGGTGAAAGCACAGTTTCAGCTTTCTCGTGCTAAAAAAAAAAAAAAAAAAAAAAAAAAAAAAAAAAAAAAGAATTCTTCTATTGTCATACATAATATTCAGAAGAGAGTTATACAGATTTTATTCGAACCTGGCTTAAAATTGCCATCTCTCCATTTTGAATGCCGAGTTGTCACAAGAGTTCAACTGTCAAATACAGGGCTGGTCACGAAGTGCTGTGGAAAAGATAAAAAGCCGTATTATTAACTTTTTCTGCCAGTGAACTGCGTGAAATAAGCTGCAAAAGGACGAAATTGGGGCCAAGTTAGATTAAAAACGTTACAGTCTTAAGACAATGCGAGAGTTAAATTAGCCACCATGAACCATATTATGGAGAGAACAATCCTATTATTCCATTCTCAAACTGATCGGATCTTGAATTTGGCTCTCTATTGTATTTTGTTTTTCTCTTGGAGGGAACTGTTACTGCGGGCTCATGGCCTTTGGTTCCTTCTTCCTCGCATAAAAAAAAGAAAAAAATCCACCAGTCATTACATAGTTTTACTTAGATGAGTGTGAGTCACAGCAGCCTGAGAAAGCTCATACAGAAACCATAAACCCTGCCATGTTCGAAAAAAAATCTCGTATTTTCTTCGAGCAATCGCGGGAGTATATTAGGCTGAGAGTGATGCATGGGTAAGAGCTAAACCCTTTATTGCAGTGGATCTCCAGAGATTTGAACAGAATCGTTTCAAGTAGAGAAGCTAATTAAAGGAAGTGCTGAAATGGGCGACTCCATATGCAGTTCATTCCTCTCAACAGAGAATTGCAACATCAATGCTACTGAGTAACACTCGGATTTCTTTTCCTAGTTCAGAATTCATTTAACTTTAACTTTTCACTAATTTCATCAATTCCCCCTTCGTTTTTTTTTTTTTTTTTTTTACAGTTATTATTAGTTATTTCATCCATAAAGTTGAAATTACTTTATTTTTGTCCCACCCTCACTGTTGTAATTACTGCAGCTGGGAACGTATGTAAAATATTCTATTTGTTAGCTGGTTTTTCATATAAGCATAAAAATTTTTATTCAGACTGGTCTCAAATATTAATCTCGTGACCATCGTTCTTACTTTACTGTCAGTAGTATATGGGGAGTGAATAAGTAAATGCCTCATCATTGGCCATTACTTCTTCCTCTTTTCACGTCCCACCCCTTTTTTTTTCTTACCTTACCTCACCCCACCCCTTGGGTGGGAAAAAGATCCGGGATGACGATGATGATGATAAATTATTTATTACCGCTGTAACTACTGATAGTTATTTTCATAATTAATTATTATTATTATCATTATGATTACTACTACTACTACTACTATTACTACTACTACCATTACTACTACTACTACCACCACCACTAGCACTACTGCTTCTGCTACAAATGGTCGTAGTAGTAGTAGTATTAGTGGTGGTGGTGGTGGTGGTGGTAGTAGTAGTAGTAGCAGTTGTTGCTGTTGTTGTAAAAGTACAGTTGTAGTAAAGAGTAAAAGTAACAGCAGCAGCAATGGAGGTAGTACTAGTAAAGTCGTTGCCGTCGTCGTCGTCTTTGTCGCTGTCGTTGTCTTACAAGTAATCAAAGTAGTTGTTGTTTTAGTCGTAGTCCGAGTCGTTGCCGTAATAGTGGCCGTTGTCGCAATAATCGCGTTAGTAATAACCGGCTATAGTAGAAGTTGTGGCAGTAGTAGTAGTAGTACAGTAGTTATTGTTTTTCTTGTTGTTGGAGTAGTAATCGTAGTCGTAACAGTATTTGTAAACGTCAGCATTATATTATTATTTAGTGTCCTTTCTTGTCCACTCCTCCTTCCACTCTGTTGGTGTTGTCTGCAGCTTCTGTTATTCTTCCCTCCCATTCCCTCTCCCCAATACGGCTTTTGTCGTCTGTGTTTTTTCAACTGGTGTTTCCCTTTCCTCGTCCTCCCCTCGAAGCATTTATTATTTTTATTTTATTTTTATTTCCTTTGTTTCTCAGTTGTATCCATTTATTTCTCCATTTTCTTTGGGTACGGCTATCTTGTATGTTGCAACATACTCTCTCTCCCTACAGTGCAAAGTAGCATTATTCGTCAAGGCTGTACTTAATATCTTTAGGTAATTTGTACTGATTGCCATAGGATACACTATACTGTGTACTAAAATCGGGAGGTGTGATCCATACTTTGTATAAAGTCTGAGCCTAATAAATATATGTCTGTGTCTACGTCTACGTCTGTCTGTCTGTCTCTCTCTCTTCCCCGGGGACCCACACTCCTAACTTTATGTTTAAGTTGCCGCAGGAAAAGTTCTCAGGAGAGAGAGAGAGAGAGAGAGAGAGAGAGAGAGAGAGAGAGAGAGAGAGAGAGAGAGGGGCAGAGGCTATGATGATTTTATAGTGTATAAAACATCATCGTAATCAAGTGGTTAAGGCCGTGGCTGGAGACAGTATACCGCCGCTACTATTCGTCTAATTATAATACACAACTTTGGAATATATTGCATTCATACACGTGGATATACTGTATGTTATAAGGAATAACGATAACATTTTTCATGTACCCTGAGAGTTATACAGTGCACCATTGACGTATTTATTAGACAGGAAATTTAAGTGAATAACGTAACTGTCATTCGTCACAAACCTGTTGAGATCAAAAGAAATCTTGTTTGAATACCATGACATTGACTCATTTTATCTTTCATTAAACCAGCTCTAATGTACTAAACAGTGATGTCTTTCAGGGAAGAATTATAAATTACTAGTTTCGGGAGCTTCAAAGCGTTTCGGTAAATGTCCTTGGCGTGGCGTAGGGTGAGAGGATGAAAGATATGTTGCATGGCGTGGTGTGGTGTGGTGTGGTGTGTGAGGGTGGTATGGTATGTTGCGTGATGTGGTGTGATGTGGTATGGTGTGAGAGGGTGGTATGGTATGTTGCGTGATATGGTGTGGTGTGGTGTGGTGCGGTGTGGTGTGAGAGGGTGGTATGGTTTGTTGCGTGATGTGGTGTGGTATGGTGTAAGAAGGTTGTATGACATGTTGCGTGATGTGGCGTGATGTGGTATGGAGCAAGAGGGTGGTATGGTATGTTGTGTGGTGTGGTGTGGTATGGTGTGGTGTGGTGTGAGAGGATGGTATAGTATGTTGCGTGATGTGGTGTGGTGTGGTATGGTGCGAGAGCGTGGTATGTTATGTTGCGCGGTGTGGTGTGTAGGGTGGAATCTTGTGGTGTGGTGTATGACTTCGTTAAAATCGTTAAAGACTACGAGAGTGATAGGGAAAAATGGAAAGAGAGACTCCTAGAGCTACTCGCGTATTTTAAAATTATATTAGCGTCACATCAGATACTTCCATTTTGCGTGAGAAATTTGAGAAACACTGGAAAGCAGTTGGCCCGGTCAGAGCCCCACAATAAGTTAGCTGAGGAGAAGCGTTTATGTATATAAATTTTTGCGGCTTTCGTTATCTAGACTGTTTTATGAAATTGCTACTGTGTTTATATCGAATGTTAAAGATTCTCGGTTACATATAGTATGGGATACGTTATGGAGAATTACATGCATATAGGGTTACTTAGTTAAGCATCTGGAGTAGGCTACCAACCACTGTAAAAACGCATTTGAAAATCAGGAAATATTAAGTTTACCAAACGATACGATGCTATGATATATTGAATGAAGGAAATCTTAAGATCTGAATATCAAAGCCAACTAAAAAAATAAAGATCCTTGCATCTGAAACAAGAAGCGGTGCCAAGGCACAGCAAAGGCGCCCCCAGCAATCATACTAGCGCTGACGTATAAACACAACAGGATATCAAGTAAAATGTCACGTAACAAATCTGGAGTAGATCGAGTGAAAATTGACGAGTTTATACCCATTTGAAATTTTAGACCTGACCCATTTGACATAGACCTCTCTGCCCCTAACTAGGGGATGACACTTCTGATGTAATGAGCATGTTATATGATGCAGATTTGAAAGATGCATCTTTAGGTTTTGGTTTCATGTTGATTTAACAAATTTGAATGGAGCTATGCCGAAAAAAAAACTATTTTTTTTTTCTTTTTTTAAATTTTTTTGGGCCTACAGCCTGGGCCTTGGCCCAGTTTGGTCCAAAACATAATAAGGTGACCAGAGTCGTAGCCCATCATCCCTGTAATTTAGTCAAAATCGCACCAGTAGTTTTCGCGTAAAGTTGTTAACAAACAGACAGGCAGGCAGACAAACAAGCAAATTAACAAACCGAGTGAAAACAATACCCATCCCCGAGCCCGTCCGAGTCGGGGAGGGGTAATTATCAACAAGGTTATATATATATGTTCTCGCATAAAGTTGTTAACAGACAGACAGGCAGGCAGACAAACAAGCAAATTAACAGACAAACTGAGTGAAAACAATACCCATCCCGAGCCCGTCCGAGTCGAGGAGGGGTAATTATCAACCAGGTTATATATATATATATATATATATATATATATATATATATATATATATATATATATATATATATATATAGACGATGAGACAGCCAGCAAGCCATTTCTATACTCTGTCTTACATGAGAAGGATGATGTTTCATGTGTGAGAGAAATGTATGCATGTAAAATCGTTGGAGTGTATGCAGTATACGCAAGGCCTTTATTTCCTCTGCTTGTGTATGCAGAGCAGAGCTGGGTTTCGGCCTGCGTCAGAACGTATTCCACTTGGCCTTGAAACCTTCCCTGTCACTGCCAGTAACTGCAGTGAGGTATTCTGGGTGGCATAAGATACTTTATCATTATTATTATTATCTTTTTTTTAACATGTGTCCCCACACTTTTTTTTATGCTACTGAGAGAAATCATGTCAGTTCTAAAAATATGGAAATAACATACAGAAGAACACCACAGTGTAATCTGCATAATAAATTACAAAGAAGTTGCTGTGAAGTTCTCTATGCAAGTTAGCATCAGGCTAATATACCAAGAGATTGGATGAATTATTAACGCAGAGAGTATTGCCTCATTCCCAATCTTCCCCTAGAAAACTATCTGTAATATATGACTGTATGCTCACGTATACCCAGTTATATTGCAAGGCTTATAAAAGTGGTAGGGGGACAAATTCTGTTCTGTCCCCCTGTGGCGGGGGGGACACAATCTGGCCGCACTATGGGGTGGTACTACTACTCTGCGGCCAGGTTGTGTTAGAAAGAATACTGCCACCGAATTCCCTGCCTGTCGTAAAAGGCGACTAAAAGGGGCGGGGTGAGGGGACTAGGGACCCCCTCCTTTGTTTTTTAGTTCCTAAAAAGAGACAGGCCAGAGAAAGGGACTGGGGATGGAGTTATCCCCGTACCCTGAAGATTGGGTCTATGAATGTGCGTGGATGTAGTACGACTGAGGCTAAAAGGGAGGAGATTGGGAGAATGTTTGTGAGAAGAAAGTTAGATGTGTTAGCTTTGAGTGAAACGAAGATGAAAGGGAAGGGTGAGTCTATGTTTGGAAGTGTGAATGGAAGATTGTCAGGTGTTGACAGAGGAAGGGCAAGAGAAGGTGTGGCCTTGTTAGTGAGTCCGGAAGTACAGCAGTGTGTGATTGAATGGAAGGAGGTGTCATAGAGACTGATGTGGGTGAAAGCGAAATTTGAACGTGAGTTGTGGGTGTTTGTGAGTGCATATGGGCCTGGTAGTGAAAGGGATGAAGAAAAGAGGGAGTCTTTCTGGAATGATGTTGATGAGTGTCTACAGAGTTTTGGAGCGAATGTGAATGTGGTAATGATGGGAGATCTGAATGCTACAGTGGGAAATGTAGCAGTTGAAGGTGTGGTTGGTATGCATGGTGTGCCTGGAAGAATGAAAATGGGGAGCGAATGATAGCGATGTGTGTTGAGCGAGAGATGGTGATTGGAAATACGCTGTTTAAGAAGAAAGATATTTATAAGTATACATGGGTGAGACAGGAGGGTGGAAGGGTTGTTGATAGAGCTTTGATGGACTATGTGGTTGTGTCTAGGAATGTAATAGGAAGATTGTTGGATGTGAGAGTTCTGAGAGGGGAGGGTGGAGGTATGTCTGACCACTACCTGGTGGAGGGAAAGTTAAGAGTAGGTAAGAGATGGGTGAGAGCTAGGAGGGTTAGGTGTGGCAGGGAGGTTTTGAAAGTGAGTGAGTTGGATAAAAGAGAGAAAAAGATAGAGTATCAGGAGAAATTGAAAGATGAGTGGAACGCAGTGAAAGATCGGGAAAATGGCAGTGTGGAGGAGGAATGGCAGTTATTTAAGAGTGCTGTGGTGGGGCATGCAGAAGAGGTGTGTGGTGTGAGACGTGTGGGTGGTGGTGTAAGAAAAGGAAGTGAATGGTGGTGCAAGGAAGTAAGTATGGCTGTGGCTGAGAAGAGACGTGCATATGAAGTGTGGCTGCAGAGGAAGGATGAGATGTCATATGAGAGGTATAAGGAAAAGAGAAATAGGGCGAGAAGGGCTGTGCGTGATGCTAAAGTGGCAGCAGATGAGAGGTGGGGTAGGCAGCTGACGGAGAATTTTCAACAGAATAAGAAAATGTTTTGGAAGGAGGTGAAAAGGGTGCGAAAGGGAGAGTCTGGGAAGGAAGAACGAGTAAAAGCACAGGATGGAAGGATGTTAACTGAGATGAATGCAGTAAGGAAGAGATGGGCAGAGTATTTTGAAAGATTGTTAAATGTAGAGGAGGAAAGGGTGGCTGAGATTGTGGTGGATGGAAGGGTGCAAGGAATAAATGTGTTGGGAGAGTTGAATGGTTCTTTGATCACGAAGGAGGAAGGGGAGAAGGCAGTAAAGGAGACAAAAACAGGGAAAGCTGCAGGTATGGATGGGTGTGCTGTGGAATGCCTGAAGGGTGGTGGAGTGACTATCGTTGACTGGTTAGTAAGATTGTTGAATGTGTGCTTTGTGAAAGGTATGGTGCCAGTTGACTGGGCAAGTGCTTGTGTGGTCCCGTTGTATAAAGGCAAGGGTGATAAGTATGAATGTACTAGCTTTAGGGGTATAAGTCTGTTGAGTGTTGTAGGTAAGATGTATGGTAGGGTGTTAATTATGAGAGTTAGAGAGGGTACAGAGGGAGTGATTGGTGATGAGCAGTGTGGCTTTAGGAGAGGGAGGGGATGCGTGGATCAGGTGTTTGCGGTGAGACAAGTGTGTGAAAAGTATTTAGCGAAAGGCAAGGATGTGTTTTGGGCATTTATGGATTTAGAGAAAGCGTATGATAGAATTGATAGGGAGGCTTTGTGGACTGTTTTAAGAGTGTATGGACTTGATGGTAGGTTACTAAAAGGGGTGAAAAGTTTTTATGTAAATAGTAGAGCGTGTGTAAAAGTGGGAAATGCTGTGAGTGATTGGTTTCCTGTGAGAGTGGGGCTGCGACAGGGATGTGTGATGTCGCCTTGGTTGTTTAATATTTACATGGATGGTGTTGTAAGGGAGGTGAATGCAAGAGTTTTAGGTGGAGGTCTGAGTCTGGTGAATGTTGATGGTGGAGAGTGGAATCTGAAGCAGCTGCTGTTTGCAGATGATACTGCACTGGTGGCTGATTCAGAGGAGAGATTGAGACAGTTGGTAGAGGAGTTTGGAAGGGTGTGTGAAAGGAGGAACTTGAAAGTAAATGAGAATAAGAGTAAAGTGATGAAGTGTACGAGGTTGGTAGATGGTAGGGGGATGAATATAGTTTTGAATGGCGAGTTGCTTGAGGAGGTAGAGTGTTTTAAATATCTAGTGTCACATGTTGCTGTGGATGGACGAATAGATGCAGAAGTGAAGTTTAGAATAAATGAAGTAGGAAAGGTGCTGGGAGGAATGAAAAAAGTGTTTAGATGTTGTTCGCTTAGAATGGATGTAAAGAGAAGGCTGTATGAGGGTGTTGTGGTACTGACTGCATTATATGGGGCTGAAACATGGAATATGGGTGTAGCAGAGAGGAAAAGTTTGAATGTAATGGAGATGAGGTGTCTGAGGAGTATGTGTGGAGTGAAGAGTATGGATCGAGTGCGGAATGATGAAGTGCGAAGGGGAACTAGAGTTGTTCGGGAGGTGGCTGGTAGAGTTGAGCAGAGGGTGTTGCGATGGTTTGGGCATATGGAGAGAATGGATAATGAGCGATTGGTGAAAAAGATAACTAGATCTGATGTGAGAAGTGTAAGGCTGAGAGGAAGACCACGAATAGGATGGATGGACAGTGTGAAGAGAGCGCTGGATGCGAGAGGGATGTCTGTTGAGCAAGGAAGAGTGGCTGTGCGTGACAGAAATAAATGGAGAGAAATTGTGAATGAATAAGTGATGACGCAGCCCTGAGAGGATATTCTCCTGCATTTGGTCCGATTAGCTATTTCAGGTCAGGTGTGGGAAAGGGGATGAGTCTGTTATGATGTGGCAAGGATAAACCAGCTCTGCTGTCGGGCCCTGCTGCGGATGTCACTGATTGCGTTGCGCAGTTGACCCTTGTGCGGTGTGGTGCGGTGAGGATCTGTCCGTTCTCCCCTTTGGGGCTGAGATGCGAATGAATGTGTTTGAATGGATGAGTAAATGGGGAGTGTGTCGTCCTGTCTCGGCTACCTCCCTTTCCTTGGGGGAAGCAGCCTAGGTATATATATATATATATATATATATATATATATATATATATATATATATATATATATATATATATATATATATATATATATATATATATATATATATATATATATATATATATATATATATATATATATATATATATATATATATATATATATATATATATATATATACTCGTATATAGACGTATATAAAGTGGTCATAAGGCCCCTGTATTTTGCAGTTTTCATTTTTTTCCTTTATAGAAGCAAATCATATGGTTCTTTGAGTATTTTCTGAGCGCGTTTTTAAGTCTGGATCTTTTTCATTTCTTTTGTATGTCGTGAATAGCGTTTAAGAAGCGGTCTCTGTTTACACTTCCCCACGGTGCCTAAGACAGACGTACGCCATTTTGATTGCGCCGAGGACAGACGGAGCTATTTTGCCACAAAATTATTGCTGATTTATCCAAACTTTACCTAAATATTCGTAACTTAAACAGCCTAATTTATCCTAGCCTAACTTCATGCTAACCTGACCGAAGTTCTCCTATCTTAACCTGTTTCCTTAGATATCGTATTTTCCTTGCTTAGTGATGTATCCTCTTCATACCCGAAAACACACTTCTGTGCACTTTTACAAGTTCACTAAACCAACTGAAAGTTTTTTTTATTTTATTTTTAAGAGGTGGTCATGTCTTTGAAGATTTACTTTTGAGTAGGCTAATGAAAGATACCAAAAATAATATTTGCGCTTACATAGCAGGGTGGCCCATACCAAAATGTTTCCTTCATGTTTCACAATGTCACGTGTGAAGGGATGCAATAGTTTTACAGAATTTTAGATGATGTTCTTTAGTCTTGTCTTTTTGCAGCATATTTCCCGTAGATGTGTGGTGGAATGAGACAGTACCACAGCGCCACGTCCATTTCATAGTAGGTATTTGTGACGAGTACCATATCCTAGTACTTGTAGTAAACAATTGTTAGAATGTCAAGAAGAAGAGATGACTATTATAAGACAAGAAAAAGTGATATAAATATGTACGGCACTGTATTATCATTTCCAGTGCTGGCTGGTTGGATTGGGCTTGTGTGCAGTTTCAAGCCGAATTAAAGTGAGGCGAATATAATTGTTTCAATTTTCTTCTCGGTGAGGGTCGGATGGTGTGAGCGTGTGTACGGTCAGGGAAAGTTCCGCATTACCCACTGTTCGGATCATTGGTGGTCGACGAATTGTCGCGAAGCAGCAGCCAGGCCTCGCTGGTCTGGTAACTGAATGGGAGAGAGGGTGGCCGGGGGTGGGAATGGTTTGGAGAGTTGTTTACGTAATAGTACCAATAGCCAATGATAATGCGTCCGACGTATTCTCAAAGTCCAAATGCGGTATGCTGTTTGTATAGTATCACATTGTTCTCTGAGTCTGTCTACATTACTGCATATACAGGGTGTCCCGGGAGGAAAGTCACCTATTCACAGAAATGAAAGATCAAGTCATTGTAAGTCGGAAGTATTCTATGGTGAAATTCTTTTAACCCCTTGGTTTAGAAGTTACAGGATTTTAAATACGAAAGCCCTCGGAGGGGGCCAGAGGGCGGGCGGGAGGTAGGGAGGGCTGCAATGGTGGGCGTTGCCGTCTTGAGAGTGTTACTTCTTATTCTCTCTTGGGTATTTAACTTCTCCAGGATGTTGATGTGATTACACATCAAGATTTTCGTAAATAAGATAAAATGAAGCTCAAGAACGCGGGGTATCGTTGTAACAATTAATAACTAAAACATAACGAACTCAAAATGGCAACAGCGATCAGCTGGACATTTACAGTTTCGTGCCACCCATCACTCAAGGCAGAGGACGCTTAGCTTAGTGCGGCTACAGTACACTTGTCACCGTGTCACGCCTGTTGCAATCCCGCATACGTACAGTAACATTGAGTATGCAGACATGGTCTTCATTTACGGGCTCTGTAACGGGAGTGCCAGAACTGCTGGACACGAATACGAAAGAAGATATCCAAACAGAAGACATGTAACTCCCAGAACTTTTTACAGAGTTTACCAGCATCTTCGAGATCATGGCTGTTTCCCAGGAGTGCATTTGTCATCAGAGAGAGCAGTGCTTCATGACAGAGATGACGAGATTATTGCTGCCGTAGAACAAAGCCCTGGGATAAGCACAGGAAGAATTTCGTGCCGACTTCAAGTTCCTCGCATGAAAGTGTGGAGAACACTCAGAAGAGAAGGACTCCATCCATACCACCTTCACAAAGTTCAACACCTTCAGCATGGAGATTTTGAAAAAAGACTGGACTTCCGCAGATGGATACTGGATACAAGATCACTCCCAGCCCTGGAAAATACATTCTCTACACGGATGAAGCCATCTTTACTCATGCAGGAATGCACAATGCCCACAACGAACACTGCTGGTCAAAGGAAAACCCATATGAAAAAACTGAAAGAAATTTCCAACACAGGTTTTCCCTCAATGTGTGGTGTGGCGTTGTCGGTAACGTCCTGATTGGCCCACACATCGAAGATCGGCTTAATGGAGATACCTATGCCACTTTTTTTAAGACATGAACTGCCGTCACTGCTGGATGATGTACCTCTAAGGTCACGGAAACACCTCATTTTCCAGCATGACGGTGCTCCTCCACACTACAGCAAGCAAATTAGGGAACACCTCAAATAGTCATCCCCTAACCGGTGGATAGGGATAGGAGGAACACGCCCATGGCCAGCCGGATCACCAGACCTATCACCTTTGGATTTCCATCTCTGGGGACACATGAAGACACTGGTGTACAAACAGAAAGTCAACAGTAAGCAAGAACTTCTTGAGAGAGTAATGGAAGCTGCGCAGCACATCCAGAACAATCCAGAGGTTTTGCGGAAGGCAACACACTTAGTGCTACAGCGAAGCAAGATAATGCATTGAAGCAGACGGCAGTCATTTTGAACATCTCATGAAATAAAATAACAACCCTCCTTTCACACACACACACACACACACACACACACACACACACACACACACAAAACGTCAACCATCAATGGCAAGTGGCTACACACTCCGCAACGTCCAGCTGATCGCTGTTGTATATGGAGTTCGTTGTTTTAGTTAGTAATTGCTACAACGATATCCCGCGTTCTTGAATTTCATTTTATCTTTACGAAAATCTTGATGTGTAATCACATCAACATCCTGGAGAAGTTAAATAACCAAGAGAGAATAAAAGTAACACCCTCAAGACGGCAACGCCCACCATTGCAGCCCTCCCGCCCTCTGGCCAACTCCGAGCGCGTTCGTATTTAAAATCCTGAACTTTAAACCAAGACGTTAAAAGAATTTCACCATAGAATATTTCCGACTTACGATGACTTGATCTTTCATTTCTGTGAATAGGTGACTTTCCTCCCGGGACACCCTGTATAATAAATGTTTACAGTCGAAGGAATTATTCCTTGCCTTCGTTTTGTAATGTTACATAGGAATGATAGTTACATAGACTGATCTTATAATTAGGACTTCCAATGTCATTCTGTGTAAAGGAAAATGAAGTGTTAATAGCTCATATGGTGTTTATTATTATTATTATTATTATTATTATTATTATTATTACACACTATCGTATACTCCATTTCACCATGTTTGGCAGCGTCAGTAATGTCTTCAACGCCTGTAGTGGTGATGTAAATCCTCTGCACTACGTAAATCTCTATGTATTACCTTGATAACCAATAAATAAAGGCAATACAAAAAGGTATACCCAATACTGAGGACCATTCTCAATGCAACAGGTCTTGAGGACATCACAGATGGTGCCAGACTGAAATGTAGTATACTGTAGTTCGAGATAAAGAATGACTAGAATAACACTGGAAATGTTTGCAGGCGGATGTTTATATGGGAATGACAGAGGATAGATAAACAAATTTATAAGAATTTATACACACACTCACACATCTCTTTCTATCTATAGATAGACAGATATATATAGTGGCTTTGTTTTCGAGTCAACACAAAATATAAATATGTTATATCGTTACGAATATCTCCTGGGGAAATGTCTTTTGTTGAAGTCGCGAGGGAATGAAAGCATTCAAACCTCGCTCCGAACCCACCAAACTTCCATAACTTTCCTGACAACACTAGCGCTACAAACAGCTACGTAATTTTTAAAATACATTGCTAGCATCATATTATCATCTATCCATACTAAATTAACTCGGACACACCGTCCACGTCGTTCACTGCAGACTTAACGTGATTCCCAACCTATCACCAAACCCTCCTGTGTCCCCAATCCCTCGGCTCCCCCTCCTTCACACTCACAGTTACCAGACACAAGAGGTCTGGCTGCCGCTTCACAACCACCCGTCTCACACCAGTGCTTCGGGAGGTGGGTAATGCGGAACTTTCCCTGACTACAATTTTTAGGCCAAGGGAAAGTGGAAAGAGTGTAGCTGCATATTCTTCCCGGTAGCGGCTGGGTGGTGTGGGTGTGGGTGCAATTTTAGGCCAGGAAAAAGTGAAAACATTATAGCAGTGCATTATTCTTCCTGGTGAGGGTCGGATGGTGTGGGTATATGCGTAACTTTATGTAAAGATAAAGAATAAAATGTGTATTCTCCCTGACGGTGGTTGGCTGGTGTGTGGGTGTGTGCGTGGTTCAGTATGGATCAGCAGTAAAGATGCGGCCAGCTGCACCAGATGATGGTGGTGGGAGCCACGGATGCATTAGGTTTCCTCATACAGAGCCAGGGATGCATTAAGTTGCTTCAGAGAGAGAGAGAGAGAGAGAGAGAGAGAGAGAGAGAGGATAGGTACAAACAACAGGAGGCATATTAGCCCATGTCAGGGTTATCCGTTGAAAAAAAGTTAATTCTACTCTCGCCCGCCCACCACACTATCCGGTAGGGCAGGAAAATGATTGAAAACGAAATCACTTTGCTTGTTGGAAAGAACAAGCATGGATATTTTACAGGAGAGGCAGAAGAGGAATGACTATACACTGTGTAGTATCTCTTGTACAGATCTGTAAAAGGAAACAAATGTAACGACGGGTTTTGAGATCTTTCCCAGCTTGTTATTGTTCCATCAGTGTAATGTTAGGATTTATAATCTTACCGGTTGTGGGTTCTGGTCAACTTACCCATTGATAATACAAATGGTACTCGACTTAGTCTCCCCTCCTTGGTTGATAGAAAATTCACTTCAGTAAAACAAAAGGGGGAGGGGGTGGTGTTTTGACTTGGTATGGTAAAGGATAATTGTATAAGATAGTTTTGGTAGCGTTTGTAGTTTTTGGCCGAGTCGAGATTAAGTCAGTACCACGTGTGGTCGTCGTTCCCAAAGCGAAGGAATCTTGAATTGGAAGGGGAGTGAATTAGGCATGAGAGGACATAATTCCCTTGACTGGGTATACAAAAAAAAAAAAAATGACATACTTTACTTTAATAATTCTAGACTGGTTTTCAACAGACATTTTTAATTACATGACCTTTAGTCACAAGAAAAAGGGTTGTAAATTAAATCCATGGTTTGGGTGATCATTCCTACAACATTGTCGCCAAGCGAAACACTTTGGTACATACAAGCGATTTCTGAGGTCATCGTACCTTACCTTTTATTGTCAGTTATTCTTGGGCTCGACCATAGCCTCAAGACTGGAACATTTATGAGCTTGGGTTATCTTTTCGGGCTGGCATAGCCTCGAACCAATAAAAATAATCACTCGTGCTCTATTTCGCCCGTAGAGTATACTCTCATCATGCAGTTCACTATAATTCCCAATCACTATCAATTCATAATTATTAACAATTCATAATCATCAATAATGCATAATCACCAAAAATACATAATCACTCGGGCTTGTGTAGCCTCGAGGAACAACTCAAAATCGCATAATCACCAAGAATACATAATCACTCGGGCTTGTTTAGCCTCGAGGAACAACTCAAAATCACATTATTGCTCACAACCACTATGTTCCCTTCCACGCTCCTAATTTTCTAACATATTAATATAAGAGAAAGAAAACGGTTAATGAATTTGAATTTCGCTTTTCCGTTACATAATCACATCACTTCAAATTTCTATTCCTTCTCTAAAAAAAAAAAAAAAAAAATCATCTGATAGATCAATAATACCATTTCTACTACATTCAGTTCATAAAATAATTCATGGGTAGTATAAGTGTGTATGTAAGACGAGTCTATGGGCAATACCACGAGATGGCCTCGTGCACACTCTGACGTCACCAGTGTCTGGGGACTGAACCAACGTCCATTATACACGATGTCTAAGCAGCGAGTCTTTACGTTAAGCTTTTAACAACATTACTTCATATGGTTCACGCCAAGTAAGGATTAAACAAGAAAAGGGGGGGAAAAGGAGGAATGTGGACAGCTCACCTGAACCAACGTCCATTATACATGATGTCTGAGCAGCGAGTGGGCCTCCCCGGGCACGCCAGAGACGCCACTGCTAGATCAAATGAGATTGTGTTTTTGCAATATGGTGGGTTTTAATTCTCTTCACTATTTATATAGTAGTGTACACATGACGTTAGGACTTTTGATTGAATTGGGGAAAATTTGGGATTCAATCCTTACTTAATTTAAATACTGTATTTACTACTATCCCGCCTTGAGTTTGGGGCAGCTTATGCCATCTAGTGACGGCTAAGGCAAGCGGGACTATTAAATCCCTCACAAATGACATTATTTAGGCCTTTTTGACTGTTAATCTTACATATTTGGGTTCTAGCAGCTTCATTAGTAAGCATTTCACAACTAGGATACGGAAAGAATTGTATACTCATCATTATTCTGTTTAAGGTTTAAACTTGGTGCCTTACAACGATGCACAAACAAGGAGAAGAGCTGCGCGCATCTGTTATTCATCACTCGACCAGACGGAGGAATTCCCATAGCTCAACACTCACAATTACATCATCCATGCATAGATACAGAGATATATACATATAAAAATAAAGTTAACCCTACATTAATCATTAACATATGAATTACTACTTAGGACAGGAATTTATAGACTAGTATTCAGATTACACCCTATCTAACTTAGAAATTACAGTACCTCTAAACACATACATGAATACTAAATTTGTGGCACTACACGTCTCCCGCGTTCGGAGGACAAATTTTACCCAAGTCAATCATTTATGACATGTGCATGGATGGAATGTTGTTACTCTTATAACTGCTATGAACATTTTGAATTGGAATACTTTTCCCCACAATCGGTGGCACCTGTCGGTCCACATTAAACACCTGACGCGTACCTCGGAAGGTCGCTTACTCACTTCATTAGGAGGTATGATCACTCCTTACACATGATGTTATGAGGGAATTTATGCCCCAGTCAGCCTCAGCTTTTGGAGGATAGCTTGTCGCTCACCTGAGCTTGACAGGGTCTCTCGAGAGTGAGATCACCACGGGAGGCGCTTCCTTCCACTCTTCCATTCGCATTCGCATTCACTCTGTTCTTTTGTTTCCAGCTTTCCGCCCGCAAGAAGGTGAGCGCTCATTCTGTCCTGAAGACTCCACTACCTCTCAAACCGTGCTAACTGTAAGGTGAGGGGATTAATTACTCCCCTCGAAGTAAGGCACTTCCCAGTTCCAACCAGAACACTTCTCTCTTTTTCCTTTTTACACCCACTCCTTGGGGATGAGTCCACCTGGAACATAACTTTAAGCATTTATGTTTCACAACATTCGTCTCATGCACTTATCTATACTTTTCTAGCTAACACTCCTCTATGAGCCTCCGAGGGGCATTCCTCACTCGCGGTGGTAATCACTCATCTTTGGGCTCCGGGGTGAGCTCCTGTTGCAATGGTTCTAAGAGCCATTCCTCGGTACCGTAATATGGTTTTACCTTTTCAGCAGCCCTTTGTATTCTTTTGCCACTAAATACGTTTTCAATGATATAAACACTTCCATTTAGCAGCACTTCGATCACTTTATACGGGCCGTCCCATTTGGCATTCAGTTTCCTACAGGTACCCGGCTGTATGGTCTCTTTTTTTCGCCCACACCAAGCTATTGACTCCAACCTTCTGCGCTCTCCCCCGCCTGTTGGCCACCTCCCGGTATCGCCTGGTCATTTTCTGGTGGGTATCTTTGATGAGAGTGTGTGATATCGCCAGGTCGTCCTCCTCTGCGTCCACGGAAGGCAATAAGGTACCAATGAGGCGAGGGGGATGGCGTGACAAGAAGGCATAATAGGGCTGTTGTCCTGTGCTCGAGTGCACCGCTTGATTTATGACGGTTTGGCAAGACTGGAGCAGCTGAGGCCAACGCAAGGGGTGTCCGTTCCAGAGGGATGATAAGATACTTTTCATAGTCCTATGCATCCTTTCAGTGGTGGAATTTCCCTGGGGATGATAAGGGGTGACGTAGAATAAGTCCACCTGGTTCCTCCGGCAGAATTTCTTGAACTCTCCACTCATGAACTCTCCGCCGTCGTCCAGTACGATTCCTCGTGGTGTCCCAAAGTCGGTGAAGTATTGCCCAAGACAGTGTATGATGTGTTGTGTATGTTTGTCTCTGAGTGGATAATATTTCACAAACCTACTGTAGTGATCTATCACAGTAAGGACATATCGGTAGCCCTGAGCTCCAGCAACCATATCATTCAAGTCGATCCCGATACGTTCCAATGGTTTACTTACAAGCGGGAAGCCTTTCCAAGGTTGCTGCAGCCCAGTTTCACCTTTGAATCTTTGACAAGTGGGACACTGTTTCACATACTCGCATACATCTACTTTTAGATTTGGCCAATAGAATAGTTCTTCGGCTTTTTTAATGGATTTTTTCTGACCTAGATGCCCTGAGATTTCATGAGCGTGTCTTATAGCTTCTTTGGTTAATGACTTAGGAATCACCAAACAATATTGGATGCTACCATCATTTGTTTCACGAGCAAAATATAATAGTTCGTCAATCAATGCAAACTGGCTCAACATAGCTTTCGGTAGTCTTTTAGCAGGAAGCTTCTTACTACACAAGTACTTAGCTAACTCATCCCACATGGGTTCTTCTCGCTGCTTATCTCTCATTTCGTCTTGGCTAAATCCAAGCCAGTTGGTTTCTGACTGGTGGAATATCACTCTGACAGGTCTAGAAAGCTGATCGGCGACTACATTATATTTACCCTTGACATATTGCACGTTGTAGTCGTACTCATGCATCTCGAGAATCCATCGGTTCATACGTGGGGATTTGGTTTTTCGCTTAAAAATGCTGGTAAGCGGTTGATGGTCTGTCAAGATAGTAAAGTGGGAACCCCACAAGTAATGGTGGAAGTTGCAGCATGTGAGAACGACTGCCAATGCTTCTTTGTCAGTTGCGGACTATTTTCTCTCGCAAGGATTGAGCTTTTTGGAAAAGTAACCAATAGGCAAGTTGGAGTTGTCTGGTTGTATCTGGCTCAATACGCCACCAATATGGGTGTTGCTCGCGTCGGTGGTTACAATGAATGGTCGAGTCACCTTGGCTCTTACCAATACTGGCGCATTCACTAAGCTCGACTTCAATTGATCAAACGCGGATTGGCACTCATCTGACCATTCGAACGCTACTCCGGATCTTGTTAAGTTAGTAAGGGGAGCTGCTATTTTTGCGAACGAAGGTACGTGTTTTCAGAAGAACCCGCACATCCCAAGGAATCTCCGGACTTCTTTTACTTTTGTGGGTCTTTTCATTTTGTTGATAGCCTCTATGTTTTTTGGGTCCGGCGTACTCCCGGCAGCTGAGATTTTATGGCCAAGAAAGGTTACTTCTTTTAACCCAAAAGTACATTTGCTTAAATTTAGCTTGGCCCCATTCTGTGTGAGTAAAGTGAATAGTTGCTGTAAGCGACTCAACAACATGGGGAAGTCATCAGCCCAAATTATCAAATCGTCCAAATAATTCTTTACCCAGCCTTGTTTCAACAATGGAGTAAGAATGTCTTGCATCCGTCGGGAAAATATGGCTGGCGAACATTTTAGTCCGAATGGTAAGCGCCTAAATCTGTAAAGTGTAACTCCATCACTGAATGTGGTTAAATCACGACTCTCCTCGTCCAACATGATTTGAAAATATGCCTCACGCACATCAAGAGTCACATAGTAATTATGACCTGCGGCCTGCTCGACTAATTCTTCTAGTCTAGGCAGTGGATAGATATCCGTGGCTAGATGTTGATTCACGTGGCGATAATCTAAACACATGCGCTTGCTGCCGTCCGGCTTGTTAACTAATACAATAGGAGATAACCAGGCAGCTGTTGATCTTTCAATAATTTCTCTCTCTTCCATGTCTTACAACATTTCAGCGATCACCTGTTTAGCTTGTTCAAGATATCGATAGATCGGTCCACGGCTGGGCTGTGCATCTGCTACTTTAATATGAACGGGGGGACCGCTGATGGTTCCTAGTTCTCCTTTTTCCAAAATGAAGAGGGGATCGTGTTGCAGAATTATGTTAGCTAGTTCTTCTTGTTGAGCTAAAGCTAAGTGAGGCCATGTCTGTTTGTCAATTAGCTTTCGGAGTCGTTGAACACGAGTTCCGCTTTCGTCAGTTCGATCACTGGTAGGAATCAGGTCATTATGAATTTTAGTAACTGAGCTGACTGTACTTACAGGAGGGTCGTCAATAATTTCATATGAGCCGAGAATGGTACCTATCCAAAACAGTTTATCTTGTTTGGCTCTGTTATTGAGGGGTAAATAGACTAAGCCCTCTGAATTCACTTGTAATAAGTAAGAGTGACTATTATGACTGAAACGCGCTTGTGGGTAGAACAGTAAAGTGGTTTTAGGCTCCTCACTCACTGGCACGGCAATGAATTTGGTTTGATATGGGGTGAGTCTCTCTACTGTTACAAGATTAATTTGCTTCAACTGTTGAGGGCTCCTGACGGCTCTGATAGGTGTGGCCTGGACTCGCTCAACTTTTCCTTTCCACCGCGGAACATAGTTTACGACGTATGGGGCTCCTCCCCACATCAGCGCTCGTTGCGCACCATTCCAGATCAACGGAGATTGTCCGAGGACATCACATCCCAACAACATTTCAGTAGTCAAGTAGGCGTTCGGGACGAGTAGACACCACTGTTGATGAACTTTCTTATCTCCCACTCTGATATCTACTTTGACCATACCCAGGATATGGAGTGGCGCTCCTGTGACTCCTTGTAATCTCGGTGGATTTCTCCTCGTGTTTATTTCTGTTCCTAACCACTTCACGGTGGCCTCTTTAAGTAAGGTATATCCACTCCCTGTATCAACTACAGTTTCCACTATCTTGTTATTCACACTGACGCTTATTGTGGGCGATGTTATACCTGTGGTTAGTCAAATAGACTGATGGGGGAACTTTGTTTGGGTGGCAGTCTGCCTCGCATTTGGACTGGGTGGGTGAAATCTGCTATTGCTCCGCGTCGCTGCGCTGTGGTTTATGAGACCTGGGCAATCATTACTGCCTCTATGACATCCCAACCTACGGCAATCAAAACAGTGGCCTGGTGGTGGTTTGGCCCAACATTCTTGCAACGTGTGTGAACTCTTCAGACAATGACTACAGTATTTTTGCCTCGGTGTTACAGGAGTAGATTGTTTTTGATTGAATTGTTCTAAATTTGTTTTCAAATCCCTTAATTGAGCTCTCAATTCAGTCTCTTCCTTGTCTGACTCGGGTTGACGGTTATCATGGGATGGTCTTGATGGAGTATCAACTACATTTGTATTTGAGGGATCTTCACTTTTATTGTCCCTATCCGGCATTGCATTAACTTGGGTGGTGTACCTCTCTTCGAGAAGCTGCCTCTCATTTTCGATCCTGTCAATGAATTTACGGAGTGCATATCCGTCATCAAGGTAACCTTCCAATTTTTCCCTAAACTCGAGCTGAAGACCATACCACAGTTTCTTCTTAATTCGTTTATCTTGCGAGGGAAACTTTTCTTTTGGAAACTTTGTTTCGAGAGCCACATGCTCACACATGAACCTATGTACAAACGCCTGGGGTGATTCTTCCCAGTCATAGGTCATGCTCTCTAGCTCTTGCCAAGCTCGATCTACACTCAACTCGATGGTAAACTCCGCACTCAAGAATTTATTTAGCTCGGGCCATGACAGTGCAAAATGCTTCTTTTTGTAATTATGAATGAAAGTGGCCAATTCGGAACCCATTCGGCTTTTGGCAACCTGGATTCTGATTGTGTTACTGGTATGAGTTTGTTCCACCGCCTCACAAAACATTTCGAGGCGAGATGTAGCTTCTGTCCCTTGAAGCTGATTTAATTCCAAAATTGGGATATCACGCGGTTTTGTGAGAAAAAGATGTGAATACATAATGTGTGAACAAGGGGTCGAGTGTGAAGGCAACGTTCTATTTGTAGTACCGAATTGTTCCTCCGCCTCATCCAATTGAATGGTTACATGATCTCTCCCTGCTTGTGACGGACGATCAGCTTCCGGCTGTGACTGAGCAAACAACTGTCCATACAGAGACATGGTGACCCTAATTTTCTATTCTTACTCACAAAAAAAGGAAATTAAATTTTGAAATGTTGTCTCTCTTTACCTTTGAGTAGGTCTAACTTCCATCGTCTCTGTAGGACTCGATAATTCTGACAAATTTGGCATCTACTTGCTCTCTCACTGCACCTCTCCAGTGTACTCCGTCTGCCAGGTTATAACTATAGTAAGCCTTGTTAAATTGCAGGTTCTGATTCGGTAAGCTTCGGCGAATTTTCTTATTGATCAAGTTCCTTACTGTTTTATAGTCCTCAGATGAAATAAGAGCACTTGATCCCTGGTACACTCTTGGTTCTACCTGACAAACAATCACCCTGGCGTGGCATTGTTTCTCCAGCTCCCTGGTAACAGTCTTTATTCTATGAAAAATCTCTTGAGGGGTGGTATTTTGGTCAATATCTTTACTTCCAATCCATAAAAATATAAGGTCACATTCCCACTCCAATACTGAATTAAACCGAGAGTCCTGAAAGAAATTCCTAACCTTGCCTCCACTTGCCCGAAAGATTCTAATTTCTACGTCCTGAACATAGAGTTGCAGAGGTATTTGGGAACGACCAACCAATCCTACCCTTAACATTCTCACTCTCTTTGCTATTCACTTCCCTTCACTTTCTCACCAACGCCACTAATTTGGGAACGATGAATATCCCACCGCTATTGCCACCAGTGTAACGACGGGTTTTGAGATCTTTCCCAGCTTGTTATTGTTCCATCAGTGTAATGTTAGGATTTATAATCTTACCGGTTGTGGGTTCTGGTCAACTTACCCATTGATAATACAAATGGTACTCGACTTAGTCTCCCCTCCTTGGTTGATAGAAAATTCACTTCAGTAAAACAAAAGGGGGAGGGGGTGGTGTTTTGACTTGGTATGGTAAAGGATAATCGTATAAGATAGTTTTGGTAGCGTTTGTAGTTTTTGGCCGAGTCGAGATTAAGTCAGTACCACGTGTGGTCGTTGTTCCCAAAGCGAAGGAATCTTGAATTGGAAGGGGAGTGAGTTAGGCATGAGAGGACATAATTCCCTTGACTGAGTATACAAAAAAAAATGACATATACTTTACTCTACTTTAATAATCCTATACTGGTTTTCAACAGACATTTTTAATTACATGACCTTTAGTCACAAGAAAAAGGGTTGTAAATTAAATCCATGGTTTGGGTGATCATTCCTACAACATTGTCGCCAAGCGAAACACTTTGGTACATACAAGCGATTTCTGAGGTCATCGTACCTTACTTTTTATTGTCAGTTATTCTTGGTCTCGACCATAGCCTCAAGACTGGAACATTTATGAGCTTGGGTTATCTTTTTGGGCTGGCATAGCCTCGAACCAATAAAAATAATCACTCGTGCTCTATTTCGCCCGTATAGTATACTCTCATCATGCAATTCATTATAATTCCCAGTCACTATCAATTCATAATTATTAACAATTCATAATCATCATTAATGCATAATCACCAAAAATACATAATCACTCGGGCTTGTGTAGCCTCGAGGAACAACTCAAAATCACATTATTGCTCACAACCACTATGTTCCCTTCCACGCTCCTAATTTTCTAACATATTAATATAAGAGAAAGAAAACGGTTAATGAATTTGAATTTCGCCTTTCCGTTACATAATCACATCACTTTTCTAATTTCTATTCCTTCTCTACAAAAAAAAAGAAATTCATCTGATAGATCAATAATACCATTTCTACTACATTCAGTTCATAAAATAATTCATGGGTAGTATAAGTGTGTATGTAAGAAGAGTCTATGGGCAAAACCACGAGATGGCCTCGTGCACACTCTGACGTCACCGGTGTCTGGGGACTGAACCAACGTCCATTATACACGATGTCTGAACATCGAGTCTTTACGTTAAGCTTTTAACAACATTACTTCATATGGTTCACGCCAAGTAAGGTTTAAACAAGAAAAGGGGGGGAAAAGGAGGAATGTGGACAGCTCACCTGAACCAACGTCCATTATACACGATGTCTGAGCAGCGAGTGGGCCTCCCCGGGCACGCCAGAGACGCCACTGCTAGATCAAATGAGATTGTGTTTTTGCAATATGGTGGGTTTTAATTCTCTTCACTATTTATATAGTAGTGTACACATGACGTTAGGACTTTTGATTGAATTGGGGAAAATTTGGGATTCAATCCTTACTTAATTTAAATACTGTATTTACTACTATCCCACCTTGAGTTTGGGGCAGCTTATGCCATCTAGTGACGGCTAAGGCAAGCGGGACTATTAAATCCCTCACAAATGACATTATTTAGGCCTTTTTAACTGTTAATCTTACATATTTGGGTTCTAGCAGCTTCATTAGTAAGCATTTCACAACTAGGATACGGAACGAATTGTATACCCATCATTATTCTGTTTAAGGTTTAAACTTGGCGCCTTACAACGACGCACAAACAAGGAGAAGAGCTGCGCGCATCTGTTATTCATCACTCGACCAGACGGAGGAATTACCATAGCTCAACACTCACAATTACATCATCCATGCATAGATACAGAGATGTATACATATAAAAATAAAGAACCCTACATTAATCATTAACATATGAATTACTACTTAGGACAGGAATTTATAGACTAGTATTCAGATTACATCCTATCTAAATTAGAAATTACAGTACCTCTAAACACATACATGAATACTAAATTTGTGGCACTACACAATCGCCAAATGTTCTCGTTATTAAGCATGCATTTTAACCTGGAAATAAGCAACACTAGGTTAGTTATAGCCTATAGTCTTAAAATATTTGTCCAACCGAGTTTTAAACATTCCAGTAGTTTTTGAACTAATTATGGTTACTGGCAGACTATTTCATTGTTACACATCGCGAATATTAAAGTAATTTTCCCCTGTTTTAATGCTGCATTCTTGCTTTTGAGTTTCATTGTATTTTTTCTAGTCACAGTATCATTCTGTATCTCGGACAAATGATCATATCTTACATCGTCAACTATGTTACGAATTTAAAATACTTGTATTAGATCTCCTTTGGGTAGTCGCTTTGTCAGAGAAAGCATATTTAGTTTCCATAGTCGCTCTTCGTTGGGTAAATTTCGCTGTGATGGAATCATTTGGCTCTGCGCTGCACTGTTTCTAGCCTGTCCTCGTCGATAATATAATTTGTGAACCATTGCTGCACACAATGTGCTAGGAGTAGTGTAAATAAAGAAGTATGAAGTTTAGAAATTATATCACGGGTCATATGATATCAAAATTCCTAGCAATGAAGCTGCGAACTTTCTTTGCTTGTAACTGGCTGCTGCATTGACTTTTTTAGGTCGTTTCTGATAATAACTCCTAAATCCTTGTCGTCCTTTACTTCCGTCATCGGGGTATTGAACATGTGGTATTCATAACTGATGTTTCTGTCACCAAAATGTATTACCTTACGTGTATATACGTTATCTTTTTTTTTTTTCCCTCCAATTAAATAGCTTACATAGATTGACAGTCTGCTTTCGTAATTACTTTTCCTTCAATATTTGTGGCATCCGCAACTTACTGTACCTTATATACTGTAGGAGTTCAATTTCTAAGTCATCGATGTAGTGGAAAGAATTGCTCGTAGACCTGTCTCTTGAGGAAATCCGCTTGTTCCTTATAGTCTGCCTGATAATTCGCCATTTATCACTTCACGCTGTTTGCGATTCGTTAACCGATCACCAATCGACATAATTTGTTAGAGAGGCCGTGGGCTTTTAGTTTTTCTAGTAGTCTTAGATGAGGGGCCTTATCAAACACTTTCTGGAAGTCTAGGCAGATGACATCCGACTTTATGCGTTCCAGTATCGTGTTTGTATAAAGTTTAAGCAAATTTGTAAGGCATGACCTATTATTACGAAACCTGTGCCAATTATCTGTTATAAAATTATGGTTATTTAAGAACACAGTAATTTGGAGGGACAGAAGTCAAGAGTGAGAGCAGTGGAAATTAGTTATTTGAAAGGAACATGTGGAGTCACATTGAGAGACAGACTGACAAATGAGGAAGTGAAGGAGCGTTTTAGTGTGGATGTGGATGTGATAGGAAGAGTTAGAAGAAACACATCGAGGTGGTTTGGCCATGTGGAGAGGATGGAGAATGAAAGATTGATGAAGATAGTGTGAGTGAGGTGAAGGGGGTGGGAGAGGGAGGGAGAAGCCAAGGATGAGATGGAGGGATGGAATGGAGAGGTATATGAGAGAGGGGGGTGTGAGCTGGGAGCAGGGCAATGAAATGGAGGGGGACAGGGAAACATGGGGAAGATTTGTTTGTGGCCACCCATTACGGGATTAAGGCGTCTGGCAATAGATAAACAGATAGATAATATTTTGATCTCTAACACTTTCCAAAATTTGACAGAATTACTTACTGGGTGGTAATTTGTAAAGCGTTTTTATCGTCCCTTATGGGTGTTATATTAGCGAGCTTCCACCAATTAGGTACTCTACATTCAGTTAATGATTTATTGAATATTTTAGTTATAGGAAAAGCTGACTGCAACATTAACGCGGTATGGGAGGAGATATCTGGTCTGGGTCAGGTGATTTATTTGGGTCGATTTTCTGACGACAATTTAACTTTTCATGTCCTGTCACGTCGTTGATTGATGGCTTATATTCTTTTGGTCCTGAGAAAACCGACTGAGGGATGGGAATGTTTAAACTATATTCTTTTGTGAAAACACTGAACTGAGTCGTTCAGTAATGTTGATATCGTTCGGTTGTCATGGATGAGATCGCCTTCCGAACTTATTACAGGGCCTATGTTACCTTTACATTTTTCTGACTCTTCACATAATAAATTATTAAGAACTGATTGTGCTTAAAGAAAATATTTCGCCTTGTAAACTCATTTTATTTTCCGAATAATTTTCGTACAATTACCTCTGTAATTTAAGATACTCGATACGTCATCGTGATTTCTTGTACGTTTATATTTTTCAGATGCTCATCTCTTGCGACCAATGATTTCTTCAGTATTCTTAAACATCCAGGAAGGTTTATTAGACTGATTATTTCTTCGGGTAATTTTCGGTATATTTTCTTGTTCGATTGACATCAATCGAGTAGGCAATATTTCCCACCTTTATTCGATGTTATCCACCTGTAGTAACTTAAATCACTTGGTGTCGGAAATGTCCTTACTCATATTATCGAAGCTAGATGTTTTATTTAAGAAATAAAAGGCTATTTGTACTGGTCTTACAGCTGATGTTAACTTCAAGCCTAATGATGTTATGATTGCTGTCTCTACAATATTCACCAGCATCACACAAACTGAATTAAATCACTGTGTTGCTAGGGGAGGCCGAGTGTACTGGTATCATTACCACGTGTTGGTGTATTTGCTGTATGACTTAAAAAAAAAAAAAATCGTCTATCAGTTCTAACAACTTCTTTCCTTCATTGTTTGCACACGATTTTTTCCAAATCAATATTCAGAATAAGCCCCCCCCCAAATAACGGATTTTTTTTTTCCTGCTACTGATTTTATTTAGTCGTACAGTTTTACACAATTTTCCTCCTCTAACTTGGACGGTCTGTATTTTACACCGAAGAGAATGAGTTAATTCGTCTCTTAAAATTTCGTCATACAAAGAATAGTGTGTTTCAACATTCAGTTTACTGATCTGTTTTGAGTTTATATGGTTCTTAATATGTATTACAACTTCCCCGCCGGTTTTATGCAGTCGCGATTTTTCAAATATTACTAACAGCTACGCCTCCACCTCTCTATCACTACGTAAGCCATGTTTAACACTCATCTAGAACCTGCCTAACTTAGCTTTTCCTACCCTGTTGAGGTGAAGGCTACCTCTACGAGACAAATTCCTCTCATGACTAAAATTGTCCCAAACATCAACTAACATCACACGCTCCCGTCTACATAGACCTTCTAGCCTACTGTTGACTCCTATCATTCTACTGAGAATTACAGAACCAACATCAAATCTTGGGAGGCGGTGGCTCAATCGGTAGAGAGGTGGCCTGCAGTCCTACCGGACCCAGGTTCAAATCC
This sequence comes from Coenobita brevimanus, assembly GCF_032717465.1. Classification (NCBI taxonomy): domain Eukaryota; kingdom Metazoa; phylum Arthropoda; class Malacostraca; order Decapoda; family Coenobitidae; genus Coenobita; species Coenobita brevimanus. The sequence goes on along the minus strand of NC_137043.1, from coordinate 9,774,299 downwards.
CCGCTGGGGCAGGAAACAGTTTAAGGATTTGAATTTCACAAAACCAGACTTTACCAATCTACCAGAAAACCCGCCGACATGTCGTAAAAATACCCCCGTTAATACCAATTCATCAGTCCTGTATGAGACAGCCCTAGCATGTATTCAATATGGACGGTGGGTGTTAACGCCGACGTGGTGGCATGTAGAGGTGCATGGTATGTAGGAGGACTACTGGGCCTTGAGTGCAGGCTGTGAAGCCTATGCCCAGAGTCGGACACATAAAAAAGAAAAAAAAAAACTAACTTCCTATAATGGTCTTTGAATTTCCTAGTAAGATCACTGAACTTCCTAAGTATCTCATCTGACATGCCTAAAGCATTTTTTTTTGTGTGTGTGTGTCCGACTCTGGGTATAGGCTTCACAGCCTGCTCTCAAGGCCCAGTAGTCTTCCTACACATCATACACCTCTCTACATGTCACCACTTCGGCGCTAACACCCACCGTCCATATCGAATACACGCTAGGGCTGTCTCATACAGAACTTGTGTACCGTTATTAGCGGGGGTATTTTTATGACATGTCGGCGGGTCTTCTGGTAGACCAGTAAAGTCTGCTTTCATGAAATTCAAATCCTTAAACTGTTCCCTGCCCCAGCGGGGATCTGAGCCTGGGTCCGTTAGGAATGCGCGCCACCTCTCTACCAATTAAGCCACCCCTCAAAGAGACCTCTGAGATGTTCCTAAGTCATCAACTCTCTGACACGTCCTGTATCCTACACTCAGGGAAGAAAAGCACTTCCTCATGGAGTCTTTTGTATATAATTCCTTCTTTTGATGCCTGATCAAACGAATCCCCAACAGGTATGAGACTAGACTCATTCTGCACTTCATCTTCCAGTACCTGAAAGTTTTTCCTAACAGCCACAGTCCTATCAGTGTTACTTATCGTAGCCTTGCAGTCTCCCTTGACTGGCTGGAAGCTATCGCAATCGTCTCTAGCAAGAGAGAGAGAGAGAGAGAGAGAGAGAGGAGGGGGGGAGGAGAGAACCACCTCGCATTCATCCCAGAACGATCTCTTCATCTGAAATATTTTCGTGTTCTGTGCAACCCGCCACTTTTTCAGGTGATGCACATCAAAGGTGACAGGTTACTATAGTAGGACTCGCCTAAATTTGCGGCTTTCGTGTGGTCCGCACCTGCATACAATGGTGCCACGTTTTCCCAACTTGCGATGTGAAACGGAAGCTATTTATGTACAAGGCATCACAAATACGATAAATTCAGATGAATAAAACTTACACTTGTGTATTTTGATGGATGAATCGACAGTAATCTTATTATGCATAAAATATTTATACAGTAACACAGAAACATGGCGTACATACTGTACAGTGTTGCTAAAAGAAATTGTAGTCACTTTTAATGGTTTTTAGCGTAGTTTTAGGGTGGGTAATAATATCACAGTTATAGATATAAGATAATGAGCCTGAAAAAAGAAGAAATATGCCAATATCCAAAGTAAAAGAAATAATTCATATAATTTTTGTGAGTGGCAACACTGACACACCCAGTTTGGCCTAAGGTAAAGTAAGTACCTCCATAGACCCAAGCATAGCTTGTACAGGTGTTGCTAGGGAAAAATGCTCACATTTACTAAACATAACAAAACCAAATTAACAAATGAAAGCACAATTATAAATAACTTATAAAAGAATCAAAAGTACTCAGGGTGGCTCACATCTCCCGCCAGGAGAGAGAGAGAGAGAGAGAGAGAGAGAGAGATAACGGTATAGAAAACGTGGCACCACTGTACACAGGTGCGGGGCACAGCCGCATGTTTAGGCGAGTCCTACTATACTACTGCTGCTGCTCTCTCTCTCTCTCTCTCTCTCTCTCTCTCTCTCTCTCTCGGCCAGTCACCTTCAGTCTTCCACATTTTTCATCTTCCTGGATCACGCCCGGTTTCTCCTCTCTGTTTCCTCAAATTCTGTTTCGTTTAGTGTAATTTTCTTTCAACTTAGCTGTTGTTTTTCTCTTTTTTTCTTATTTCTTTCTGTGTAGTGATGAAGGAAAATACCTGTTTCATTATATACAATACTGGCCTTTGGCAATATTTGTTATATTCTGAATTTTTTGAAATTCCGTTTCCCCCCAAATTAATATTTTCTCTCTCTGGGTGTAGCAGGTGACATAATTATTATAATCAGATCGATCATAACAGGCAGAAACCTCCTTTTACCCAGTTACCTGTTATTTATGTCATTTAAAGGCAAAACTGGTTAATATCTGTTTTATATCTGATTTATTTTTCAACTGAGGGAAGTTGGCCGCTCTCACACCTTGAATACTATGTTGTGGTTGCATGAAATCTGACAAACCTTAGTTAAGTGGAAGGAATTCAGTCTCCTTTGCTACTAGTATAATTTATCCCCCAGTCTAACTACCCTTGATTAAGAACTAAACTGAAAGTAGGGTTATGTATCTTTGTCAGGTAAAAACAGACTGACCATATATACCCACATTATTTAACTAACATGTCGTCTTAGCAACATATATAACTACTCTCCTCTCTAACAACTCAACATTCGATATGGAGAGGTAACATTTTTCTGCCAGGTGAGAGTTGACCAGCTGTGGCACGTTGTCACAACTGTAACATCTCGAGCTCTATTTCCGGGCTGGTCAGATTCATTGATAAATTTTTTCTTCCCCTCATGTACAGTCTGGGTCAAAAGTTGTGTCAGAGAGTCTGTGAAGGAGAAAGTACAGTGTCAAAAATTGCACTGGAAAATCAATGGTGTTGGAAGCATCTTACATCTCTTACTACCGACCCGCGTGGCACAAGTTTTCTACCCAAAGTAACTCCACCCAACACAGCTCTCGACCCCCATTGTTACCCTGACACAACTATTGATACCGAATATATCTGCTCACCCAGCAATACACTGGGGACCTGGATGTACATCCAATTTCTGCCTGTCATGTTATATGGGAAGGTTGTGACTTGGTGTAAACTGATTGTGTCGTAATGATCCTCCCGCAGTTAAGAGACCTCTCGTATTGGAGTGGACAATGGACAATGGAGGCGACATATAATCACATTGGTTCGAAAGTCTCTCCTAAGGTAGGAACAATCTTCAGGAAGGGGGAAAAAAAAAAAGACGGTGCTGCAGTAGCTTACATATTTCTATACGAGAGTCCTTCCCTAAGCTAAACTGAACCGTCCAGGATAAACAAGAATATGATGATGATGATGATGATGATGATGATGATGATGATGATGATGGTGAGGATGAGGGTGATGATCGTGAGATGATGATAATGATGAGGGTTATGATAATGCTGCTGCTGATGATGATAAAAAGTCATGGAATACACCTCCCAGTCAGCCATAACAACAATTCTGAAGTCAAAGGCCATGGTACTCAAAGGAGTATTTTAAAAGGCTTTTGAAAATTCACATCACCTCTTCCTTAGCGATTTACTCTGCACGTCGTGAATATCATGAAATATGTAACTGGCGCAGACCTTGTCTAAATTAAAGTGATATGAATAACAGAAGAAAATGCCGAGGCGCAATATGCAAAATAAATCGCTAAGGAACACGTGCAACGAAGCTTACTACACCACCTAAAATGATAGAAAAAAAGTGGGGGTATGAAAAATGAATCGTTTAGGAAGAACTGCCACCAAGCCTCCCATGCCACGTATAGTGATATAATTTGCACACAAGAAAATCTCAAGGTATTATATGCAAAATGAATCGCTATGTAAGAGGTGCTGCGAACCCTCCTATGCCACCTAGAATACAGCCGTCAATCTTAAATCCTTCATACCCAACATCTCTATTCCTTCTTCTGTCTGTGTGCGGCTCCTTTGATGTGCTACCGAGAAAATGAAAAACGAAAAAAATATAAAAACCCAGAATACGAAAAAGTGGGGTGGAGGGCTGGAAGTGTTTGTGAGGCTTGGAGGTGGAAAGAGGTGACTGACACGTGGGTCCGTGAGAGATGGCACGTGTACGATTAAACTGTCCTTTGGATACAGGTGTTTAGGTTAAATATGAGCCGTGACACAGTCCCATATATAACATACAGTTTACAGTCATATCAGGAGAACACACACACACACACACACACACACACACAGCAGTACGAAAATCTGGAGGATCCCTTAAAATCTCAATGGAAGGTTGATAAGATCTATAAATCGATACATGCACTGTCTAGAGGAAATCCGTCGTCTATCTATCTATCTATAGCCAGACGCCATAATCCCGTAAGGAGTGGCCATTTGATTTTGAGTTATTTGTTTTACGGGGAGGGGCACCAACCCTCCAGCAACCCACTTGTTGACACTTAAGGAGCACATATGGTTTGGTTATATGGTTACCACCCAGCGCTGTAAATGGTTTCTTGGTGTACAAGAAACCATTTGGCTTGTCACTGAATGTAAAGCCACCTGTAAAGGAAAGAAAAACAGTAAGAAAAGACAGGAAAGATGGGAGAAATAGGAAGAGAGGAGGACAGGCACAAAGAAGGAATGATAAAGGCTAAGGAAGAAGTAGGCAGCACTACATCAAGTGAGTGGATGATGGTCGCCACCACCTACCACTAATCCGTCGTCATATAAAAAAAAATAAAAAAATAAAAAAATAAAGTAAATTTTATATATCGACTGCACGGAGTTCAGTATGGCAGAAAACCACTATGGATATATGGTCTGTGGAGGGGAGGGTTCGGTGACTACCTTCCTTGTCATGCAAGGTACAAAAACCACTTTTACCTCACATTACTGTCAAAGACTTGTGTAATTTACCCAGGTTAACAACAGATAATTATGTCGCCAAAGACAGACTTCCCTGTATCCAAGAGTTAATATGAATTATTCGTAAAATAACACGGATTATTGCCAAAATGAGGCATATCGTTGCTAAACAGTAGCCATAATGGATATATTTGGTTATAAGGAATTAAAACACTCATTATCGTTAACTAAATCTGCAGACTTGCTAATAATTGTATTTTTACATATATCGGACTAAAATAATGCCGTGTGGCTGAGATTGGGAGTGATGTACCAACGCGAAAAGTAAAGGACTGTTCATTTGGTGGTACATATGGGGACCTGCATGTAACATCGGCTGTTGCATGTCGTACTCTAGAGGGAAAAATAAGGCCAAGTAAATATTGTCGAAATAAAAAAAATCCTCATGCAGACGATAGGGATTAAACCTAACCCGCCTTCTTCCTTATTTTACCTCTAATTCTACTACTACCTCTCCTCTGCTTCTACTATTTTTGCCTCTGCTTCTATTACCTCTGCTTCTACCATTTTTGCCTCTACTTCTATTACCTCTGCTTCTACTATTTTTGCCTCTACTTCTATTACCTCTGCTTCTACTACTTCATCTGCTTCTTCTGCATCTACTGACTCTACTTCTACTACTTTTACTTCTACTTCTACTTCTACTTTTACTTCTACTGTCTCTGCTTCTACCGTTTCTAGTTGTACTTCTTCTTTTTATATATCTTTTAATTCAACTTCTCGTACTTAGTCGTCCATTTCTACTTCTTCTTCTACTTCTTTTACTTTGTCTGCTTCTTCCTCAAAGGTGTTTATGACGCCCCATGTTGTTGATGATGCGTGTTGTGGGATGGAGCTGTAAAGACCTATCGCTATTATAACCTTAACAGTCAGTCCTGATATGGTTTTCTGTAAGGGAACACCATCAATCTCGAGGCAACACGTTCTCTCTAAACCTCCTCTAACCTTTGCCTCCTACTACAGTACTCCTCCTCCTCCTCCTCCTCTCCTGGAAAAAAGGCGTATCTTGTCTTACTCTTCGCACACGCTGTTGACTGGGAATAAGAAACATGGTAGGAAGATGAGGAATAAGAGAAGATGGAGGAAATGGAAGAATTAGAGAAAAAGGGAGAACATGGAGTAACGAAGAGGAAAGAAAGAGAAGAATGAAACAAACGTAAATGGTCAATAACAGGTTGTTTTCTGGAAGTCATTAGCTTTATGGAGATAAAAGAGAAGGAACCCGGGCTTCCTTTCTTTGGCCGCCTTTTGTACGGCTTCATTCTCCTCCACAAACATGGTCTAAGGAGGCCGGATGCTGTTGTTTATAACCCTTTAAGGCTTCTCTTGTGAGGTCACATCTCCTGGGGTCCTATTCATATTGTTTCTTGACCCAACGCTGAATAGTGTTTGTTTTTTATTATATCATCACACGTACAGCTACCAGACAATTCACAGCTAAAGTAGAATGAATATCATTATCATCATCATCATCATTATGATTATCATTATCTTCCTCATCCTCCTTCTCTTCATCATCATCAACATTTTCTTCCTCCTCCTCCTCCTCATCATCATCAGTAGCAGTAATGTCAGCCACTAGTCATCCTTTATCCACCATTCACAGTTCACCATTCACTACTCACCATTTGTCATTCTTCCCCCCCCCCCTCCCTATTAAATGAGAGTGGGGGCCCAGGACTAAGCTAACCGGTCTCGACATTTTAGGCGAAGCTAATATAGTCACTCTTCCCCGAGTGGCACTGATTAATACAATGCATCCCGTCTACCTCTAGAGTATCAAAGTCAATGAATATTATATTGAAAAACAAAATAAGCCGATTCAAGCTAATAATTTTCCGCTATGGCGACTTGTTTATCGTAGAAAGTGATGTAGGTTATTCTTTATGACCCCCGGATTTGCAGGGTTGCGGCTAAAAATACTGTTGTTTATGGAGGGTAAATTTCTCCTTCTTACACACAGGATGGTCCGTAACACCCGTTCTTTAGTCTTGTGTGTTGTGGGGATAGCTCAGTCGGCTGCTTCGTGAGAGCTCCCATCAAACACGCAGTAACTGTATGTAAAGAGAACGGACACTACACGGTATGGAAAGAAGGTTATGGAGAGAAGAAAAAGATGTACAACAGTCTCTGGTAAATGCTTGGTGAGCCGGTCCCGCAACACACAAAAATCTTGTTGTGTAATATATTAGAATCATCCTTTATTTTACCTCCAGTTCCATTGGTCTGACCCAGTACTTTAAATTTTATTCTAACAAGAACTCCATATCAGCTGTGTTGATGCAGTTTACCTTCAAGCGACTTTGAATCGACAGGAAAGTCCGAAATCGCTTATTATAGCAAATGAAACCTATATTCTCGTTGAATGATAACCATACAGCCAACAACTGGAAGGCTGGTGGTCTAGTAGGTCAAGGCGTCCCAACCAAATTAATGTGATCCATAAAGGGAAAGCGAGTGATCACTGTAGCCTTTAATGTCTGGACTGAGCAGTTTAATCCCGGGCTCCTGAATTCAACGTGGAGAAATGACTGGGTGGATGGACAGAGTGTGAGTGTGTGGCACATTTCATCGACGCTGTTATATAGGGAAGGTATTTGGCAAGTTAAATTTCTCTTTATTTTCTTAACCTATCAAACCCAATCTCGGTGAAAATTCAGGTTGTCTCATAACGATAACGGTCTCTTCCCTGTCAAAGGTTTCCCCTGAGATATAAGAGCAGTGCATGATAATAAATTTAAATAATATTGGCATGTTTCGTATTACGTCGTTTCACTAAGATATGAATATAAATAAAGGCCATTTTTCACACAAAAATATTGTACTGTACAAAGGAACGAAGTAAAAAATTCCCTCCCAAAAGAAGGAACGTCCCTCTGTTTTCTTGCCCGTCCAGTTTAATTGCAAACCCCTATATGTAAACCATCGAGTGGAGGATGGTGCAAGCTCTTCTCCAGGTGCCCCAAAATATTTATAATCCCTGATGAATTAGCCATTCCTTATATGACATCCAGACTTAGCTGTTACTTTCTGTATACCCATGCCTACTGTAAGTACATGAATGTTTAAAAGTTAACACAGTAACTACGATACCGAGAAGTACAGATGTCGCAACAGTGGGAACGGGGGGGGGGGGGATTCGCGTTTCTTATCTATCTATTCTATCTATCTATCTATTGCCAGACGCCATAATCCCGTAAGGGGTGGCCATTTGACTCTGAGTTATATGTTTTACAGGGAGGGGCACTAATCCTCCACCAACCCACTTGTTGACACGTAGGGAGCACGTATGGTTTGGTTATATGGTTACCACCCAGCGTTGTAAATGGTTTCTTGGCTTACAGGAAACCATTTGGCTTGTCACTCAATGTAAAGCCACCTGTAAAGGAAAGAAATGCAATAAGAAGTGACAGGAAGATGGGAGTAATAGGAAGAGAGGAGGGCAGGCACAGAAAAAGAATACACAATTTATAATTCTAAATACGTCATATCTGCATTGCCATTGTCGATCTGATACATAATATTTAATGTTAGTTTAATTGAAATCAACCCCACGAAGAATAAACACAGTACTTCAGTGTCTTGTTAATTCTGTTCTTAACTGTAAGTTCTTCAAGGAAACTATTACTTATGTTAAAATAACAGGATATGTTAACTGCAGTGATAACAGCTCATCCGTAACTACCCCTTTACGGTCCCATAAGGGTCTGGGGCGTAAGATCTCGGGGCTAGGTTAACGTAAGCCAGAGAAGTTAAGGCATACTAATATCGACCATCTTACATACAGCCTGTTCTACGTTAATTGATGGTAACATCTCCGGCCACCATTTGGATTTGAACCATTGAGCAGTAGAGCATATTTTTTTCCATCCAGACCTTTATCTACCAATGTACAACTGAGGTAAAAATATCAGTGTCCGAATGTCATGAACTGTTACTTCATTTTGCCCTTTTTCTTTAATACAGTGTTAAGAAGTTATCGTCCCGAATAACTCATATGCCAGAGAGTGCATACCTCCCCCATTCCGGTAACATCTCTTTCTTCGTGTTTACATGACTTGGTCGTAACCACTGACTTTTTTTTTTTTTCCTCAAAATTTAATTACTTGCTTCTTTCATGGTCATCAGTCATTATTCTAATGCTGATGCAAGTACATCAAGTTTTTTTTTTTTGTTTTTCCACTGTTACTAAGGAGCAAACCATAGGTAGACAAAGTGAGTCAAAAACATAACCTTGATTGAAAAACAATGCCATCTTCTGTCTCCACATACACATGACTCTAAGTGTATACTTTCATGAGTGGAAATTGTACCCCATGTTTCGCAGTCATACGTGCAAATAAAATAAGCCCTGGAGACGTCACTAGAAATGAGAACATTGTGTTGCAGACTACTGGATAGTCTGGAAGTATGAGTAAAATAGATTCATCTAAAGGCCGTTCCTTCGTTCGTTTGCAGATTTCATGCACCTATAATGCAGGCCGGGCCATACATTAGCCCGGTCAGTAGAATATGGGCTGGTTAAAAAATAGTAAGGGGGGGGAGGACAGGGCTTGGGGATTTCCCAGCACACACGCCCTGTCTCCTGGCTGGCTTTGTGGTGGTGTGTGCGATCTCAAGGCCAAGACATCTCTGTTAACTATTCCGCATTAACTCAGGCTATTACAGTTACTATAGTGTGAGCAAAGACGCCTGAGACTGTTGATCCTGCCAACATTTACCGTCTCATGGTTGGGACGAGTCAAGTTTTGTTCAGCTGAGAACTAGTCATCAGGGCCTAAGAGAATAAAAGGAAAATGGGAATTCGAGTTAAGTACCGTGAGTTGTGCAGTAACTCCATTATTCTAAGTTTAATGTTGAGTAATATATGAAGATAATATTTGACAATGAAGAAGTGTGGTCTTGCATATATTATAGTTCTATGATAATATTTTAAGGTGAACCGGAGACTAATGTGCAGAAAAATGTATACAGTAATTATTAAATTCTAGCTCTAGGAGAACTTTTATGGAGATCTGTTTTCTGAAGTCAGTAGTAACGTACTGGTACAGAAAATTGACCCATGCATTAAACTGTTACATATAAAGCTGATATGCTTGTTCTCGCCCATTTACAACGTTACTCATTTGAATAAGCTGTGATATTATGAATCATCCCCCTGACATTGCCTGGACTGCTTGTAGTAGTATTCGGCATTCCGGAAAAGGTAATTATTATTATTATTTTTTTTCCAGTTCATTAACTTTTTCTAAACCCCCCCCCCTCTCTCTCTCTCTCTCTCTCTCTCTCTGGTACATTCATCGATTCATTGCCAGCCTCTCCCTGTTCATATCACCACACACTCCCCTCTTCCTCAGTCACTAGTAAATCACACACGCTGCCTCCACCAACATATATCATTTATCACATCCACTTGATTACACAGCGTCTTGCATATACCCTGCCTACATTTGCCTTGCAGCCCACCTACTAACAGACAAACGGTTTTAATAAACTTAGATTTGGGGGGCAGGAAGGACTGGATATAGCCCTCAATATTCCCTTCACTCCATTTTATTTATTTATTTATTTATTTATTTTTATTGTATACAAACCCCCCCCGTGGGCAGCCACCTTGTCGTGGTGGGGGGGCTTGCGTGCCCCTGTGATCCCACAAGCCTGCCCGTGGATGTAACGACATCTGGCAGGGTCTCCCATGCGGGTAGGGTTGTGGGTGAGGGGTCTGACTAAGCGCTGCCCGAAACGTAGGTTACCCGTATGGGTCATCGGTACCGCCCTCCAGAGGGATCACCTCGGTGCTGTCCTTAGTTGGTTGGTTGGGTGTCTGGGCTGGGGGGTGTTGGGGAAGGGGGTCTTTGCACTGGTGGGAGCAAACTTTCGTAGCACGGGGTGTCCTTTTTGGGACACCCTCTGGGGACGAGGTACCCCACTCCCATCAGACCGCTCTCGGTCCCCTCACTCCCTGGTAGGCGGTTTCCCTTGGCTCCTGGTGCCAATTCATATTTACTAAAGTATATATGGATACATTAAACAATTTCTTAACCACTCGTGTGGTCGGTGACCAGCCACACGAGTCGGCATCAAGTGGTCACTCTCTGGCCGACGACCCTGTACCCTCCAGGTCGTCTGCCAAAACTGTGAGTTCAAATGTTCCCTGCATCGAGTTTTTACCTGGTGTCTTTGTGAAACACTCCTACACAAAATATATAGTCCTCAAAATGGATGATGGTACTTCCTTCTGGAACCTGAACTGTTTTAAGATTCACAGTGGTCTAGTTACAGAATGTGGATTTACGCCCAAGGTCTCTTTGCAGGGTGATGGTTCTCTATTGCTAGAAGCCAAGAATGAAGAGGAGAGTTCACGCATCCAGTCCCTAACTATCGTCGCTGATTACCCTGTATCTGCCTCTCGTCACTTGGTCCTAAATCAGTCCCAAGGGGTTGTGTATTCTCGTGACTTGGTCTCATATTCTGATTCTTCCCTCTTAGAGAGGCTGGCTCCTCAGGGTGTTGTAGGAATACAGAGAATTATGAAGAAGGTTGATGGGGTTTTAACCCCCACGCCCACTCTTATCTTGACATTTGATTGTCTTACTTTGCCAGAGGTCATCACCGCTGCATGGTGGAAGCTTAAGGTTAAACCTTATGTTCCCCAACCTAGAAGATGCTATTATTGTCAAAGGTTTGGTCATGTCCGCCGTTCTTGCAGGCGGGAAGCATCTGGCCTTCCTGAGGTCTGTGGAAATTGTGGAGGAATTTCTCATGGTATAGATGATTGTTCTCAACCCTCTAAATGTTTGAACCGTGGAGGAGCACATGCAGCCTCCTCAAGGGATTGCGAAGTATACAAATATGAATACGAGATCATTTCTGTCCGAACGAAGGAGAAAATTTCCTATTCTGAGGCAAAGGCCAGGGTAAGGGAGCGGTTCATTTGCCCTGGGGTTACCTTTGCTGCTGCGTTGTCTCGCCATAAAGCTACCTGGCAGGTGCCCCTGCCATCACACAATGCCCCATCAAATTCTCGGGGTTCTACTTCCCGGCCTTCTCGCCCGGGGGGTTCCACTGATGGAGTGCAGCCTGGAAGCAGCTGTGCTTCCTCCAGGGAGGTGCCTCCTGTCTCTGGGGGTGTCCCCTCTGCGGTGGTTCTTCCAGCGTCCGGGAGTGCCTCCCCCATCCCAGTTCCTCTGGTTCCTCCTGTGACAAACACCCGTGTCGATGCTACACTTTTCTTTGACACATCCAAAACTCCTAATGTCCTTCCTGTGCATCCTTGTCCTGACATATCCAAAAAAAACAGCGTTTCTCATACTTCTGTATCAGCTGCTACTTCCGTACTGACTGCTGCTCCTGTACCATCTGCCCGCTCTGCTACTGTTGCTAACTCTTCTTTATAGTGTGGCACTATAGTTTCTAATGCTTTAAGTTCTGGTGCAGAGATGGAGGTTGCATCTGCCAGCCTCAAACGAGTGAGGAGTGAGGAGTTTTTGGGTGACTCCCCTCCTTCTAAGGTTCAAAGTTCTGTACCACATGAGGATTCTGAGGGGGTTCTTCGCTCGACAACCCAGCCAGTGGTGGCGTCTAAGTCTGTGGGTGTTCATGATGGCCCCTTCTAGGATTCCCTTCCCTGCCTCTTCCTCAGGTGTGGTGGGGCCTGGGTCTTTAGATACTCATAGAACTCAGTCGCTTGCTCCCTCTGATCCGTCACCCAGCGGCCAACCTTTGGATGATTTGGTTGGGGGGGGTTCGGTTGGCCCTGAGGTGCCAGCTGAACCCTCACATGGGTATGCGGACGGGGCACGTGGATCTTCCAAGAAGGTCTCTGTGCTTCGGACTCATTTTGGCGATGGGCGGGACATGTCTTGGGGTAAGGGTACTTCCACCCATGGAAACTCTAAATCTTCATTGCCTTCTCGGTTCGTGAGGCAGAGCTCCACGCCTAGGAAGAAGGGCTTTCACTCCCTTCCCAACGAGGTTGCTACATAGCTTTCTAAGTTCATAATATTTAATACTAATCACTATGGCTCAATCGGTACCAATCTGTCTTCAGTGGAACTGTAGAGGTGCCATGGCAAATTGGGAGGAATTGCAGTTATTAGTCTCTGCTCTGAACCCACTATGTGTGTATCTTCAGAAGACAATGGTGGGGGACAGACAGCTCCCTTCCAATAGGGGTTATGAGGCCTTCCATGCATATCCTCCTGGTGGTCATAGCGGTGGATGTGCAATTTTGTGCCGTTCTGATGTCCCCTTTATTTCCTTTGAGATTCAGTCGCCCTTTCAAGTTCTAGCTGTACAGATGCACGTTGGGAGGTGCTATACCATCTGTTGTCTGTACCTTCCACCTTCCGTTCCTGTTATACGTGCTGATCTAGAAACCCTTATCAGCCAACTTCCACCCCCTTTCGTACTCCTTGGTGACCTTAATGGCCGCCATCCTTTGTGGGGTGACTCACTTTCAAATCCCCGGGGTGATCTTCTTGCCTCTTTGGTTGGGGATTTAGATTTGGTTGTCCTAAATGATGGAAGGCCGACCCATTTTCATGTTCAGACTGGCACGTATTCTGTCATTGACCTTACCATCTCCTCCTCTAACTGTGCCCTTGATTTTTCTTGGGAGGTTTTGGATGATCTATATGGTAGTGACCATTATCCTGTAGTGGTCCAGCCTACTCACTCTGTTCCTGTAGCCCGTCTGCCACGCTGGTGTCTGGACAGGGCTGATTGGTCTCTCTTTGAGGAACTATGTGTATTTGCCAACAGGCTTACTGATTTTTCAACTACCGATGATGCCGAATGTTATTTTACTAAGACCATTTTCTCAGCAGGGGTTCATTCTATCCCGCGGACTTCTGGTGTTTTTTCCCAGAGACCTGTGCCATGGTGGAACGATGACTGCTCCATAGCAAAGGGAACTTACAAAGCAGCTGCTCGTCGGTATTTTGCCAATCGTAATGTTGTTTTTCTAAAAATACGGCATCGCAAAGCACGTGCTCACTATAGATGGGTCATGAAGAATGCTCACCGTAACTCGTGGAGGTCGTATGTTTCTACAATTACATCTTCAACTTCAATGTCTGTGGTGTGGAAAAAGGTGCGCAAGATTTCTGGTAGGTTCTCGCCCTCCTCCCCTCCGGTGTTGCGTCTTCACGGAGAACTTGTGTCTGCACCAGATGCAGTAGCCTCTGCCTTTGCAAATCAGTTTTATGCTGTCTCCACAAAGGATCCTTCTCAGCCATTTGCCACCTTTCGTAGGAATCAGGAGAGGCTGGGTCTTGACTTTCGCTTTCGTGGCGGAGAGCTGTATAATTTAGATTTCAGCCTTCGTGAGCTACGTGCTGCCCTTTCAGAGTGTCGTGACACTGCTCCTGGGCCTGACGATATTCCATACACTATGCTGCATCATCTTCTGACTGATTCACTTCAGTTTTTATTGGACCTTTTTAACAGGGTTTGGAGTGAGGGCTCTATTTCGAGAAGTTGGAAGTTGGGTTTTGTCCTCCCCTTTCCCAAGCCTGGTAAAGACCATTCCCGAGTCTCCAACTATCGCCCTATCACTTTAACATCATGTGTGTGCAAGCTGTTCGAAAAGATGGTCAATGTCAGGCTTATGTGGTTTCTGGAGAAGGGTTGCTTTCTCTCTCCATCGCAGAGTGGTTTCCGTAAATTACGGTGCACTTCAGACAACCTTATCAGGCTTGAGGCGTCAATCTCTGAAGCTTTTGGCTCCAAGCAACATCTTGTGACTGTGTTTTTTGACCTTGAGAAGGCTTATGACACTGCCTGGCACCATGGCATCCTCCAACAACTTCATGCCTTTGGTTTATGTGGTCGCCTGCCTGTGTTGCTTGGAGACTTCTTGACTGATTGTGTATTTCGGGTCCGTGTGGGGTTCTACCCTCTCTGCGCCACTGTGCCAGGAGGAAGGTGTGCCGCAGTTGAGTGTCCTAAGTGTTTCCCTGTTTGCAGTGGCCATTAATGGTATCATTGACACTGTGCCTGGTGGGGTATCCTCATCCCTTTATGTGGATGACTTAGCTATATGGTTTTCTGGCTCCCGCATGTCTGCTGTTGAGCAGCAGATGCAACTTACTTTGGACAACATTTCTGCCTGGGCCACTTCCAAGGGTTTTCGGTTTTCCCCTTCAAAGACTTGGCTATGCACTTCTGTAGGATGAGAGGGGTACACCCGGACCCTGATCTCCAGCTTTGTGGCAGGAGACTCCGTTGTGTGACAGAGACGAAATTCTTGGGCCTGACTTTTAATTGTCGTTTGACATGGATCTCATACTTGGCAAATCTTAAAACATCATGTATGAAGGCTCTCAATCTATTGAGGGTTCTGTCCCATACCTCTTGGGGTGCTGATCGAAGGACACTCTTGCATTTGTTTCAGGTATTTGTAACCTCTAAGCTGTCATATGGCTGTGAGGTATATTCCTCTGCCACAGAATCAAGACTAAAAACTCTAGATGCTCTCTATCATACTGGTCTTTGACTTGCAACTGGGGCTTTTCGGTCCTCTCCAATTCCCAGCTTATTGGTGGAAGCTGGTGTGCCTCCCTTAGATCTACTGCGTCAGTCTGTTGCAGTACGGTGCTGGCTCCAGATTCGTTGCCTTCCAGACTCACTTCTCTGTGAGGGTGTGACAAAACAGTTTGTCTTTTCTGTTATATTAGACACCCTCGCATGCCTCGTCCATTTGGTTATAGGGTTCAGGATATAATGGAGGGGTTTGGTTTGTCGGCAGTACTTGTCAGTCCTGTTCGGATCCCGAGGGTTGTGCCTTGGATATTCCCCAAGGTAACTTTCGGCAGGCCTATTGCATGTTCAAAGGATTTTGTCGCTCCTCAGTGTCTTTTAAGGTTATTTTTAGAACTTTCTTCTAGTCATGGTAGTTTTGTGCCTGTGTATACTGATGGCTCTAAATCCGCATCAGGTGTTGGTTTTGGAGTGGTATTTCCCAATTTTAGCCGTGGAGGTAGTCTTCCTTTGGTTGCCTCAGTTTTTACTGCGGAGTTGTCGGCCATCATTTTAGCCTTGAAGTTGGTGTTTGTTCATCTTGACAATTATTTTACTATTTTTAGCAACTCTCAAGGGGCGCTTTTGGCCCTGGACTCTTTTAACTCTTCCCATCCCTTAGTTTTAGCTATTTTGGAGTGGCTGTTCCTCATTCGTCGTCGGGGGAAGAGAGTGGATTTTTGCTGGGTTCTCGCACATGTTGGTGTGGTGGGCATTGAGGCTGCGGATGCATTGGCCAAGGCTGCGGCTACTCAACAGCCCCCAACAGAATATCCGCTTCCTGCATCTGATCTAACACCTTACTTGCGGGACAGAATGCATGTGTGTTGGCAGAGACGCTGGGATGGTGTTGCTCATAATAAGCTGAAAGAAGTCTTCCAGAGAGTGGTTGTGCCAAGGGTTCTCCCTTCCATGCCTCAGCGATTGGAGATAGCTCTTGCTAGGCTTCGCATTGGGCACTCTCGGCTTACACATGGGCTCCTGATGAGTGGCGAGACTCAACCGTACTGTGATGATTGCTTTGTTCCCCTTACTGTCCGTCACTTGCTGGTCGAGTGTCTAAGTTTGGGGGACCTGCGTCGGAGATTCCTCCATAGGCATACATGGGTAGATGGTGCCTACTGTCTCTCCTCGATGCTTGGGGGAACCCATAGCGTTTTTACTGATGTTTTTGGTTTTCTTCAGGAGGCGGGCCTCCTTCCACTTTTATAAGAAATTGTTTTCTCTTTTAACTATTCTTTTATTATTTTCAGTGTATTATTTCTAGAAAAAGTTATTAACTATGCACAGTTTATTTGCCATGTGTTTTAGCTTGTTGTCCGGCGGCATATGACCTTAGCAGTTGTGCCGCCAGTTTCTACCACAATCAATCAATGAATCAATCATTGTATACAAACGATTTTACTCGGCTTAAGAGGGAGCTGGAATTTGAAGGATTATTTATAACCTCGCTAACAATTACACTGCCAAATGTCACTCTGAATTTTTAAAAAACTCTTAAGGTCCCAAGAACAATCCAAACATAGGAGCACCCAGAATGCAACACCTGCGGATTGAAATCTCTTGAATAGCAAGTCATTTGATCTTGTCATATGACCCTGACTTTCAAATGATTAGCCACAGATTTGAATGACTACATCCTTTCCTGACCTTCAAGCCTTCCACCAATTCTGCTGTAAATCGAATCACAACTGAGTTATGCACCAAACCATTGACCTAAACCTGTCACCCTACTTTTGGAAAAAAAAATTTAAAAATCGTATATATCCATCCTTTTCTAACTCTTATTTCTTCAGAGAGAGTTTGAGCTGACCTTCCTTTGTGGCACTGATCTTGACATATTGTTCTCAGAGTCAAACAAGTTTAACCATGGCTTACCTTCATTTTTTTTCACCATGTTGGATCTACTGTACATTGAATCAAAGCTGCTTTAGTTATAGTGCTCCCCCCCCCTGCACACACACACACACACACACACACACACACACACACACACACACACACACACACACACACACACACACACACACACACACACACACACACACACACACACACACACACACACACACACACACACACACACACACACACACACACACACACACACACACACACACACACACACACACACACACACACACACACACACACACACACACACACACACACACACACACACACACACACACACACACACACACACACACACACACACACACACACACACACACACACACACACACACACACACACACACACACACACACACACACACACACACACACACACACACACACAAAGACAAAAACGCACCCACTGGTTTCCCTGTGCGGGTGTAATAATCTCATCGGAGTGAAGGAGATAATCATGTCACAAAATAGTCAGCTCGCCATCAGTCACTGATTAATCATACATAGTGCACTCTGCTTCCATCTCCATCCATCATACTCGTATGTCATCCGCTTGATCTGCACATCTCTCACACACTCAGGGTTATTCTTTCATACACTGCACATCTTTCCTCATTCGTATCATAATCCTTTCACCTTTCACTCTTATGCACTGCTCAGCCATTTATACTACCTCCATGTCCATCATTCAGTAATCAGTCACTCTGATTTACATATCAGTTTCACATAACCTTATCCATACTCTGATTCACTGCTCACCTCTTCTTAGTTTATCCCCCAGTCTATAAAAGGATAATACTGTTTTAGTGGTCTACTACCACCAGATTAAGCACTCTCCAATAACTTATCCACCTTTGCTATGCTACTTTTTTCCACACAAAGTTGCTTTTTTTTATTTTTATAACAAGGTCCAGGTTTTCACACTGCCTTTTAAACGAGATCTACGTTTTTCACAGTATGTCTTTTAACTAGGTCCAGTTGTTTACAAAATATTCCTTTTAATTGGCTCCAAGGTTATACAATTATGCCTTTTAACTAGGTCCAGGTTTTTACACAATTTACCCTTTTACTAGATACGGTTTTAACACAATACGACTTTTTAACAAGGTCCAGTTTTTCACTAATTATGCCTTTTAACAGGATGCAGTTATTTTATTTTTTGTTCTTTAGTAAATGGGGCACCTTTCCTTGTGTCACTTTTTGTGCACAATATGCCTAAAATTAATGCCCAGGTAAAACTTTTATTGCTGGACCACTTCTGCTTGTGCTACTCAGTGCACACTGTGGGTTTACGGGAAATATCGAGTTTAAACAATTCTGCAGCTATACCAGATTGCCTTGTCCTAGTTAATACAGATTGCAGGGTTACAAGTATAGTTAAACGCAGAGTTGTACATAGTGCTCTACCCTCTCCCATTCCTCATTCTGAACACAGCTTGTCTATGCTGAACACCAATAATCGGATTACCTTTGGCTGTGCTACTTTACACCCACACATAATAAGCCTATGATAGTGCAATAACTAAAGTGAAATATGTATCAGTGTCCTAGCTGGAAGTCAGACTCGGGCCCTGTACATCATACAGCGTGCCTATGAATTTCTCATTGTTCATCAATCATCATCATTGACTTGATTGCCACCTACAGTAAATGATGAAGTACGGTTAAGTATAAACACAAAACCTGAAATCTGTAAACGGTCAACAGCATGCCTGTAGCCAGTCTTTCATTTGACGAACTGGGCCACTCATATTATTGAATACTAAGTCGTGGTTGCATGAAATTCGATGAGTCTTAGTTATGAGACAGGGATGAGTCTCCCTGGTTACTAATCAGACTTACTCCACTCTGACTGCTCTTGGCCATCTACTAAGTTGACAAGGGGTTATAGATCTGTCACGTCAATATAAATTTACTACAGTGAAATGACCAGGACCATCATTTCCATTTCATGTATGCCTTCGAGATCTTGACTCCACCCCTAAAGCAACTTCATCCATTTATTGTTTCCGCGGTACTGAGGAGACCATACTGAGCTTGCGCAGTTTCCTTCTTGTTTCTTCTTTATTCTCAGCACTAATATTTTGGTGCGATTCCATCATTTCTTTTACCATTTCGCTGCAGACTTGGTGCAATTGTTTCCGGCGTAATGACCAGCAAAAATTTGGTTGAAAGTCTTTATATTTCAAGATTAATGCATTCACGTGAGGAGAGTCTTCTGTTCGTAAAATAGCTCATGAAGGCAACATCAAACCCATTCAGTTCGAAGGCTCTCGAGAACAGGGGTAAATGAAATCTTTTAAAGACATTTTTTGATTTATTCTGAATTTTTCCTGCTACCCTCAGACTGTTTTACTCAGCCTCGGGGAGAGGTTTTTCGAACGGTTATGAAAAGCCACTGCTTTTATTCATCCATTTCTGCGAGATATCTTTACCAAGAATAAACAACAAAAATACGTCATCGAATTCAGAGTTATAATGTGTACCTGAGAGAAAAGATTAAAACACTCATACATGAAGGAGAAAGTTTGTACATACCTGAGGAAGAAAGTTTATGAAATACATTCATGAGGGAGAATGTTTATAAATACATACTTGAGGGAGAGTGTTTATGAAATACATTCTTGAGGGAGAAAGTTTATAAATACATACTTGAAGGAGAAAGTTTATAAATACATACTTGAGGGAGAAAGTTTATAAATACATACTTGAGGGAGAAAGTTTATAAATACATACTTGAGGGAGAAAGTTTATAAATGCATACTTGAGGGAGAAAGTTTATAAATACATACTTGAGGGCAAAAGGTTGTCCCAGATATATATGGTTCTGTGCTTCTTGTTAAACTTCTGAGTGTGATGATGCAGTTTACATTTTACTGGTACTGTCACCAGGCAATTCTCAGTGAACTTAAGAGAGGCCGCCCGTACTGTACAAGGCAATGTAAGCCACATTTATACTCCTCCCGTGCGAATAGTCTCTCCTAAGCTGAATAACAACCTGTGAAAGTAACAGCAAGAAATAGATAAAAAGGACGTCATCGGAGTGAAGTGGTTAATCCTTTGTCTAATATGACATTCTTTTTGTCATGGTGTTGCTGGTAACAGACTACATGTATATGCTTAGATGAACTTGTCCTCGTTAACCCTCTTCAACAAGACACCTGCAAATGATTATATTCAGCGGAGGAATGATCTCTTGTACAGAATGCATTAATGAAAGCGGTATCTAATCCCTGCACACAAAAAATCTCTCTGTAATTGAATGAAATGATCTGAAGTTCGTAACAATAAAGTAAAAATACCTCATTGGAGTAGAGTAGTTGACACCTTTATTACGATGTTCTATAATAACAACCGATTTTATTAAGTTTGCGAGACTTTCCGAACTGGGGACGTGGGGGGAGGGGATAAATAATGCTGTCTGACCCCTTCACAAAAAAAAAAAAAAAAAAAAAAAAAAAAAATTCCATTAGAGTAATAACATCGTCCGAAGATAGCAGGACTACACCAACAGCATGCCAAATTAGGGAGGTTGAGAGTAAAATGAGGACACTATAGAACCTATGCAGAATAAAATCGTCTGGAGATTGAAGGAACGAAATGAAAAAAGACATCACTACAGAAAAGCATTACGACATGTCTGATGACGCGTTTATAATAGTGTTGTTGCCTTCAGATGGTTTAAACTTAGAGATTTATCGAGCTGGTACGATTAGACAGTCTTCATTATCCTGATCATTACGAGATATGATGCCTGAGTTCAGCAAAATCATCTGTAGGTACCGAAGATACGTCAGTGGAGAGATTTAACACTACAAAAGCAATCATGCTTGTTCTAGTTATTGTTGTAGTTCCATATTTATACTCTCTCTCTCTCTCTCTCTCTCTCTCTCTCTCTCTCTCTCTCTCTCTCTCTCTCATTTGACCTTCCAAACGACCTATACTCATTTTCCTAATAAGCTATCCTTAACCACTTCAACATGACCACTCATTCTAGCCATTTTCTTTTTCTCTCCACACACTTTTATCCCACTTCGGAGATTTTTTTTTTTTCAATCCGTAGAGTTCGATATGGCCTTCATTGTCCTTCCTTTCTAATTACATAAAAATGTTCATATTATGCACGCTAGCACCAGTCAGTTCTATATAACGTGGAACAGCGCTGTGAAATTCATTCGTTTATAAAGGCTCCGACAAGACTGCATGCATTGGCCTTGGTTACCTAATGGTGGCTCTTCACGCTCTCGATCTCTAGCAGCCCCTCTGTTCAGTCCCTTAACTCTGAGGTCACACTTTATCACCTCGTCCTAAGTTTTTTTCGGTCACACCTCTCGCAACTCCACCCCTAACGTTCAAACCTCTCGCCGTCGGCACTCAGTTGTCCATTAGCTTTTCCAAATACCCAGACCATCTAGGTCTACCCCTTCTGATGTTGTGGTGAGAAGGGACCTCTGTAGTGCAGGTGGTAATGGAGGATACACCTAATTCCTCCTGTTTGAACGGTCTCTCCCAAGTTGAATAAGACCGTATGAAATAGCAGACAAATTATCCATGTAATCACCTGGCGATTTTACTAAATGAGTGAGGACACTGAGTAGTTTAAGATTTAATGAAACACCAAACTTCTCCATCTCTAATGTCTCGTCTAAGCTAAATAAAATAAAAAATACGCCATTGGATTCAGTACGTTCACACCTTGACTGTTTTCTTCTTCAGGATAACTTATATTATTATTATTATTATTATTATTATATCCTTGCCACCTCAATATCATTTCATTCTTCTTTGGAAAGACTTGTCAAACTGGAGGAGACATAAGGTTTTGTTCAAACGCCTTGCCACGAGAGATCATTCCTTATCTGAGTAAAACCGTCTAGAGATTGCAAGAATTATTAATAAATCTGTTAAAACCTCAACACGATAACGTCTTGCACTTGTTTTTTTTTTATCTAGATGATTTCATGCAGCTTCCGACATAGTCATCAAATTATATCACTTTTATTCTTCACTGGTCGATTTTATTCAGTTTCTGATAGAATTCATAACCCCCTTCATTGCGAGACGTTTCTCCTACACTGAGTAAAATAATATAAGAAAGAGGAGGTTTACTGCCAGTCGTCTGCCCCAGGGTCGTTAAGGCAGACAATCAACTTTTACCAAATGAAAGACTTCCCCAGCAGTACGACACGCAACAATGACATTTACATTCACGTCAGGGACTGCACTGCTGGTGATCACGGACGTGGGGGAAACGGACTTTGTACAAGTCTGACTAATCCTGGAATCGCACTTTTTTTTTTTTTTATCTGCAATGTCTCAGGCTTGATGTACTAATCCCTACACAATTAGCCTTCCTAAAACTGTAAGAATGTACCGAGAATAAACTTCAGCAAGAAGGAACACTAAGGGAGTGCAACACCCGCGTCATTCAACTAGTCTAAAGATCAAATATTTGACCTTGCTCTGTGACCTTGACATTCGACAGCTTATGTTCAAAATCAAATTACCTCATTCTTCTTAACCCTTACCCCTTTCACTACGTTTGATTCATGATCTATTTTTGTACTGACTGGTCAGTGACCTTGGCCTATGACTGATTGATTTCAAAATCCAGTCTCTTTATCCTTGTCTTTGCTGGAACCCTTCCACAAGGTTTAGTCTACATCGGAAAAATACTGCTTAAGTTTCCCGTGTCCTCTGAACTTGACTTTCGTCCTATTACTTAAAAAAAATTCTTTGGCTGACCTTCAGCTATTTCACCAAAGTTGGTTGAAATCGGTTCACATGTACTAGATGTATTTTGTTAATATACCCAAGCTTCTGTCGAAATCTGACCCAGCCCTGTGACCTAGACTGTTGACTGATTCTTTTCAGAACTGAATCATTTCATTCTAGCTTTACCCTCGGTTCTGCCCCGATATTTGAGCTTTAATTAATAAAAACTGTTGGTTAGTTTTGCTACGCCAGTACTTGAGCTAGCCCTGTGACCTTGACTTTTGACTAGTTATTCTGGAATACAAAAGTTTACTTAATACCTATCTCTGAACCCTAACACAAAGTTTGGTTATATTTGGATAAAAACTGAATTATTTTTCACACACACACACACACACACACACACACACACACACACACACACACACACACAAAGCCGTGCAGTGGTAACGTTCCCGCTTGCCAACTGGTGGACGGGAGTTCGTGCCTCGCTCAGGTTGCGAAAAGTTTCACTGACGAAGTGGGTGGTTAGTCCCCCTTGAGCAAGGGGACGGGTGTGTGCGTGTGTGAAGGTCACAGCCTTGCCCTTAGATCGGACTATATGAGCTCTCAGCTCCCTTCCGGGAGGGTAAAATCTGACCATCACGACCATCAAGCGATCCTGACCGACCCGGTGAATTACAAAGCCGATGAGAACACAACACAAACTTGCGCTTCGGAAGCGCGGGTGAAAAAAGGCATCATAGTATTGATGATTGTTGAACCTGGCTATGCATTTTGTTTCGTATTCTTGCTGCCTCCAGATGCTTTTATGCTGCCTAGAGGAGAGTTTTGTAACTAGAAATGCTGGATGCAGCCTTCATTAACCTTTCACTATTTTTTTTTTTTTTTTACACTAACGGCCCAGCTTTTTGTACTTTTGTAGCTTATTTCACAAAGCTCGAAGGAAGACAATGCTTTAGCTCTACATTCCTTCATAGCACTTCTTCGTGACCAGCATCATATTCTACCGTTAATCTAGTGTTACATTTCAGCACTGAGGACGGAGAGATGGCAGTTTTAGGCCAAGTTAGACACAAAGAGTATAGTCATCCGCCTGAAGTTGATATGCTATTTCTTCAGCCTTTTCATCCTAGTCCTAGAGTTCATTTTTTGGCCGGTCAGACTGCTACATTCAGTTTGTTTTCTCTTACCCTAAGCAACCAGGTAGTTCTTTGGGGGACCTGTGTTTAAAACGGCCAATGGAGACAATAATGTAGGGGAAAATTGGAATTTAGAAAATAAAGATAGTTTACCACAGACCCTCGTGTAGTCGATGTTAATGTAAATCATCTTCGTCCTTAAAGCGCGTCGTGTTCTGGGGGAAGATTGGGACTTGGTATCGGTATACTTTGTTTGCCTTAAAGACCCTCGTGTTGTCGATGGACATATATTCCTAGTAAACTTCTTCAGAGTCATCATGTTCCTGTCTTTCCTCTAATGCACATCTCTCTCTCTCTCTCTCTCTCTCTCTCTCTCTCTCTCTCTCTCTCTCTCTCTCTCTCTCTCTCTAAAGTAATTAATTATTTACTATATCTGTTACTTAGTACAGTGTGGATGCTGTTACAACATACAGGACTTAAAGTGGGTTGTTTTAGAGACTATTAAAGCTATATCAGATTTATTTCTTTTTTCCTTTATGCAAGGAACAGGGAGCTAAAGGCCAGGTGCCGGCAAACTGCTCCCTAAAAAAGACAACAGAACCAAATTCAAGATCGATTAATTTCGAGATGCCTTGACACACAGCGTTTGAGAGTCTGGAGATTGTAGGCAGTAGGAAAAACAGATAGAGGGGGACGGTTCCAGAGTTGACCTGTTGCATACATGATGGACTAGGAGTAGTGGTTAACTCTTGCATTAGAGAGTTGGACAGAAAAGGGATGAGCGTTTTTTTTTTTTTTTATGCGAAGAAGAAGAGACCAAAGGCCATGAGCCTGCAATAACAGTTCCCTCCAAGAGAAAATCAAAATACAAGAGAGAGCCAAATTCAAGATCCATTCATTTCGAGATGCCTGGACACACTGCGTTTGAAAGACTGGAGATCATAGGCAGCAGGAAATACAAACAGAGGGAGACAGTTCCAGAGTTGACCTGTTGCATAAATGAAAGACTGGGAGTAACGGTTAACTCTTGCATTAGAGAGTTGGACAGAAATGGGATGAGAGTTTGCTGCTAGACGGGTGCTACGCGCCTGTCGTAGAGGTGGAGGAATGCATGCAGACAGTTCAGAGGAGCAGTGACCATTAAAGTAGCGCTAGAAAGAGATAAAGAGGCAACAGTGCGGCGAAGAGACAGAGGTTGAAGGGAGTCAGTAAGAGGAGGAGAGTTAATGAGACGAAAAGCCTTTGACTCCACCCTATTGAGAAGAGCTGTATGTGGGGAGCCTCCCCACACATGAGAGTTGTACTCTACAAAGGGGCGAATAAAACCCATGTGTCAAGTCAACAACTGTGTAGGGGTAAAGAAGGTATGGAATCGGCTTAGCACACCCAAAGTCTTGGAAGCAGATTTTACAAGAAAGGTTATATGTTCTTTCCAAGATAAATCCGGAGAGAATGAAATCCCAAGTATGTTTGAAGATGATGCAGGATTAAGCTGGCTATTGTTAAAAATTAATGGGTACTCCTGTGGAAGATTTTGTCGGGTTAATAGATGTTAGAACTGAGTTTTGGATGCATTAAAAACAACAAGATTATTTTTACCCCAGTCAGATATATGAGCTAAGTCAGACATTAGGTGTGCCATAGCCTCAACCCTTGTTTGTTGAAGGAACTGCTGAGATGGATGCTGCGGGAACCCAATGGAAAGGTGAAGGGTGGAGTCATCAGCGTATGAGTGGATAGAGTTAGATGTACAGCTTGGAAGGTCATTGATGAATAAAAGGAAGACAGCTGGTGATAGAACAGAGCCGTGAGGAACACCACTGTTGATAACTCTAGGAGAAGAACGGTGGCTGTCTACAACAGCTATAGAAAGACCAGAAAGGAAACTAGAGATGAAGGCACAGATAGAAGGATAAAAACCATATGAAGGTAGTTTGGAAATTAAAGATTTACGCCAAACTCGATCGAAAGCCTTTGAGATATCAAGTGTAATGGTAAAGCTTTCGCCAAAGTCCCGAAAGGAGGATGACCAGGAGCCTGAAAGTTAGGTGAGATCACCAGTGGAGCATCCCTGGCGGAACCCATACTGACGATCAAAGAGAAGGTTGTGATAGGAAAGATGCTTTAAAATATTTTGTTAAGAATAGATTCGAAAACTTTTGAAATACAGGATGGTAAAGCAATGGGGCTATAGTTACAGGGCTGGGAATAGTCACCCTTTTTTGAGGACTGGCTGAATGAGGACAAACTTCCAGCAAGAAGGAAGGAACAAGTTGATAGACAAAGGCGAAAGAGTTTACTTAGGCAGGGTGTAAGCACCGAAGCACAGTTCCTGAGGACAAGAGGAGGGACCCCATCAGGCCCATATGCCTTGTTAGTACTGAACCCAGTGATGGCAGAAAATACTTCAGTTGAAGAAACTTTAATGTCAGCCGTAAAGAAGTCAGAAGGGGGAAGAGAAGGAGCGACAACTCCGTAATCGTCTACGGTGGAAATGGAGGAGAAAGTCTGAGTGAAGAATTCTGGTTTCTCAGTAGAAGAAATGGCTACAGAGCCATCAGAGTGGAAAAGAGGAGGGAAGCATGATGAGGTAAATTTATTAGAAAGGTTTCTGGCAAGGTGCCAGAAGGAGCGAGAAGAATTCGAGGTGGAGAGTTCAAAGCATTTATTACGGATCCACAATACACATTTCGTTGGAGAGCTTACGGAAAAATAATGGTCGTTACTTACATTACATATCAAAATTTGCACCATATTGCTGAAACAAAGACGAGAATCGTCAAGCTGAACACTAAACCTGGTGCTACTACTGAACTACGTACTGCACTGGAAAACTTATGGAAATACAATAAGTATTACATCAGTAGAATCTCTAAAATTTGATCATCATATTGTTGTAAATTGCCATAAAGCGACACATTTATTTAAAAACTGGATTATCTCCTGAATTATTAAAGCTGCGGAAGAGCTAGGAGCATCGTTGGAAGGTTAAGTGAAAACGATACCAAGTTTTATCACTTAAACATACTCCATACTGCCAATTATGGACTCCCTTGATTTCATTATTGCCTACGTTCCAGTTTTGGTCGTGTTGTTACAGCTATTTATCTTACCAGAGTCAAGATCTAAGCTTAATTATTGTGCTCCTATGTTGATATAAATGAACAAAAATAACACATAAACAGATAGGCAGACAAACAAATACATACATATATAGAGAGATACGAGAGTCTATGTAGATAAAGATGGACGTAAATTTATAGAAAGATTGTGGCTAACATTTAGCAGAACCCACAGCGCGATTTCAACAATGAAACTATGTTTATTTAATCCCTCTTTCCTATCGGAAAGTATTCGTTTTCCAGTTATAACACCCCTTACCCCAGGGTGGTGGTGGTGGTGGGAAAATGAGTGATTTGCAGTTTGAACCTACATAAAATTATAAGGAATACCATAAAAATACCAGAAAAATCAGGTTTCACTGCTGTAACAATAAGTTTTCTGTCATTTATGACAGGATGTTTTAGGCATTAACCTACCAAGATCCCAGTCAACCTAACCTTGACCTATGCAGCCAAAGGAGACATCTTACTCTACGCATCTATGCAAGCCCAACTGGGGAGTTTTGTCTTCACAGACCTCTCTACCTTAACTTTCATACGTGACACTGTAAATTTGTCTCCATTTGCTAATAAAACCTCCTCCTTGTCTTGGAGAGGGCTCCAGTAACTCACACAACTCGTCAGCCATGACTGCACTGATTTCAAGTCCTCGCTGTTTATTGTCGTGAGAGTTAGAGCCCTCTGATTAGTTGTAATCTCAAAAGTCGAGCGCTGATTGGTTCTGTCGAGTTCTAAGCAAGGCCGCTTGTGGGACAGAGGGTGAGAGACAGCAGGAGCAGAAAGCACACGTAATTATCACATTAAATGACAATTCCATTATTATCCATTTACGACTGAAGTGTTATGGAAGAACAGTGTTTCGAAATGTTGCGATATAAATATACAGCATTTCAAAATCCTAGCAATCAGTGTGGCTTCTGCTAAATATTATCCATTTTTTTTTAATCACTCTTTCTTCCCCATCGCTTTATCCTCCGTTCCCTCTCTGATCTTCAGTGTTTCTTCTTTTCGCCATTCTCCTCTTCCTCCCTCTCGGCAACTTCCTTTCTGCCTCACCCTTCCGCTCAATAATCGTTCTCTTTTCCTCCTCCTGCTCTTTTCCCCTTGCCTGCTCCCTCTCGCTCATTACTTGCTCCCCACGCACTTGAAATGACCGGACACAAAACGCAAGAAATTGCTGCATGTTTTTTTACAGCCAAAATAGCCGGCGTTTCCTCCCCCTACCATGAACTGCGACCCAGGCTACCATGGTCTTCGACACACTACCCTCAGCTAACCTAGCAGACTCGCTTTCTTGACAAACTACCATAATTTGAATCCCTGCTACCATTAGAATGGCATTTACTTCTTCTATCCTACGCTTAATTCAAGACGCCATGACCTCTCCCCCTTGTTTATTGATATTTTCCTCAAACTACCATGTTTCATTGTCCATCCTTTTACTACCATGAATTGCGACCCCTGTTACTATGACTTACTTCTCTTTCTCTTGGCACACTACCATAACTTGGATGACGGCCACCATGAGATATTGACATTCTTACCGGCTACCATGATTTGCTTTTATTTATTGTTTTTTTTCCTTGACTAGCGTTTTGCTTTGACATTCTACCATGACACTACTCCTGTCTTAAGTACATCCGATAACCACTAAACATTTTTTTTTTTTTCAAATTATCATGTTCCTTCTACTCTCAGTTATGATGAACTGCTGTCCTTGCTACCATGAGCTATCTCACTGTCTGTTAACACTGTGTCATGACTTGAATTCCTATTTACCATTAAAGTTTAACATTTTCTTAAACACCCAACAGCTTTTATTACCGGCCATTTTCCCATTCTTACTTTTGTTAACTATCTTCTCAGCCACCATGAACAGCAATGCTCGTTACCTTGACCTACCATAATCTTTCTTTCAACACATTAACATAATTTAGTTTCCAAATAGCATGAGAGATTAGCACTTTTTCAACTGTCATACCATTTTACAACCAACCATGAATCCTTTCGTCCCCATTACTGGCATTCTTATTTACTGCCATGCTATCTACACATGGTACCTTCAGTCTTTTCTTCCTTTATACTCACAGCTTTTCTCGACCACCAAGCAGTTTTTACAATCTCCTGTTGTTCTTCTCTCTCCCTTAAGTACTATGAAATACTTCCCACTACCGTGATCTACCACACATTATTGCACACTACTAAAACTTCACTCTTAACTTTCATCAAAAGGGATCAAAAGTTTCTTCAAATACCATGGCACTTTCAGAAGATACCAATACTTTCATCTACTATCTGTTTATATACTCATCTACCACGCCAACTTCACAAGGTACTATATTCCTTCTTCCATTCTCCAGTTCAGTAATATGCACCTGATCTACTATGAGCTACCACCTTCTGCTTTAATAGGCTACATGATTTGCTTATCCTAATACCATGGCCTGGCATCCCCCTTACTTGCGAAGCTACTGTGAAGAATTCTTTCTTGTTGACTGACATTTTCTTCAACTACCATGAAGTTTTAACTAAGTACCATGGACCTTGCTTCCTCTTCACTACCTTTACCTTCTGCTTCCATCTCTCTCTCTCTCTCTCTCTCTCTCTCTCTCTCTCTCTCTCTCTCTCTCTCTCTCTCTCTCTCTCTCTCTCTCTGTTGTCTGTCTGTCTGTCTCTCTTTCTCTCACTCTCTCTCTCTCCCTCATCCTGGCTAATTGTGAGTAATGGCTCCAGTTCAGGCAAGATCGATGGGCAATTAAAGTCTAAATATTGTTCTGCCCTTTTTCCCCAGCCTCATATGTTGCCCTCTCCACTACACTGAGGTGCTGGAGAGGTACGCCTTCGCGTGGTGGCACCGATATTACAGGGCGGATCAGTGTACTCATATAAACCTCCCTACCTCACTCCCTCTCTCTCAAATGAAGGAAGGCAGGCTGCTGGAAAGGGCGATTTCAGTCTGAAGTCCACCAGGCTCACGCCCAGATGAACTTGGGTCCACAGCAACAAACACTACGATGGCATCTAACATTGATCATTCTGGCTGCAACCACACGATTTTATTTACCTGGAAATATCGCTAGTAATAAAGAGGGTAATGAAGGCTTCTGGAGTTCCACTGCACCTGCACCCCGGAGGAAGAGTGGCAGCCGGAGTCTATCCTTCCTCATACTGGGCAAGTACGTTTCACCAGGGTTTTCTGTATACGCTGCTTTAGTGCATGTCTGCATCTGCCATATTCTAGACAGCATACAAGGGTACGTGACGCTTCTTGCTTTGTAATTAAATCTGTACATCACACATTTGCTGTCTTGTGTGTGTTATCTAAATCGTTTTAATATCGACTTCACCAAGAAAACAATATACTAAAGAATCTGGAGGTGTCATGTGCAGAATAATTCGCAAAGGAAGAAGTGTTACGAAGTCTCAAAAGCCACTAGAAATATGATCTAATTATATTATCGGAAAAAGTCATGAGGGTGCTACCATAGCATATCACATACAAGGCCTTACCACCTGAAATCAGTTTAACCCTTTCAAATTTGGGACGCAGATATCCATTCTGTTTACCATTTGTGCAATACGCGCTGTTTTATTTTCCCGGGATGATCAGCCGCCCATTGCTTTCATTTTTTAAAACTGTTAACTAACTTCACCTATCCTAACCTAGCCTACCCTATTACATTAACCTATGTGACTAACAAGCTAACCTCATTCCAAGAAAACCTGGCCTAACCTAGATTCCCCTGGGTAAGAAAAAGTGCAAAATGGTACATAGAACGGAAATCAGTGGTGGGGATACCTTTTAGTATCTTACCTCATCTCACGCCAGACGATTACCTTCATCTGACGTGAGCATAGGAGCCTGGAAGTTTTAATACCGATATCACCGACACATTATATGATATGGACAAACTCAGGTACTCTATTGCAGATAATATCAGACCATTATATCCACCTGAGAGTGAGTCATAGGAACCACAGAGTTAATACTGTACGGATTTTACTCAAACTTGGTCCAGAGAATTTTCAACAGAATAAGAAAATGTTTTGGAAGGAGGTGAAAAGGGTGCGAAAGGGAGAGTCTGGGAAGGAAGAACGAGTAAAAGCAGAGGATGGAAGGATGTTAATTGAGATGGATGCAGTAAGGAAGAGATGGGCAGAGTATTTTGAAAGATTGTTAAATGTAGAGGAGGAAAACGTGGCTGAGATTGTGGCAGATAGAAGGGTGCAAGGAATAAATGTGTTGGGAGAGTTGAATGATTCTTTGATCACGAAGGAGGAAGTGGAAAAGGCAGTGAGGGAGATGAAAACAGGGAAAGCTGCAGGTGTGGATGGGTGTGCTGTGGAATGCCTGAAGGGTGGTGGAGTGACTATTATTGACTGGTTAGTAAGATTATTGAATGTGTGCTTTGAGAAAGGTATGGTGCCAATTGACTGGGCAAGTGCTTGTGTGGTCCCGTTGTATAAAGGCAAGGGTGATAAGTATGAATGTACTAGCTTTAGGGGTATAAGTCTGTTGAGTGTTGTAGGTAAAGTGTATGGTAGAGTGTTAATTATGAGAGTTAGAGAGGGTACAGAGGGAGTGATTAGTGATGAGCAGTGTGGCTTTAGGAGAGGGAGGGGATGCGTTGATCAGGTGTTTGCTGTGAGACAAGTGTGTGAAAAGTATTTAGCGAAAGGCAAGGATGTGTTTTCGGCATTTATGGATTTAGAGAAAGCGTATGATAGAATTGATAGGGAGGCTTTGTGGACTGTTTTAAGATTGTATGGACTTGATGGTAGGTTACTAAAAGGGGTGAAAAGTTTTTATGTAAATAGTAGAGCGTGTGCAAGAGTGGGAAATGCTGTGAGTGATTGGTTTCCCGTGAGAGTGGGGCTGCGACAGGGATGTGTGATGTCGCCGTGGTTGTTTAATATTTACATGGATGGTGTTGTAAGGGAGGTGAATGCAAGAGTTTTAGGTGGTCTGAGTCTGGTAAATGTTGATGGAGGAGAGTGGAATCTGAAGCAACTGCTGTTTGCAGATGATACTGCATTGGTGACTGATTCAGAGGAGAAATTGAGACAGTTGGTAGAGGAGTTTGGAAGGGTGTGTGAAAGGAGGAAATTGAAAGTAAATGAGAATAAGAGTAAAGTGATGAAGTGTACGAGGTTGATAGATGGTAGGGGGATGAATATAGTTTTGAATGGTGAGTTGCTTGAGGAGGTAGATTGTTTTAAATATCTAGGGTCACATGTTGCTGTGGATGGAAGAATAGATGCAGAAGTGAAGTTTAGAATTAATGAAGTAGGAAAGGTGCTGGGAGGAATGAAAAAAGTGTTTAAATGTCGTTCGCTTAGAATGGATGTAAAAGAGAAGGCTGTATGAGGGTGTTGTGGTACCGACTGCATTATATGGGGCTGAAACATGGAATATGGGTGTAGCAGAGAGGAAAAGTTTGAATGTAATGGAGATGAGATGTCTGAGGAGTATGTGTGGAGTGACGCGTATGGATCAGTGCGAAATGATGAAGTGCGAAGGAGAACTGGAGTTGTTCGGGAGATGGCTGGTAGAGTTGAGCAGAGGGTGTTGCAATGGTTTGGGCATATGGAGAGAATGGATAATGAGCGATTGGTGAAAAAGATAACTAGATCTGATGTGAGAGGTGTAAGACTGAGAGGAAGACCACGAATAGGATGGATGGACAGTGTGAAGAGAGCGCTGGATGCGAGAGGGATGTCTGTTGAGCAAGGAAGAGTGGCTGTGCGTGACAGAAATAAATGGAGAGAAATTGTGAATGAATAAGTGATGACGCAGCCCTGAGGGGATATTCTCCCGCATTTGGTCTGATCAGCTAGTCAGGTCAGGTGCGGGTAAGGGGATGGGTCTGCTATGATGTGGCAGGGGTAAACCAGTTCTGCTGTCGGGCCCTGCTGTGGATGTCACTGCTTGCATTGCGCAGTTGACCCTTGTGCGGTGTGATGCGGTGAGGATCTGTCCGTTCTCCCCTTTGGGGCTAAGATGCGAATGAATGTGTTTGAATGGATGAGTAAATGGAGAGTGAGTCGTCCTGTCTCGGCTACCTCCCTTTCCTTGGGGGAAGCAGCCTAGGTATATAGATAGATAGATAGCAACTTATTTTACGTAAGTCAGTGGCAGACCAAGACAATGGCAGTCCATCCTTCCCATAGCACTTCTTCTCGACTGGTATCATATTCTGGTGTCAGTCTATCGTTAAAACTCAACATCCAAGGTGGAAAGATGGCAGTATTAGGCCAAACTGGAGTAAAAAGGCTAGTGTACAATTAACCTTCTTATGGTCAGAGTAAATTCACATTTATTTTCCAGCTATAACCAGTCGATAATATTCAGTTGAGAGTGAGTCATAGGAGCCCGGCGGTGTTAAATTCCCAGGCCAGCTAATGCTAAAGAATTACCATATGTTCAGCTCAGAGTGAGTCATAGGAGTTTGACGGTGTTAAATTCTCACCACGTCTTGGATTCGTTCTCAGAATTAATGTCACAGACCCACCGCGGCTCCACAATCAAGTAATTGGTGTATAATTGCTGATAGGGTTAATAGCTTGAAAACAGGCGGGTTTTCATAGGCCGCACATACCTTTGTTGCTGGAGAATGTTTAGTGTTTTGAGACTGTTAAAAACATATTAACCCTTTGATGCCCGGGACAGCTCTTCGTATTCTCTCCAAGCTGACGCCAGACGATTTTAGTCGGGTGCGTGTGAGTCATAGGAGCCTCAGTGAGCTAATACAGTTAACGTTTAACACTTCTATGCTGGGAACAACTCTGATATTGTATTCGGCTGTTAGTAAGCTATAAGAGCATGACTGGTAGTAATGTCACTATTAACTCTCATGGTTGGCATAATGTGAATTGTCTATCCAGTTCCAGGTAACGTCAGACTATTATAGTCAGCTGAGAGTCACAGGCGCCCGAGAGTGTTAATACTGTCAACAGTGGCAAGTTATCAGGTGTTACAGTATTTTGTTGTAGACCTTCTCACACCTGGGTTCATGAACTGAGCGAGGATGTAACGTTGTGTGTGTGTGTGTGTGTGTGTGTGTGTGTAGCACAGTACAAAATACTTCCGCAACATATTTATGCAGAGCACAACTCTAGGACGCAACAATGGCATACACAAGTGAAGAATGTATTGAATTAACGTAATGCACACTTCGCATAGCCAACATGCATATATCAGTGCCCAGTAAAACACACACACACACACACACACACACACACACACACACACACACACACACACACACACAGCTGAATGTGATTGTTTCGATAATGCATTACTTCACTGTGCCCCTCCATCCCTTTCCATAGGAGAGATATTTCATTGACTAAAGAAATAACAATAAATAATAATGTGCAATGCCCTAATTGTCAACCCCTGAGCCCTGATTCACTTGGGGACTTTTTAATGTATTTCTCGAAGGGGATGGGAGGGTAATCTTAACCATCTGGAGTTGCAATTCCTAAATCTTTTTCCCTGAGCAAACTTTACTGAAAAATCATTCGTCTGCCGACCTTTTAGCAGAGATTGCACATGGAGGCAGTGCAAGACATTCCTTGGAATTTATGAGAGATTAATATGCTTTAGATGCAATGGAGTAAAGCTTGAAGGATTTAGGTTAAGAACTGACTGCTCTTTTGGTATCAGCACCTTGTTCATCAAGTGCTTCTGAAATTCACGCTTATATAATTATCCCCTTGAGTCATAGTTTTCAAAAATACTGAACATCACATCGAGGCAGTGTGTAAGCTGTTTCACGTTCAAGATATCGTCTGCTGTGTGTTTACTAATACCCGGGCTGGTACCAAAAATGTAATTTGAAACATTAGCCTGTACATGAATTGGCGCGACTTGAATGTATATTTGTATGCATATACAGTGTTGTTATAGCTGAGTTCTTGAGTTTTTATTCTCATATCCAACATGCTTCTTGAAACGACGGTCCTCTGTTTTCTTCCTTTTGGTTTTTATTTTTTTGGTTTTTATTTTCTGGCCTATCAACCATTGGGGCCAAAGCCCCTGGTCATTAAGGCCATATATGTATATATATACGTATACACATATACACATATATACATATATATACAAACATATATATATATATATATATATATATATATATATATATATATATATATATATATATATATATAATCATTTTTATTTTATTTGTTTTTTTGTATTTTTATTTATTTTCTTATTTTTTGACTTTACATTATTCATAAATACCTAATCTAAAGACCCTAAAACTAATCACCTAACAGACAAATCGCTAACCTATACAAAATCCTACAGAGACAAATAGCTAGACTTGCACTAATGGTAAAAATACCTGGACTAACAGAACATCATCGACTGCCGATATGTTATGCCATTCTTCATTACATACCTGCACTCATCGCCTGGTGACTGTCAGTCGAGGCACAACCTAATATAGGGGACATCAGTATATGAAAGGGAACCAGACGAGTCAGGAACATTTCCACATACGTCTGCTCTCGGCCCTAATTAGGACAACTTAATCAAGATGGTATACTATATTTACCTAATATGTCCAAAAAATGAAGAACCTCGCCCGACAGATCACCATCGACTGCAAGTGCCCAATACCTTTCTATATTGCACATTTGCACTCATCAACTGGTGACTGTCAGACGAGGAACGGGGTTTAATGTAGGGGACATCAATATTAGAAATAGATCAATGGGAGGAGGAACTATTTCAAATATGTCAACTAACCTTAATTAATAGTACAATATTTACATATTTACAGTCGATAAAAACCATAACCATATAGTAAAAAAGTCACATCACTCTGATCAGTCCGGTCTCACTCAAGAAAGCCATCAATTTATCATTCATAACAGTGTCCCCATCACCCAGGATGGTGGAAAGGGTGAAGGGGACGTCTGCTGCGCCGTGGTAATTAATAAGTGAAGCACGTTCACGAATAAATCGCCGGCAGCGCAGGATGATATGTCTGATAGATTACATCGCATCACAGATGTCACAGCGCAGTGGGAATCGTTTTTCCATATAAGGTTTCATGTGGGTAAGCATGGCGGCATTAAGCAGTAATCGCGCCAACACTTTTTCTTCCATGCGACTGGGACTGTTGGCAGTGTCCCAGTCGCCCAGGTACGGCTTACACGTTGGAATATTTAGTCTGGTCCACTGACCTTGCCACAGAAGATTTATTGATTTCTTTCCGAGGGAGAGACTCGACCGTAGATCACGAGGAACGTCCCAAGTCTCCTCGAGCTCTACAGCCGTCCCAAGTAAGTCGGCCTGCTCATTGCCGTAGATGCGACAATGACCAGGCACCCACATCAGCGTGAATGACTTGTTTCATGAGTGCAACTTATTTACGATGCAGCCCTGGATCTCGTGAGAGTCCATAGTACAAGGTGCAATTGCTTGAAGGGCTGATTTTGAATCTGAAAATATGACAAATGAGTCATGCCTAGAATTGAGAGCGTAGTCTATGGCTTTGTCAATAACAAAAAGTTCGGAGGTAAACACAGATGTATGAGTCGGTAACCAATACCTGAGGACACATTCGGTCGACCATACACTTGCACCCACACATTCACTCGACTTGGAACCGTCGATGTACAATTGGTGGGTCCCCAAGTGACGCACAATGATGTTACGAAACAAGTGGTGGACCTCTGCCTCCGGCGCCTTGGCCTTTGGTGCTGGGAGCCATGATACATCAATGGTATGGCCGGGTGGCTCCCAAGGTGCTATATTTTTTAACACCAACTTGTCACAGTCACTGAGGTCTACACCAAGTTCCTGAGTCAGTAAGTGGAGGTGAACGGCAAGTGGCCGATGCACCCCCCGCAGAAGGTGGTGGTATTGACACAGGGGGGTACAGGCCACATTGCCGATATTACGTTTCCTAAATCTTTGTAGGCCATAAGACCAAGCCAGGGGGTCGCGACGAATACAGAGGGGAGGCACATTCGCCTCCACTTCCATACGAGCTACGCGGGTACACCGGATAGCTCCAAGACACATTCTCAAACATTTATTCTGCAACACATCCAATCCTTTCAGCGTGGCATCGGATGCCAAGCCATACACCTGTGCGCCATAGTCTAGCTTTGATCGAATAAGGGACTTATACACCATTAATAAAGATTTTCTGTTGGCACCCCATGTAGTACCCACTAGGTACTTGAGGACATTTAAAGGTTTATCACAATGAGCAAGCAAATTATTAACATGAATTTTGAAGTTCAAAATATATTCTCAAAAACTTTACAGAATTTTGAAAAGGTACCGCCTGATTATCCAATGTTAAGCACAAATTAGGTACGTTACGATTAGTGAAGACTACAACGGCGCACTTAGGGATGGAAAACTTAAATCCCCACTGCAAGGCCCATTGGTGGACGGAGTCAAGGGCTGCTTGAATCTGCCCAGCCGAAAATTGTGCATTATGGGAAGAGTGCCATATTGCACAATCGGCAGCATAGAGCGAGTATTTAAGATTCCTGGGGATGGGAGCTGATGACAGAATATCATTGATCATAATGCTAAATAAAGTAGGACTAAGCACACTTCCCTGCGGCACCCCGTTTTCCTGGATAAATATATCTGATGTTACGTTACGGGGCAATTTGACAGAGAAAGCCCTGTCCCTTAAGAAATTTGAAATGAAAGTAGGCAAATTTCCTCTTAAACCATAAGCATTGAGCTTCATTAGTATTCCGTGTTGCCATGTCATGTCATAGGCTTTATGAATGTCCAAGAACACCCCTATCATGAATTCTTTATTGGCAAATGCCTCTGCAATACAATGCTCTAAATTCATTAAATGATCTAGTGAACTTCTGTATTTACGGAAGCCACATTGTTGATCAATTGACAAATTCTTTGACTCTACAACAAAAAGAAGCCTATTGTTTACCATATGTTCCATGACCTTACATAGACAAGAAGTCAACACAATAGGACGAAATGAAGTAGGGTTCATAAGACGACCAGCCTCTTTGGGTATCGGTATGACGTGCGCAAAGTGCCATGAGTTTGGGAACGTTCGAGACACCCAAATCTCATTGTACAATGCTAACATCTTAATCAGGCTGTCCTGATTAAGATGCTGGATCATACCGTACGTGATGGTGTCAGGTCCAGGGCTGGTGTCTTCACAGGATTTAAGGGCAAGGAGCAGTTCATCTAGCGTAAACTCTTGGTTGTACGGGGAGTCTACGTCTTCTGTTGGAAAGTCTATGATCTGCAGCTCAGCCGTGCGTTTATGGTGTTGAAGATGCGGGTCATAATTGGCTGAGCTACTTACATGAGAAAAACTCCTGGCGAGGATGTTAGCAACGTCCACGGGCTCGTCATAGATGGTGTTATTCACCTGCAGGGTGGTGATAGGGAAGTATGGGCCTTTATTATTTAAAATTCTTATGGTGGACCAGACTTTACTTAATGGTGTTGTACGAGTCACCGTGGACACAAAGGACCGCCAGGAGTCACGTTTGGCCCTTCTTATTATTCTCCTTGCCTCAGCCCATGCCTGTTTGTATGCAATAAAATTTTCCTCAGTGGGCTGACTATCAAAAATCCTGTATCTCCTATTGCATTTCCTTAGTGCATGTGGCAATCCAGCGTCCACCAATGTGCTCTATGCTTCGCATGAACTGTAGAAGTCTTGGGAATAGCAGCCTCAGCTGCGTGTAATATGGAAGTAGTTAGATTTTCAACCTTAACGTCTATGGTCTCCCCAGATATATCTAAATTGGCAGTCCTTGAGGAGGAGCCCCAATCTGCTTTCTTATAGTTAAATTTTGGAGGTGGAGGGTCCGAAACGATGTCGTGTGTATAAGAAAGACAGATGGGTAAATGATTACTTCCCAAGGAATTCGTCATAAGGGTCCCAAGAGAAATCTTGATGTATACCAGGGGAGGCCAGAGATAAGTCAATGGCCGAAAAGTTACCAGTACGATCATCTACACGAGTCGCTCTACCATCGTTCAGAAGACAGAGTTGGACTGTAGTATTAGGTCGGCAACTTGCTCCCCACAACCATCGATCCTCAAGCTGCCCCATTGATAGTGATGGGCGTTAAAATCGCCCAACACTAACTTATTGCCAGGAAGATGTTCAACTAGGTGAATTTAAAGCATCACTATCAATGGGGCCATGTGGAGGACAGTACAGAGAGCAAAGAGACAGATACGTGTTATTAAATTTTACTCTGCACGCGACAGCTTCCAGAGTAGAATTTAGAATCACTTCCGTTTGTGAGTGTGATTTGTGTGTGTATATGGCAATTCATATCTTCTATACGAATGGTACTGTTTGAACTGTGGAGGATCAGGATGATCCTCCAGGCGTGTCTCCTGTAAACAAACACCGTCTGACATGTGTATTGACAGCAAGATTGCTATATTTTGTAATTTATTTCCAACACCTCTACAATTCCACTGTAATATAATGAAAGTGACGGTTTAAGATTTACGTTGGGGGCCAGTATGTTTTGTCTTTTTTTGCCGCCCGCCAGCAGGCGAGCGACTACCGGGGGACCTATCCCGGTGCTTGTTGATGGAAACCTTCATACTTTCATCAGTAACTAGGCTCCCAACCTCCCCCGAGGAAGAGCTAACCTTTCTCTCCCTCGCTGGAGTAGGAACCGGAAGAACATGAGGATGTCACTGTTTCATGAGGGTGGTCATGTTACTCTTAGTAGGCTTGTCAGACTTCGATTTAGGCCGTACTGATGGAGAGGCAGCAGCAGCCTAAGAATATGTGGAAGCCTTAGGGATGTCAGTGAGAGAGTTGGAATGGACAGGAGGCCGAGATGGAGAAGTACTGTGAGTGGGAGGAGGGAGAAGGACAAGGTCAGTTTGCGTCTCGACAGAGCACATCACAGGACGGGACATTACCGCTGATGCATAAAACCTATTCGGCTTGGGAGTTGCGTGCAACTCCTTCACCTTTTTCCAAGCTTCATAGAAGGAAATACCCTTAGTTGCCTTCACCGTGCAGACCTTCTTCTCCTCCTTCCACTTGGGACAATCCCTAAAGGAAGTGGAGTGAGTACCCTTGCAGTGAAAGCAATTTACTGTCTCGGATGTGCAATGTTCCGCATCATGACCCTGGCTTGAACACTTGCCACACACTGGCTGGGAAGCCCGACAAGTCTTTGCACCATGCCCATACAGCTGGCATTTCACGCATCGCAAAGGGTTAGAGATGTACGGTCTAACATGAATGATTTCATAACCAACTTTGACATAACTTGGAAGAGAAACTTTGCCCAACATCAAGATAATAGTTGCTGTCTTCGTCCTTGTGCCTTCCGAGTAACGAGTAATGAATTTAGCCTCAATTACAACTTGCTGCACCAATTCATGTACAATTTCATCCTCACTCATGACCATGAGATCCCTGCAAGTGACAACACCCTTGCAAGAATTCATGGAGACTGGGATTTTCGTTTCGACATCGTAACAGTGGTATTTACGCAGTTTCAGCAAATCTTTCACTTGTTACAAGTTAACAGTTTTGACCAGATCTCCGTTAGCAAGTTTTTTTATTTGCTCGACTTCTCCCGCACAGTGGCCAATCACCTTCTTGATGAGGAAGGGATGAGACTGGACAGGGGAGTTGAATCGAGAGCATGGATAGTGACGTATGTTGCATTGTCTACGGTAACGTTAAGTGGGGCTCGAGTCTGGCGTCCGTCAGTCGGGGAGTGGTCAGTCCGGTCATTCCTACAGTTGTCAGGACCACCTACCCCCCTGAGGGGGGGGGGGAGGCAGCAGGGGCATCCGCCATAGTAACCACTCCCCCCTAATGGGGGAAGTGGGAAGAGGGAGAAAAACAAGCAAGGGACAAATCACCCGGGGAAATCACACCTACTCTGAGATTACCCTCTGAAACCACTCTCGGGAGGACGCGCCTGTGTATATCTTACACCCCAGAGCGATCAGTGGGGTGTACACTCCAGAGGCGAGTAAGCAAAGGTAAGCTCAGTAAAGAGATATAGACACCTACTATATCTCTATTAAGGACAGGGAGGAAAATTAGGACTAGCTAACTTAACCTTTATTAACCCTATGTACAAAACTAATGCCGGTGAGGCAGCTCTGAAAGCTAGAGGAGAGCCAGCAAAACACGTCCGTACTCCCCACGACCATGCATCAAAAGTCCACCGTTTTCTTCCTCGAGGAATGATGTATGTAACCCAGGAGACCGCGGAGGTTAATGTATTATTACCGGGGAGCCACAGAACGAAAAGGTTGGGAACCACTGGTCTACGGATAAAATAGAAATAATATTGTCTTTTTGTTCAGTGATTAATGGATTTTTTTTTTTTTCACGCATTCACTAGAAGCTATTCTTAGGCTGAACATAATTGGAAGTTACGAGAATAAATTGTTAAAATCGTCGCCATAGTGAAGAGAATTATAAATGGTATTACCTTTTGAGAGATCCCAAACTTCGTCATAACAAACACAGCCTAGAACGTTATGCACATAAGATTTTTATCTACAGCTATGAAAAATTGTTACCTAAGGACGAGAATCTTTAAAATCTTCAGTAAACAAGGCCACTTTTGCTGAAAGATTAAAAACAACTTCTATCTATCTGTCTATCTATTGCCAGATGCCCTAATCCCGTAAGGGGTGGCCACAAACAAATCGCCTCCATGTCGTCCTGTCCCCCGCCATTTCACTGCCCTGCTCCCAGCTCACACCCCTCTCTCTCATATATCTCTCCACTCCATCCCTCCATCTCATCCTTGGCCTCCCCCTCCCTCTCTCCCCCTCCACCTCGCTCACATAAACTCTCCTCGTGAGTCTCTCGCTCTCCATCCTCTCCACATGTCCAAACCACCTCAGTGTGTTTCTCCTAACGTTTCCTATCACATCCACATCCACACCACAACGCTCCTTCATTTCCTCATCTGTCAGTCTGTCTCTCCATGTGACTCCACATGCTCCTCTCAAATAACTCATTTCCACTGCTTTCACTCTTGACTTTGTCCCTCCAGCAAGGTCAAAGCTTCATTTCCATACGTTAGAGTTGGTATCACAATACTGTCATGTAGCAGCTTTTTCACTTACATGCTCACTTCCTTATTTCTTATCACTGCTTTCAAAGAACCAGCAACCATTCTTCCCTGTTGCACCCTTTCAAGCACTTCCCTCTCTAAACTTCCATCCTTACTCATCACACTACCCATCCAGCCTCCCTGTACATTCATTGACTTCATTTTTCTCGAAGAGAGAAACTCATTCACCAAGCCTTGCAGCTCCCCTTCGTCTTCACTTAACAACACAGTATCATCTGTAAACAACAGTTCAGGTAGTTTCCAAACACTGTCCTCACTCACTAGGGCCGCTCCAACATCCACTGCCCTACCTTGTATCTCTCTTATAACCCCATCCATATACAGATTGAACAACCATGGAGACATGACATCCTTTTTTTCAATCCAACCGTCAAATAGAAAAAAAATCACTCAGTTCACTATCCACACGCACTGCAGCCTTAGCATCCTCATACATACTTTTCACGGCCTTCAGGAACTTCCCATCTACTCCATATATTCTTAATACTTTCCACAATCCTTATCTATCCACCCTGTCACATGCTTTCTCCAAATCCATGAAAGCTGCATACAACTTCTTTCGCTTCTCGAGAAACTTTTCCACTAAAGCTCTAGGAATGAATATCTGATCTACACAACCTCTTCCCTTCCTAAAGCCTCTCTGCTCTTCTCCAACTAATTCCTCTGTTATTTCCCTAACTCTATCAGTAAGCATCCTACTATATACTTCTCCTATTACACTAGGAAGAAAAATGCCCCTATGATTACCACATACCTCTTTTTCCCCTTTTCCTTTGTACAAGTGAATAATTATACCTGACTTCCAATCCTCCGGGACTCAACCTTCCCCCCAGGCCAATCTGCACATCTTCCACCTCCATTCTACTACTATCTCTCCCTCATGCTTAAGCATTTCACCACACACTCCATCAATTCCTGGGGCTTTCCCCATTTTAACTTTCTTCATTGCTTCCACAACTTCCATCCTACTGTTTTCTTCCTCACTTCTGACATCCCTCCTTCTCCCAGCCATTCCCCAGCGACTTATACTCGCATTACTTTCATTCTCTATGTTCAGCAATACCTTACTATGTTCCCTACATCTGCTTACTTTTTCTCCCTTCTCCACTTGTAATCTACCATTTTTATCTTTCACTCCCCAGCTAATTTCTTTGGCACCCTGTCTAACTTTCTTTACCTCTTTCCAGAACAATTTCTTACACTCCCTCCACTGTACTGTACACTCAAATTCCTTCCAAATTCCTCATCCACTCTCTTCTTACTCTCTCTTACTAATCTCTTCATCTCTCTCTTCCTCTCTCTGTATAACTCTCTCTTTCGTCTCTCAACTTCTTCCACGCCTCTGTTTCTCATCCACTCACTGTATGCTTTCTTCTTTTGTGCCACAGCCTCTCTCACCTCTTCAGTCCACCATGCTGTTCCCTGCACCCCATTTCGCCCTCACTTCACCCCACACACCACCTCACATGCTGCACAGATTTCTTTTGTGTATATCTCGCACACATCTTCCACTTCCCCCATCTGCTCCAATCTATATTTACCCAGTCGCTCTTCCACTTCCCTTTTATATTCTGCCTTTTTTCCATCCACTTGTAACTTTTCCACTCTCCTTGCATGTACTACTTCCTCCTGTCCTTCCCTTCTTCTATTTCTCCATTTTATTTGGGTTTTAATTCTGACCACCACCAAGTGGTGGTCCGAAAGTCCACTCCCCCAACCCCTATATACTCTTGCATCCATTACACACCTTCTCATCCTTTCATCCACACACACATAATCAATCATTGCCTTCCTTTCATTCAGTTCACCACCCACCCTTCTCATCACTTGCCATGTATACCTGTGGATCATTTTGTGCCTGAAGAGGGTATTAGCTATCACCAACCCCCTCCCGGCACAAATGTCCACTAACGCACTGCCATTCTCATCCATCTCTGCAGGCACAGCCCATTCATCCTGAGCTGCCAGGGTTCAGGGCTCGAATTTTTAACTATGCTTTAGTTGTATGTAAGGTTTCTTGTATGTACGACTGTTTGTGCTGGTTGAGGTACCAAACACATGTAGATCAACTGGAGTGAATATTAAAGCTTAGAGAGAGAGAGAGAGAGATGAAGACTTGTTAATCACTTGGTAAGGATCTCGTATAGTTACGATTTCTTGTGAAAACTTTTTTCGCATTAGTGAAGGATCAGGCTTCTCGGGTCAGGCTTTTCCCATTCCGCAACATTCCCGCATTTCCCTCATGGATTCTCTCCCACCATCCACAGCCCTAACTACTGGTTTAACTTTAGTCGGTTTGCCTTGACCTGACAGAACTGGGCCACTACCACAACGTGATAACTATATAAATCGTGGTTGCGTGAACTTGGATGGGCGTTAGTTCTATCTATCTATCTATATACCTAGGCTGCTTCCCCCAAGGAAAGGGAGGTAGCCGAGACAGGGCGACTCACTCTCCATTTACTCATCCATTCAAACACATTCATTCGCATCTTAGCCCCAAAGGGGAGAACGGACAGATTCTCACCGCATCA
Organism: Coenobita brevimanus; assembly: GCF_032717465.1. Lineage (NCBI taxonomy): Eukaryota > Metazoa > Arthropoda > Malacostraca > Decapoda > Coenobitidae > Coenobita > Coenobita brevimanus. The sequence goes on along the minus strand of NC_137043.1, from coordinate 9,729,424 downwards.
CACCGCACAAGGGTCAACTGCGCAATGCAATCAGTGACATCCACAGCAGGGCCCGACAGCAGAACTGGTTTACCCCTGCCACATCATAACAGACCCATCCCCTTACCCGCACCTGACCTGACTAGCTGATCAGACCAAATGCGGGAGAATATCCCCTCAGGGCTGCGTCATCATATATTCATTCACAATTTCTCTCCATTTATTTCTGTCACGCACAGCCACTCTTCCTTGCTCAACAGACATCCCTCTCGCATCCAGCGCTCTCTTCACACTGTCCATCCATCCTATTCGTGGTCTCCCTCTAAGTCTTACACCTCTCACATCAGATCTAGTTATCTTTTTCACCAATCGCTCATTATCCATTCTCTCCATATGCCCAAACCATTGCAACACCCTCTGCTCAACTCTACCAGCCATCTCCCGAACAACTCCAGTTCTCCTTCGCACTTCATCATTTCGCACTCGATCCATACGCGTCACTCCACACATACTCCTCAGACATCTCATCTCCATTACATTCAAACTTTTCCTCTCTGCTACACCCATATTCCATGTTTCAGCCCCATATAATGCAGTCGGTACCACAACACCCTCATACAGCCTTCTCTTTACATCCATTCTAAGCGAACGACATCTAAACACTTTTTCATTCCTCCCAGCACCTTTCCTACTTCATTCATTCTAAACTTCACTTCTGCATCTATTCTTCCATCCACAGCAACATGTGACCCTAGATATTTAAAACAATCTACCTCCTCAAGCAACTCACCATTCAAAACTATATTCATCCCCCTACCATCTATCAACCTCGTACACTTCATCACTTTACTCTTATTCTCATTTACTTTCAATTTCCTCCTTTCACACACCCTTCCAAACTCCTCTACCAACTGTCTCAATCTCTCCTCTGAATCAGTCACCAGTGCAGTATCATCTGCAAACAGCAGCTGCTTCAGATTCCACTCTCCTCCATCAACATTTACCAGACTCAGACCATCTAAAACTCTTGCATTCACCTCCCTTACAACACCATCCATGTAAATATTAAACAACCAAGGCGACATCACACATCCCTGTCGCAGCCCCACTCTCACGGGAAACCAATCACTCACAGCATTTCCCACTCTTACACACGCTCTACTATTTACATAAAAACTTTTCACCCCTTTTAGTAACCTACCATCAAGTCCATACAATCTTAAAACAGTCTACAAAACCTCCCTATTAATTCTATCATACGCTTTCTCTAAATCCATAAATGCCCAAAACACATCCTTGCCTTTCGCTAAATATTTTTCACACAATTGTCTCACAGCAAACACCTGATCAATGCATCCCCTCCCTCTCCTAAAGCCACACTGCTCATCACTAATCACTCCCTCTGTACCCTCTCTAACTCTCATAATAAACACTCTACCATACACTTTACCTACAACACTCAACAGACTTATACCCCTAAAGCTAGTCCATTCATACTTATCACCCTTGCCTTTATACAACGGGACCACACAAGCACTTGCCCAGTCAATTGGCACCATACCTTTCTCAAAGCACACATTCAATAATCTTACTAACCAGTCAACAATAGTCATTCCACCACCCTTCAGGCATTCCACAGCACACCCATCCATACCTGCAGCTTTCCCTGTTTTCATCTCCTTTACTGCCTTCTCCACTTCCTCCTTCGTGATCAAAGAATCATTCAACTCTCCCAACACATTTATTCCTTGCACCCTTCTATCTGCCACAATCTCAGCCACCCTTTCCTCCTCTACATTTAACAATCTTTCAAAATACTCTGCCCATCTCTTCCTTACTGCATCCATCTCAATTAGCATCCTTCCATCCTCTGCTTTTACTCGTTCTTCCTTCCCAGACTCTCCCTTTCGCACCCTTTTCACCTCCTTCCAAAGCATTTTCTTATTCTGTTGAAAATTCTCCGTCAGCCGCCTACCCCACCTCTCATCTGCTGCCACTTTAGCATCACGCACAGCCCTTCTCGCTCTATTCCTCTTTTCCTTATACCTTTCATACGACATCTCATCCTTCCTCTGCAGCCACACTTCATATGCACGTCTCTTCTCAGCCACAGCCATACTTACTTCCTCGCACCACCATTCACTTCCTTTTCTTACACCACCACCCACACATCTCACACCACACACCTCTTCTGCATGCCCCACCACAGCACTCTTAAACAACTGCCATTCCTCCTCCACGCTGCCATTTTCCCGATCTTTCACTGCATTCCACTCATCTTTCAATTTCTCCTGATACTCTATCTTTTTCTCTCTTTTATCCAACTCAATCACTTTCAAAACCTCCCTGCCACACCTAAGCCTCCTAGCTCTCACCCATCTCTTACCTACTCTTAACTTTCCCTCCACCAGGTAGTGGTCAGACATACCTCCACCCTCCCCTCTCAGAACTCTCACATCCAACAATCTTCCCATTACATTCCTAGACACAACCACATAGTCCATCATGGCTCTATCAACAACCCTTCCACCCTCCTGTCTCACCCATGTATACTTATAAATATCTTTCTTCTCAAACAGCGTATTCCCAATCACCATCTCTCGCTCAACACACATCGCTATCATTCGTTCCCCATTTTCATTTCTTCCAGGCACACCATGCATACCAACTACGCCTTCAACTGCTACATTTCCCACTCTAGCATTCAGATCTCCCATCATTACCACATTCACATTCGCTCCAAAACTCTGAAGACACTCATCAACATCATTCCAGAAAGACTCCCTCTCTTGTTCATCCCTTTCACTACCAGGCCCATATGCACTCACAAACACCCACAACTCACGTTCAAATTTCGCTTTCACCCACATCAGTCTCGATGACACCTCCTTCCATTCAATCACACACTGCTGTACTTCCGGACTCACTAACAAGGCCACACCTTCTCTTGCCCTTCCTCTATCAACACCTGACAATCTTCCATTCACACTTCCAAACATAGATTCCCCCTTCCCTTTCATCTTCGTTTCACTCAAAGCTAACACATCCAACTTTCTTCTCACAAACATTCTCCCAATCTCCTCCCTTTTAGCCTCAATTGTACTACATCCACGCACATTCATAGACCCAGTCTTCAGGGTACGGGGATAACTCCATCCCCCATCTCTTTCTCTGGCTTGTCTCTTTTTAGTAACTAAAAAACAGAGGAGGGGGTCCCTAGTCCCCTCACCCCGCCCCTTTTAGTCGCCTTTTACGACACGCAGGGAATACGGTGGCAGTATTCTTCCTAACGTTAGTTACAAGGTAAAAATAAATGCCTGTAAGTCATATCGACCCCAAAATCTGACCACACATTGGCGTCAACTGAGCTCAGAGTTAGAGATCTCCCTCAGGTTAGGAAAAGGTTGCCACAGAAATAATATAAATCACATATTTCTATTTTCAAAATTGAATAAGGAATACCACTTTGGGGAAGACATAGAAGTGTTATAGCATTATATCTTACGTAAACTCTAGATAACGTGATAATGGGCCTCCTTTGATTTTTAATATGAGCGTTTAGTGGACAGGCTACAATATGTATGGTGGGACTGACCCTTTTAATCGGTTAACACTTTTGCAGGCAGGGGTCTTATCTTTAGGAAATTATCCTGGTTACTTCCAGACAAAGTTATTTCTTATAAGTATATGAAAACTCTAGATCAGTATAGGTTTAATCTAAGACCGATCAGTACGTTACTCTTACGATACCATAGACTTGACAACCCGTTCCCTTAGGCTCAGCAATCCTTCTGTGTGATGCAAACCTTCGTCTGTTATCATTTGGGGGCTAATACCCTCGTCCATACTGGATGCATGTTATGGATGCTCCATTCAGGACTAATGTTATGGTATTAGCGGCGATGTTCGTGTACGAGTATTTCAGTTGGTCTTCTGGGAGATCACCAAAGTCTGTTTTAACGAAGCCGAAACATCAGGCTCTTCCCTTCCTCGGCCTGGGATGGAACTTGCTTCCTTTCATACAGTAGATCACTCCTCTAGCCACTTGACCACCACCATTTCATCCATAGGGAGATGGAACCAGAATTATATCCAGTAAAAGTAAGAAGTGCCACGGTAAACATAAGGCAAGAGAGGTGAGGGTCGAGAAATACTATAACTTCTTGAACACTTCTTCGCAGATAACCTGTAGCTGACATAGGTCAGTCGGACCTCTTCAGTGTGGTGACGTAGTAGTTTATTTTTGTTAGCATTGGACGATTGTATTCAACAAAAATAAAATGTACCGGACTGGTTAATAAAGAATTTATCTAACCCCTCTAAATTTAAAAGTATCTCCTGAGCTGTTCTTTTTTAAACATAATTAGAATAATGTGAAAAATACGTCATCAGACTGACGTTAAAAAGAATCTTTCTATCTATCTATCTATCTATTACCAGACGCCTTAATCCCGTAAAGGGTGCCCACAAATAAATAGCCTCCATGTCTCCCTGTCCCCCGCCAATTCACTGCCCTGCTTTCAACTCACACCCCGCTCTCTCATATACCTCTCCACTCCATCCCTCCATCTCATCCTTGGCCAACCCCTACCTCTCCCTCCTCCACCTCACTCACATGCACTCTCCTCGTCAGTCTCTCGCTCTTCATCCTCTCCACATGTCCAAACCACCTCAGTGTGTTTCTCCTAACGCTTCCTATCACATCCAAATCCACACCACAACGCTCCTTCACTTCCTCATTTGTCAGTTTCTCTCTCCATGTGACTCCACAGGCTCCTCTCAAATAACTCGTTTCCACTGCTCACACACTTGACTTCTGTCCCTCCAACAAGGCCCAAGCTTCACTTCCATGCGTTATAGTTGGTATCACAATACTGTCATGTAGTAACTTTATTCACTTCCATGCTCACTTCCCTGTTTCTTATCACTGCTTTCAAAGAACCAGCAACCTTTTCTTCCTTGTTGTACCCTTTCAAGCACTTCCTTCTCTAAACTTCCATCCTTACTCATCACACTACCCAAGTACTTAAACCCACTCACATTTTCCATTTCCTCCTCATCCAACCTCACTGTACATTCACTGACTTCATTTCTCTCGAAGACCATAACTTTGCTCTTCCCTACATTCAACTTTAGATTCCGTTTCTTACACACTCTCCCAAAATCATTCACCGAGCCTTGCAGCTCCCTTTCGCCTTCACTTAACAACACAGTATCATCTGCAAACAACGGTACAGGTAGTTTTCAAACATTGTCCTCTCTCATTAGGGCCGCTCCAACATCCACTGCCCTACCTTGCATTTCTCTTATAACCCCATCCATGTAGAGATTGAACAACCATGGAGACATGACACATCCTTCTTTCAATCCAACCTTCAAATAGAAAAATTCGCCCAGTTCACTATCCACACGCACTGCAGCCTTAGCACCCTCATACATACTCTTCACGGCCATCAACAACTTCCCATCTACCCCATATATTCTTAATACTTTCCACAATCTTTCCTGGTTACGTTTTTCATTGCGGGAATGAAACCTTCAAATAGAAAAATTCGCCCAGGTCACTATCCACACGCACTGCAGCCTTAGCACCCTCATACATACTCTTCACGGCCATCAGCAACTTCCCATCTACCCCATATATTCTTAATACTTTCCACAATCTTTCCTGGTTGCGTTTTTCATTGCGGGAATGAACTTTTTCAGGTTAATTTTTCTCCTTAAAGACGTCTGTATACATCAGGAAAGATTGCTGAAGGGAAATGATTACTGTACTTTACCCTCCAGGCTCGAAGGTCTCTTCTATGCTGAAAATATGGCCTGAAGGCTGGGAGAATAAAAAAAATAATCGGTGCTAAGGAATAAAAGCAAAATCTCCCATACATAAGGCGGGAGAGTTTTTTTTTTTTTTTTTTTTATGTGACATAGTGTTGGTCGTCCGTCTATGAGGACGCCAGATCGACTCCAGGCTAGGACAGAGAACGGTTTATGGATGCAATATTCCATAAAATCCCTGCTATACCATTTACACTAGTCCATCGCACGTGCAGGTTTCAGCCTGGAAGGTGTCTCATTCAGGACTAGAGTGGTGACAGTAAAGGTGATGTTTTATGACTTTCTGGTAAGTCTTGTGGAAGATCGGTTAAGTCTGTTTTAAACTTATCCCAATCGCAGCCAGGGATTGATGTGGCGTCCTTTCTGTCAGCATTCCACCATTCTACCACCTGACAGTCAAGCACATTTCCAGAGATTAGTTAATTTCCTAAATGTTTCGAAAATGAGAGAAAAAATGCTGTGAGCACCGACACCAGTCCATCAGCGACTTTGTTGACTGACTTTCATTAAATGCCTTTGGTGAATTTGTTGGCTGATCCATCTGATATTTACTTTACCAAGTCTCCGTCGATACCATTGGAATGAATTTTGCTGATGAAACAGAGCGTGATGGCACACAAAACAAGCGAAGTTAACAGCAAAAAAAAATCAGTGTATCCTACATCCATACGTATAAATATACATACACACTGATAGATTGATAAATGGATAACCAGAGATGGGTAGACATAGATATGGATAGATAGATATGTAAAGATAGAATGGTTATAATACTGAATTTTTCATTATACATACATAAATAGATACATACGTAAAGGCACACACAGGTATTCATGAACGTAGTTATACAGAGTATATATTTTTTTCTTTATGCGAGGAAGAAGGAACCAAAGGCTGAGCCCGCATGACATTCCTTCCTATAAAAAAAAAAAAAAAATACAAAACAGACCCAAATTCAAGATCTAATCATTTCGAAATGCCTGGACACACTGCGTTTGAAAGACTGGAGGTCATAGCAAGTAGGAAATACAGACAGAGGGAGACAGTTCCAGAGCTGACCTGTTGCATAAATGAAAGACTGGGAGTAATGGTTAACTCTTGCATTAGAAAGTTGGACAGCAAAGGGATGAGAGTTTGTTGCTAGACGGGTGCTACGCGCCCGCCTTAGTGGTGGAGAGATGGAACCAGACAGTTCAGAGGAGCAGTGACCATTGAAGTAGCGATAGAAAAGAGATAAAGATGCACCAGTGTGGCGAAGAGACAAAGGTTGAAGGGAGCCAGTAAGAGGAGGAGAGTTGATGAGATGAATAGCCTTTGACTCCACCCTGTTGAGAAGAGCTGTATGTGGGGAGCCTCCCCACACATGAGAGTTGTACTCTAAACAAGGGCGAATAAAATCTGTGTATAAAGTCAACAACTGTGCAGGGTAAAGAAGGCACGGAGTCGGCTGAACATACCTAATCTCTTGGAAGCAGATTTTACAGGAGATGCATTATGATCTTTCCAAGATAAGTCCCGTGTGAATGAAACCCCAGGCATGTTCAAGGATGATGCAGGATTGAGCTGGAAATTATTAAACGTTAGTGGGTACTCCTGTGGAACATTTTGACGGGTTGATAGGTGTAAAAACTGAGTCTTTGATGCATTAAAAACAGCAAGATTATTTTTACCCCAGTCAGAGTTACGAGCCAAGCCAGACATTAGGTGTGCTATAGCCTCATCCCTTGTTTGTTGAAGTAACTCCTAAGATGGACGTTGTGGGAACTGAATGGAAAGGTGAAGGATAGAATCATCAGCGTACAAGTGGCCAGGATTATATTTACAGCCAAGATGATCATTGATGAATAAAAGGAAGAGAGTTGGTGATAGGACAGAGCCCTGAAGAACACCACTGTTGATAGATCTAGGAGACGGACGATGGCCGTCTACAATAGCAGCTATAGAACGACCAGAAAGGAAGCAATAGATGAAGGCACAGATAGAAGGATAGAAACCGTACGAGGGCAGATTGGAAATTAATGATTTTTGCCAGACTCGATCGAAAGCCTTTGAGATGTCAAGTGCAATGGCAAAGCTTTCGCCAAAGTGCCGAAAGGAGGATGACCAGGAGTCTGAAAGGTAGGTGAGAAGATCGCCAGTGGAGCGTCCCTGACGGAACCCATACTGACGATCAGAAAGAAGATTGTAATAGGAAAGATGTTTTAAAATTTTTCTGTTAAGAATAGACTCGAAAACTTTTGAGACACAGGATGTTTAAGCAATCGGACGATAGTTAGAGGGTTGGGAATGGACACCCTTCTTTGGGACTGGCTGAATGAGAGCAAACTTCCAGCAAGAAGGAAAGGTACAAGTTGAAAGACAAAGGCGAATGAGTTAACCTAGGCAGGGTGTAAGCACAGAAGCACAGTTCTTGAGGACAACAGGAGGGACTCCATCAGGCCCATATGCCTTATTACTACTGAGGCCAGTGATGGCAGAAAATACATCAGCTGAAGAAATTTTAATGTCAGCCATGAGGAAGTCAGAGGGGGGGGGGAATGAGGGAGGAACAGCACCGGAATCGCCTAAAGTGGAATTGTAGGAGAAAGTCTGAGTAAACAGATCTGATTTATCAGTAGAAGAAATAGCTACAGAACAATCAGAGTAGAAAAGAGGAGGGAAGGATGATGAGGTAAAGTTGTTAGAAAGGTTATTGGCAAGGTGACAGAAGGAGTGGGAAGAATTCGAGTTGGAGAGTTGAGACCATTTAGTACCGATAAAATTAGCTTTAGCAGAGCGAAGAACTGATTTAGCACGATTCCGGGCAGAAACATAAACAAGATGTGATTCAGGGGTGGGTTGGCTCCAGTACCTTTTATAGGCCCTCTCCTTGTTGCAAACAGCATTAGAACAAGCGTGATTAAACCAAGGTTTTCTTGCATTAGTCAAAGGATATGAGAAAGGAATGTATGCTTCCATGCCCGAGAGTATAACCTCCGTAATGCACAAGGCACACTCAGATGGCTCCCAGCCATGGAAGCAATAATCATTCTAGGGAAAGTCAAAGAAGTTCTGCTTGAGGGCCTCCCAATCCACAGCCCCAGAGTGCCACAGGAGACGTTTTTTTGGAGGGTCCGCAGGCCGTACTGGAGTGATAGGACAGGTTAAAGTAACAAGGTTATGATCGGAGGAGCCCTATGGAGAGAAAAGATTAACAGTGTAAGCAGAAGGATTAGTTGTATGAAAGAGGTAAACTATGTTGGAGCTCTCTCCAAGGTGGTACGGTAGGGTGCTATACAAGCTACTCTAGGTCATTAAGGATAGAAAAGATGTGGGCTTGTTCACCAGGTGGATTAGTGAAAGGAGAGGAGAGCCAAAGGTGGTGGTGAACATTGAAATCTCCTAGAATGGAGATTTCAGAGATAAGAGAAATGGAGAGAATGTGTTCCATCATAGAAGTAAGATAGTTGAAGAATCTTTGATAGTCAGTAGAATTAGGAGATAAGTAAACAAAGCAGATATATTTAGTCAGAGAATGACATGAGAGCTGAAGCCAGAGAGCAGAGAATTCAGAAGAATCACGTTCAGGAACACGAGATCAAGCTAGGTCGTTGCGTACATATACACAACATCCAGCTTTGTCTTTGAAATGAGTATAGAGAAAGTAGGAGGATACAGAAAAGGGTTTGCTGTCAGTTGCCTAAGACAGCTGAGTCTCAATAAGGGCGAGAAGGTGAGGTTTAGAGGAGGAGAGGTGGTGTTCAACAGACAGAAAGTTAGAGGAAAGGCCGCGAATGTTGCAGAAATGAAGAAGAAGTGAGTCAGACTGTGGATCCAGGCAGCTCAAAAAGTCGTCATCAGGAGAGGGGCGGATGGTGGGGGCATTTATGGTCCCCCTTCCTTGGGACTCCAAGGCATTGTTGTAGTGCGCCATTTTGCATTTTTTTTTTTTTTTTGAAAAGGATGTGAAATGTATGTTTTGTATTCTTAAATGCGTAGTTTTAACAGGTGACGCGACAACAGTCTGGTGAAATACTCTGACGACAGTAGGAATACAAAAGTTAGAACACTTTATGCCTTGAAAAGGTGAATGGATACCTGACACGAACTGCCAGTAAATTCTGCGTGTCAGAGCATTTTATTACTGAGGATTTAATAAAGCATTATGGATTATACCAGGAAGGGACCAGCCAGTACTGTGTGACGCGATATTACACCGACACACTAGGTTGACCTCTTCTGCTCGAGTGCGAAACGTGATATACTGGATGACGGGAAAAATACCGGTACTATTTCAGAGGCTCAGAAATATACTTGATATTTTTTGTTTTAACTGGTTAGGGGGTCAGCCTGTTTATTTGAATTTATGCTAGTTATAGGCGGTTTTCTTCAGACTGGGACACATTTTTCGAACTGGAAGGGTTTACGTAGCCTTCCTAAATCGTTTCACAGCGATGCATGACTCTTAACAAATCGAAAATTGTCTGGCAATAATAATAATAATATTATTATTATTATTATTATTATTATTATTAATTATTATTATTATTATTATCATTAATTTTGTGGTTGGTGGGGGCACTCACCATCCACTCACTCGACGTAGTGCTGCCCTCGGGTGTCTGCCCTGTCCTCCTCTTCATCCATCTTTCCTTCCATCCTCGTTTGTCTTTCTTTTCTTCATTCATTCCTCGTCCTTCTGCCTACGGGTGACTTTACACTCCCTCTTCTGTCTTTCTTTCTTTCATTTTTGTCCTTGTCCTTCTGCCTACTGGTGTCTTTACACTCCCTCTTCTGTCTTTCTTTCCTTCATTCTTTCCTCTTCCTTCTGCCTGTGGGTGACTCTTCACTGAGTGACAAGTCAAATGGTTTCCTGTACACCAGGAAACCATTGACTACGCTGGTTGGTAACCATATAACCGAATTTTGGCGCCTGGTGGTTTAGTGGGTAATTACGGCACTCCAATTGGATTAAGCCGGTGAAGGTTTATATCCAAGGAGTGGTTGGGGTTTATTCCTCACGTAATGCCACTCAGGGATGAGTGAGGCTGGTCACTCTCATCTTATATGTCAGGCCCAACTTGCCTAGCCCTGGGCTCCTACGCTCCTCGTGGGGCAACGTAGGACTGGATGATGAAGATGAAGATAATAATAATAATAATAATAATAATAATAAAAATAACAACAACAATAATAATCTACCTATGCTATTAGTGGCCGGGTGCCTTAACACCCACCCCGTCCTGGAGACGTGAATTCACGTCCTCACATGATGTGCACTCATATCCCGGAGACGTAAATTAACGCGGCAACATTGCAAGGTCCCTGATTTGCACAATTTTCAATTTTCGCGAGTGACTTTTGGCACGTATACACGGGACACCCTCCTCTACAAGATGCCAGGCAGGGACAATGCCTTACCCAGCATGACCTCCTCCCCCCCCCGGCATGACCTTTTCTCAGCAATTCACCTGTTATCAGTGACCTGGCCAGTAAAGCCATGTCATGCCACAGTACGAAATTCAGGGCCAGAGTGATTCCCCAATCGATGACAATGTGGAGGACAAACATTAGAGGAAGAAACAGTCAGAAATGATGATCAGGTAATGTGGCAAAAAAAGGTCAGGAATGGTGATGAGTTAGTGAGTGAAACAATGCTTATAATGCCTATATTACCATTTGAAAACCAATATACTCTCGTACTACATATAAATTCGTACCAAATAAATAAATAAATACCGTTTATGAGTGGTGTAGAATAGTTATCCTCCCATAGAACTCGTTTTCTTTGCAGCCAGCCTGATAGAAAACCCTGTAAGGTAAGGAGGTACTCCTACCTGGATCGAGTATTTTAAACCTCAGGTGAGCGATTTCTCTATGAATTTTCGATGTTTCTCACCAAAAGCGGATGTTTGAGCCCCCCCCAAAAAAGGTCCAAAAATGTCGGGACTGGGGCGTACCACTGCCCAGAAAACGTCGGGATGGGGCGGGTTAATCCCGTAAAGGGTGGCCACAATCCAATCGTCTTGATGTCGAACTGTCCCTTGCCATTTCCTTGCCCTTCCCCCAACTTACACCCCTCACTCTCATAAGCCTCTCTACCCCAGCCCTCCTTCTTATCCTCGGTCTCCCCCTCCTTCTTCCCCCCTTTACCTCACTCACATCCTACACTATTCACATGGCCAAGCCACCTCAGTGTATTTCTCCTAATGCTTTCTATCACATCCACATCCATACAACAACGCTCCTTCACTTTCTCATTCGCCAGTCTGTCTTTCTATGTAACTTCACATGCTCCGCTCGACTAACTAATTTCCACTGCTCTCACTCTTGACTTGCGTCCTTCCAACAAGGTCTAAGCTTCACTTCCATGCGTTTGAGTGGGGATCACAATACTGTACTGTCATGCAGCGACTTTTTTACATCCGTGTTCACTTCCCTACTTCTCATCACTGCATTAAAGAACCAACAGTCTTTCTTCCCTCTTGTACCCTTTCAAGCACTTCATCCTCCAGACTTCCTTCTTTAATAATCATACTATCCATAAGCACGCACATTTTCCATTTCCACACTATCCAGCCTCACTGTGCATTCACTGACTTCCTTTCTCTCGAAGACCACAACTTTACTGTTCCCTACATTCACCTAAGGATTCCATTTCTTACATACTCTCCCAGACTCATGCACCGTGCATGGAACAAGCGATGAAAAATGAATTTAATTGCCGATAAATTCTTGCTCTGTGAAATGGGTTCTGATAAGGGTGTCATAAAATGAGGAATGCCGTCGTCGAATGTATGTGTGTGTGTGTGTGTGTGTGTGTGTGTGTGTGACTCCATAGCATTCTAAAACACTCCTATCGATCAAGGTAATGGATCTTGAGACGTCATTATTCTTTCATAATTTTAACCTGGAGGGATTAGATATTTACAGCCTTAATTAACCTTCGCGCTATGATATATCTCCCTTAACTGAATATAACTGTCTGAAGATAATAAGAATCAATCAGTACCGGTATTAAAACAGATACTTAAGCTGCGAGGGTTAAGGTATATTTCTGTTGTGAGAGTAATAAAGCGTCATTTTGTTGAAGATGGAATGGCTCCGTGCACTTCTGTGACTCGATAGCATCCCTACTAATTTTTCAAGGCAAAGGCAATGGATCTTGAGGATATTCTATGTGTAATAATAATAAGAATTATGATGATAGTAATAGTAATAATAATAATAATAATAATAATAATAATAATAGTAGGAGTATTAGTAATGATGATGATGATGATGATGATTGTAATAATTCCATATTACAATTATGCCTTGCACTGGGAGAGGTCCTTCATTAGTGACATAATATTGTGGTGGGAGGATGCATGAAATTCGAATGGTATCATTGTTGTAATGGAGTGAATGGAGATTGTTTCTGTCCCTCCCATTAGATAGCTTAACTAAGATGAAAAGAGTCGTGTGATGCTGGTGAGAATAAACGTCAGAATGTGTCTTGCCCGCCAAGGAGTTACATTATTCACCTCACTAGTATCATGTACCATTTGTTTTCTTCTGATATGTAATAATGAAGTAGTCAGCTGTGCGGGAAAATAATATAATATCCACACTGCCAAATGATAAAGTATTGTCAGTGTCAAATAACAAATTGTCCCATCGTGAAACAGCAAAATAACAGCGACATCAGTTATATAAAAATGACCATTGTGAAACAGCAACACTGTCTCTTTGTCAGATAACATGTTTTCAGCGCCAAATACCAAATTAATCTTAACACCAGCTAACAACTTAATCTCAACATCATATTACAGTCCTATCTGAATGCAAAACAATAATTAGTTTCAATTCTGTAAAACAGTATAACCTCAGTTCCAAATGACAAAATTATATCAGTGCAGATAAGAATATAGCTAAACTAATGTGAGTAAAAAAAAAAAAAAAAAAAAAAAAAAAAAGCCAAATAACACAGTATTGTCAACGTCAAGTATCAGAAGGTCGTCAGTACCCCCTCCCCCCCAAAAAAAAAATCGAAATTGCAAAATATTTTCAATTTTAAATAACACAGCAATAGGAAACACTCAAGCGTACAACATCCGGGCTGTAGAATCGGTCTAAAGGCACGACCACACGATCATTGAACATCTCTGGTTTTGGAGTATATTAATGATAAAATATTGGACAATAATCGTGCAGACGTAAGGAACTGAAGCAGCTTCCCTGCTTCTTATATACTGTTTATATCGTGATGTCATGGTGTGAAACTAATGAGCAGAGTACGCAGACACGACAGGTGCTGAACCTTTGACCATGCCCTACGTCGTTAATCTTTGACTAATTATCCCTCAAAATCGAATCTACTCATTCTTACCAAATCCTCGCCCCATTCATCATGTCTAGTTCAAACTGGATCCTGTGTTTAAAAAGACTTTGCCCTGTGACCTAGATATTTAACATATTTAACATATTGAGAAATTGCTCTCCAGGCAAGCCACACGGCACGCAGTGCATTACGAGTATAGAATATGTACACGTGGAGGGTTGTTTTAGTGGAATGGTGTTTGAGAATGACAGAACCTACATCCTAAGGGAATCATGACAGCGATGTTGAGAATACATAAAATAACATATCCATAGGCTACTTCAATGTCCTACACACATAAAATCACACCAAGGTCGAACGACAGCTGTAAACTTAGTCTGACAAAGTTAAAAAGGCCTCAAGGAATCTAGGCAAATTACTCAACACATGTTAGAACACTGAAACAAGAATTTTTACCATTCAAAGTGTGCTTACTACTAACTCATTACGAGAGGGAGGGGGGAACATGCAATTAATTTATTAGTAAAAATATCACTGAAGAGATTAAACCATTCGTTAAGACGATGTTTGTATTAGATTACATTTGCTGCTCTGAAACGAGTCTACTTACCTGAGGAGAGACTCTTCGAACAAGGACTTCGTCAAGACAGACTACGGGAGGTCTCCCTTAGCGTGAATAGAATTATCCTTGGGTAACAAAAATAAAATATCCATACGCTGTTGTACTGCAGGATTTATTAGCTCCTGGCAGAACAAGTTTTTTACCGTCCCCGCCCCGGAGGGGTTCGGGGACAGGTATTGTTTTCACTCGGTTTGTTTGTTTGCTTGTCTGTGTCTCTGTCTGTTTGCCTGTTAACAACTTTTCGCGAAAACTACCTTTGCGATTTTGACTAAAGTAACGGGAATAATGGGCTATGACCTTCTGATCACATGATTAATTTTTGGGCCAAACTGGGCCAAAACCCAGACTGTGGGCCCAGAAAATGTAAAAAAGAAAAAGTAATTTTTTTTTTTTTCGCCATAACTCCTTTCAAGTTCGTCATATCGACATGAAACCCAGTGGCATATATGGAGGGGGAGGGCCACATGGCCATGTCCCCCCCCCCTTTTGTCCCAGTAGGCCTACATACTTGCATATCTAAATAAGTATACAAAGCAAATTTTAGTTTCATTTTTTAAATGTTTCATATAGAAATGAACATTGCAACTTCCAGGATTGAAGGAATCAACAGTAATATATTTTGATCTAGCAGTTTTTTTTTTTAAATAATTACTGGGTACTGTACAATTCTCTAATTAAATATTTTTCAAACCGCTCACTTTTGTTTTAGCCAAGATACTCATACATGAACTTCTTTATACTGTTTTGTCATTGAATATCAAATTAGTGCAATACATCCCTCCTGAGGCCTCAAAATGCTCCTGAAAATGCTTGATTTTCAAAAAATTTCCTGGGGGCTTCCAGCGCCCCCCCAGACCCCCCAGCTGTAGAGGCTCGCTTCGCTCGCCCTCTCCCCATTAAAAAAATCCTGGAATCACCCCTGTGGCCCCCCCTCTTTCCATGGACCTATATACGCCACTGATGAAACCAAAATCTAAAGCTGCATCATTCAAATCTGCATCCTATAACATGCATCATTACATCAGGGATGTCACACCCTTCGTTAGCGGTAGGGGGGGACAACGTCAGGTGGGTCGGACCTAAAATTTCAAATGGGCGTAAAATCGTCAATTTTCACAAAATATACTCCAAATTTGATTTGTGACATCTTTGATTAGATATCCTGTTGTGTCTATACGTCACTATTAAAATGGTTGCCGGGAACGGGCTTGCTTTGCCTTTTTATTTTCTACTCACCCTCGGTGACATGGAACAAGTTGTATAGGCTTGGTCTTTTCTATCTCTTGCACACACACACACACACACACACACACACACACACACACACACACACACACACACACACACACACACACACACACACACACACACACACACACACACACACACACACACACACACACACACACACACACACACACACACACACACATGTAACTGAACAACACGGACAAAGCGGGTGTGCAAAATTAACCAGTTATATTTTATGCCTTTTTTTCCAGGCTTTCATTATTTGTTAAATAAATGCATTTAAACATTAATGCACCTGCAGCAGAGTTACATTTTATGCCTTAAATATTGGTTTAATATCTTAGATATATATACGATGAAGTGGAGCCGTATTCGGTGAGACAGAATAGTTATGTTCATAATTTTTAAATCTTAACCATTTATCCAGAGATATGATGGACAAAATAGTAAGTGTTCAAAGACATCTTCACATTTCTGAGTCAGTCGAGTGATACTTATGCTTCATAATTTGCATCACTGGACAAAGGCTTCATCTAAAAGAGGAAGATGAGGTATTGGTTTGCTGTCCTAACACTGGCTTATCTCTTCAAATGATTGCTTTAAAAATACCTAGTTTAACACAGCTTTCCATAATAATATTTTAAAAGACTGATACTGTTATTAAGAAATGATGTATAAATACGTGGCTCACTCATGTTGTGCATATGAGATCAATACTTGTTGATGTTACAAGCCTTAGTATGAGATACCGGTTTGTGAGCAAAGGGCAACACGTCAACCGGGATAATCTTGACACCGCCCTGTTATGAGAATACTTTTTTTTTTTTTTAAATGCAAAGCCTAAAGTTTTTGCATATGACTAGTTTTGGGGCCTCATATCTGTGTGCAACTATTTATGTTGTCTTGATGCTGGTTCCAAGCCATTCCATCTTTGTTCAGTAACAGATGTGGGAATGAGAGTTAATTAATGACATGGAGAGAGATGTGTAACTGACTGTTTGACTGACAATAAAAGATGGTGTGTGTGTGTGTGTAATTCACCGGGTCGATCAGGATCACTTGATGGTCGTGATCGTCATCTTTTTACCCTCCCGGAAGGGAGCTGGGAGCTCATATAGTCCGATCTAAGAGCAAGGCTGTGACCTTCACACACTCACACACCCGTCCCCTTGCTCAAGGGGGACAGTAACCACCCACTTCGTCAGTGAAACTTTTCGCAACCTGAGCGAGGCGCGAACTCCCGTCTACCAGATGGCAAGCGAGAACGTTACCACTGTGCCAGCGAGCGATACTCCACTTCATCGTATATATATCTAAGATATTAAACCAATATTTAAGGCATAAAGTGTAACTCTGCTGCAGGCGCATTAATGTTTAAATGCATTTATTTAACAAATAATGAAAGCCTGGAAAAAATGCATAAAATATAACTGGTTAATTTTGCACACCCGCTTTGTCCGTGGTGTTCAGTTACATGTGTGTGTGTGTGTGTGTGTGTGTGTGTGTGTGTGTGTGTGTGTGTGTGTGTGTGTGTGTGTGTGTGTGTGTGTGTGTGTGTTTAAAGCGGTTGTGCTTGCGACTAGAGATATTTTCCATGAACTAGAGACAGATCAACTTTCTCTTGTATAAGAGCTTACAATATCCTACTTTTACAGTGCTATTATATCCAGTGAGGGGAGAAAAAAACAAGAATATTGTAAAGAAAAGTTTTACTCCATGAGCCGGAGGAAATGGTGGAAGACCCTGGCTGCTAATTTCATCACATTTCCCGGGAGATTAACTCTCATTTAATTAATTCTTCCTTCATAAGGTTCCTCACGAACTCTCATAATCCTATTTGGACTCCCTTTTTAACCCTGACGTGGCCTCGTCTTTTTTATTATTTCAGCTCATGCAAGACAGCTTTATTCAGCTGCGAGTGAGTGATTGGGCCTGATAATGTTATTGATATTCAGTTCCAGCTAATTTCATATTATTTTCTTTAGCTGAGAGTGAGCCAGGGAGCCTGATATTTTTGACACCTTTACCATTAATTTTCTCATGGCCGGAACAACTCTAATATTACTGTCCAGGTAGGGAACGTCGACTTTATTCAGCTAAGTCACTTGAGCCTAAGAGTGTTAACCCGCCAGTGTGACTCTGGATGGAAAAATGTGAACAGTCAACAACAACTTTTCTGTCACTGGAACTTTCATATATAGCAATGAAATTTCTCTTTTCATGTCCTGGACAAATTTAGCGCCTTTTCCTTAATTTTTTTTTCCATTTCTTTTCTCCCAATCCTACGACGATCGCTGACCTCTTTCAGCTCAGTTGATGGCCAAATACAGTATAGTCAGATGTGAGGGTCGATGTAGCTATACTCGTTTCACCTTAACTAGGCCTAAAATTTCAATCTTTCTATCTTGATTGCCGAGTTGTAACAATGGACTAACACTAGAATAAGATGCCAGTCACAGAGAAGTGTTATACAATGGACGAAGCGCTGCAGTAATTTTCTGTCACTGAGCTAAGCGAAATCAACTTGAAAAGGACGAAAATCCGGGCCAAGTTAAGCTGAATGAACTATAGTAATCCAAGTAGACTAATTCCGACCTAAATAAAGATAATGAAACTTGTGCAACAAATTTGGGTTGCCGGAGCACTCAGGCCCATCAGATATGAAGCAAGCCGACTATAATTATATTCTGTTTCATCCAAGTAACTGTTCAAACATTGCATTTACCAAAACAGGTATTTATCTAAAT
>NC_137043.1:9698188-9705688 GCF_032717465.1 Coenobita brevimanus | reverse complement strand
ATAATTATAATTCACAGTCACCAGGCCAGGTTGGTTTTGGTACAGCCAAAACAAAACTTTTCCTAATATTTTGCCGCTTACTTCTCATTTTCCTCCGCTAACTAATATTCACAAACTACGAGAGGCATAGTATGTTTCTTACTCGTTAAATGATTATCCGTGATTTGATACATCGGGAAGAAGAGAGATGGAAAACGCACTGTGAAATAGAAAACAATGGAATAGTAAGTCAGCTTATTATTATTATAATTATTATTATTTTCTAATCCAGACTGTGCATTCCATAAGCGAGACAAAGACCAAACAGGTTGATTTTCAAGTTTCTGGATTCTCCATCCCAGCACATCTTGTACCCTCAGTTCCATATAATCTGTAATTTTATGGTGATTTAGCAGGTAATATGAAACCTACTTACTCCAATCATGCCCTTCTTCAACGTCGGACACATAGTTTGAAAAGTCAGTCCCAATTTATCCATCTCAGGCTGTAGGTCCCAAGGTCAGTTGTGCAGACCATTGCATTTAAGGATAGGTTACCAGCCTACTCTCTTTGGTGGCATTACAGGATCGAAAAACCCACAGTTGTCTCTTGGGGATCGAATCTATGAAGGGCCTTTGATAAAGACTATTTTCCTAAGCCAACAGATCTATGTGATCCATGAATCGTAATTCACGGGTCTGAACAGATTCATTGCTCGTCTCACTCTTCCTCCATACCATGTAACTTGCAGACGCTGTCTATGCACCTGGTGGTTAGAATGCCCCGGTGAAAGTCTTGCATAGGTTTGATCCCCAAAGGCTGGTTGAGGCCTTTCGACCAAGCAGTAGTAAGTCAACCCCGATCTGTCTGGCTGAGCAAGCTTATCAACCGCAGCAATTACCCCTGCAGGGCCATCCCGTGCAGTGAGGCGATGTCCTGTTGCGGTGGACAGCACCTCGCCACAGCAAGACTCGGGGAAGAGTGTGGAGGTTTGGTTCCTAGATGGACGCAGCAATTGTTTCTTTCCACACATTAAACAGGGCACCATAACAGGCTCCACATCACCCCATTGATTGGTTATATGATTACCACCCAGCGTTTTAAATGATTTCCTGGATTACATAGAAACCATTAGGCTTTCCACTCAATATAGAGTGACCTCCTGCATCAAGTGAGTAGTTGATGGTCGGCATCACCTACCCTGATCATGCAATGTTATCAAGGAAAGTAGCCTAATCATGTAATCTTAAATGTACTGCACTACGTAGGCGTAGCCTCGGGCCCCTACACCACCAAGGGGGTAACGTGGGATTGGCTGTTACCGTTTTTTACTTAGTTGTCAAACTTTACCAACAAAGTAAGGCTGTCGTAAATGTCTACACTATTGATTTTCAAGGTTCGTGGAATCTTACTCTCGTTAGCTAAGGGGGCAAAAATTTACATCTTTAATGACGCGTTGCTACAGTGGAATATGATGCTAGTCACGATAAAGTGCTATGAAAAGAATTACTACTGCGGCATTTTTTTTTTTTTTTTTGGCACTGTGGTACACTACGTGAAATAAGCTGCAAAAATACGAAAATCTGTGCCAGGATAAGATGAAAGAATATAATACCTCTCCTATAACAACTTCTTTTTGCATATGGCATGTTGGTAAACTCTTGTACGGTAGTTATGCAGTCTGTGTCCATAATTACAAACACATAAATAACATGCAAGTCACACATACCACAAAGCCAGCCAGATGACAGGGCGTGTGTGCTGGGCAATCCCCAAGCCCTGTCCTCCCCCCTTACTACTTTTTAAGTCAGCCCACACCCTACTGACTGGGCTAATGTATGGCCTGGCCTGCACTATGCAGGAAATCTTTCAACGAACCAGCGAACGAACATGCAAGAGAAAGGTGAAATATACAAAGTTATTCACTGGCGCAGAGGTGCAACAAAGCCTCGAACACAGTCGGAAATATCACCCTTAGTCTCCTCTTTTTCGAATAACTAAATAAAGACATACTTTCTACTGAGCGTACGCCATATACAGATAACTATCCATCTTTCCTTGTGCAACTCACCTCATCAGTCCGGTTACGTATTTCCTACTTTGTTCTTGCCATCTCCACGCAATTTTATTTCTGTTAGTACTGCAAGACGTCTCCCCTAAGTTTGCAAACCATCCGATATTTTTAAATTTGATTCTACCTAAAAACTGACGTTGAATGAGATATGTATGTTTAGTGATGGAGGTGGGTATTTCAATTACTTATCAACCCTAATGACAAAAGAATTATCTGGTCAACTCTTAATTCTTTCAGTAATAACTTTAACAAGTCATCTTCCATTCCTCCACTAAAATCTTCAGATGGCAACATTACAAATGACCCGCGTGGGAAAGCAGATACTTTTGCCAGCACATTTGCCAGAAACTCTACCATAGACGATACCAGCCGGAATGTCCCAGTACTAGAACTTGATTTTCCCGAAATTGCCCCACTTAAAATACAGACAAGATACGTAAAATCTATCCTAGACAATTTACCTACCAACAAAGCTCCAGGCCCAGATGGAATTCTGCCAATTGTTTTGAAAAAGTGTTCCCCTGAACTTGCCTCTGTTCTAGCTAAATTATTCAGACTATGCATACGTACTTCTTTATTCCCAAATTCATGGAAAGAAGCCAATATCCACCCAATTCCGAAGAAAGGAAGTTCCTCTGACCACTCTGATTACAGACCAATAGCTGTCACATCTTCTCTTGGTAAGGTATTTGAAATTTTAATTAATAAGCACATTGTTAACCATCTTGAATGCAACAACTTAATTAGTGATTGACAATATGGTTTTCGCCACGAAAGATCCACCATTGACATACTCAATTTCCTAACTCATACCATCCATCAATCAATTGATCTACATGGAGAAACTCATGCAGTAGCTCTTGATACTTCTAAAGCTTTCGACAGAGTATGGCACAGTTCCCTGCTGTCCAAACTCCCTTGCTACGGACTAACGTCTTTTGTTCCTTTGATTTCTTCATATCTTAGTGACAGGAAAATAGAGTAAAAGTAGATGATATGTATTCCAATTTCCACTCAATTAACGCCGGCGTGCCGTGGGGGTCAGTTCTGGCACCAACCCTATTCCTGGTTCATATTAATGATCTCTTATCTGTCACCCACAATTCCATCTATTCATACGCAGATGAGTCAACACTACATAGTTCCTTCACACTCAGACACCCATTTACAAAGTCTAATATCTCTACCTCTTAACTCAGTACAGCCATCTCCATAATTCAAGACCTATCTACGATCAGTGAATGGGGACAAAACAACCTTGTCTCTTTTAATGCTAGTAAAACTAAATATATACAATTTACTAATAGACAGATATTGCCAGATTCGTACATTACCTTCAGTGCAACTATTATTCCCATCTCCAAAAGTATTGAAATTCTTGGCGTCTCACTTAACAATGCCCTCAGCTGGACCTCTCATCTTACATCACTTGCTAAAACCGCCTCAAAGAAACTTAGATTATTGTACAGATTCCGTAACTTCTTCACGACGGGCAGTTAGCTATAATTTATAAGAGTCATGTGCGCTCTCAGCTTGAATATTGCTCACCCTTGTGGAATGGATGTGGAGAGGTTGCATTAAAACAACTAGACAAAATTCAGAACAATTCTGTTAGAATTATTAACAACCCTCCCATTACAAATAAGCTACCTTGCAAGTAAGAAGGAATGTTGCCTCCCTTGCATTATTTTACAGATATTTTTTTGGTACATGCTCAGACGAAGGTGCCACCTCTCCATGCCTTCCCTCGTGCTACTCGGGCATCTGGTAACGCTCATGACTGTAATGTCACTCAGCCATATTGCAGAACTTCTGCCTATCAGAATTCTTTCATTCCCCGAACTGCATCTCTCTGGAACTCGCTTCCTCAGAGTTGTTTCCCTCCAAATTTCAACCCACGGCTGTTCAAGTCTAACTGTTACAGATATTTTATGAACAGAGGACACCAGTAATCTGGTGTATGAATTATTTTTTTTATTTATTTGTTTTTCCTTCCTCCGTTCTGTTATTTAAAAAATAAAAAATAAATAAGACTTCACTTTCTGCCAATCTACACTTTCAGCTCAGACTGTGAATTAGTTTAATAATTTGGCCATTTTACATTTTTGTTGCACTATGCTGCACTTCTACCAATGTTGTTCTTTCATGCCTGTGGTAGAATTCAGGTTGAAATATACCTCCCTGTCTTATTTCTTATGGAAATGATGAAATAATCAATATCCAAGTACTATTACGATTTAGTTTATGATCCACTTGGATCAAATTTAGAAATATTTGATCAAACACACGTAGATTTGTTTGGATTTTCAACAAAACTACTCAAAGTTTTTCTTCCATTTTATTTTCAAGTTCAGCCTTATAAGCCCCCAATCGTAGATGAAGTTTTGACAAATTAATATACAGAAACCACTGGGGAGGCTATAGCCCCCCCAGAAAGTACGGCCCTGGAATGTGAGAGGAAATCACTCCTTATACAATTATAGCAAGGCTTGCCACCAATGGTAGGCTATTCTGAGATAAACAAGGCTTTAAAAATTACTCACTCTCTCTCTCTCTCTCTCTCTCTCTCTCTCTCTCTCTCTCTCTCTAACCCATTAGCATCCAGTTTCCACAATACAGGACGGAACTGGGCACTTTAAAAATTTTATGAAGAAAGGAACCCCTGGGTAGGGACCTATGAGCTTCGCGACAATGAGCCGACAGGAGGAGGGCGGTACGCCTAGCACCCCTCGAGCAAAAGCCCTCGCACAGGAACTCTGGGAGCTAATGGGTTATATATAATATGTGGTAGGTGTTGGCGATCATCATCCAGTCACTTGTTGCAGTGCTTCCTACTTCTTCACCGTCATCATTCTCTTTCTTCCTCTCTTAGTTTTTCTCTTATATTTCCTGTCATTTTTAATTACTTTTCTTTCCTTTTCAGGTGGCCTTTTGTTAAATGAGAAGTCAAGTGGTTTCTTGTAAGCCAGGAAACTATTTACGACAATGAGTGATAACCATATAACCAACCCATATGTGTTCCCTACATGTGAACAAGTGAGTTGGCGGAGGGTTAGTGTCCCTCCTCGTAAAACAACTAATTCAAAGGCAGGCGGCCTCGATATATATATATATATATATATATATATATATATATATATATATATATATATATATATATACTGAGCTTGTTGGAGTCCCTCCTTTTGTCCACAAGAACTGTGCTTCTGTGCTTACACCCTGCCTAGGCAAACTCTTTCGCCTTTGTTTAACAACTTGTACCTTTCCTTCTTGCTGGAAGTTTGCTCTCATTCAGCCAGTCCCAAAGAAGGGTGGCCATTCCCAGCCCTCTAACTATCGTCCAATTAGAGACTTCACCAGATCCTGTTTCAGAATTCTGCCACTAGGTTCGCTTCCGTCGCCCAGCTCTGATGCGGGGTTAGCACTGGAAAAGTAGCCAGTGCTTAATTTCTTTTTAATTTTGACACAAAGTAAAACCTCAATACATATTTTACTCACCAAATTACCCAGATGGCATGATATGCTACAAAGAAATTACAATATGGGAGCCCTTTGATTATATATAATGTATTGTTAGTGTCATTTTGTAAACTCCGCTTTTGTTAGTTTACTCATATCTGTAAGCATAACAAAGACAAAACCTAGGCAATTTTACTAGAACCATCCATAAAGCAAAATAACAGTGATTAAAATATTTGTCATTCGTTAGTACCCACAAAAGAAAATATATGTGTAGCCGCATATTTAGCAACACCTTTCGATATGCCGCCATGCCTGACGTATGACTTTTCCTAACAATACGGACCTGTTGGACATCTTGATCATCTTAGAAGCCAAAGTCTAACACAAATAATTCTTTTAAATGTTTCCCTGGTTCCACTGCACAGTTTAGTACGTTTACGCTTCAACTCCTCGTACTCTGTTATGATTATCGTGTCGTACAGCACTGCCGTTTGTTTGGATTAATATGGCTGACTCACCAACTAAGCAATCGTTCAGTACATTATTTTTAGAGGAACTGCTTACTACTTTAAGGCATGCTAAAACACACACATCAGAAGTCCTGTAGGTAATCTCTTTTTACTAACTGCACACGATTTATTCAAATATATGTAAATAGACAGCACACTATTTTAGTCCCAAAGCTAAGATTCTCTGAAAGCCTGGTTATTCTTTCTTTACAGGTATATGCGCTTGATTGAATAGGAAAAAATATTCCTATAAACAGCAGTATTATTATAAACTTAGTTTTAGGTACAATTTCACAGGTCTTTA
This sequence comes from Coenobita brevimanus, assembly GCF_032717465.1. NCBI lineage: Eukaryota > Metazoa > Arthropoda > Malacostraca > Decapoda > Coenobitidae > Coenobita > Coenobita brevimanus. The sequence continues at coordinate 9,699,360 of NC_137043.1, read as the reverse complement.
AAACCCCGCAAAAATATTTAATCGAGGCTGGCCGACGCTAGACCACCTGGTGGCAGACCGCTGAAACAAGTTTGGTGAAACCTCTAATTGCTTTAACAACCTGTGTCTCAAAAGTTTTCGAGTCAATTCTTAACAGAAAAATTTAATAACATCTCTCCTATCATAGCCTTCTTTCTGACTGTCAGTATGGGTTCCGTCAAGGACGCTCCACTGGTGATCTTCTCACCTACCTTTCAGACTCAGCTTTGGCGAAAGCTTTGCCATTGTACTTGACACCTCAAAGGCTTTCGATCGAGTGTGGTATAAATCTGTAATTTCCAAACTGCTCTCTTCCTCTTTTTTTTTTTTTTTTTTTTTTTTTTTGTAAGCAAGAAGGAACCAAAGGCCTAGAGCCCACAAACTGTTCATTCCAAAACAAAAACAATACAATAGAGAGCCAAATTCAAGATCCGTTCATTTCGAGATACCTGGACACACTGCGTTTGAAAGACTGGAGATCATAGGAAGTAGGAAATACAGACAGAGGGAGACAGTTCCAAAATTGACCTGTTGCATGAATGAAGGACTGGGACTCTGGGAGTAACGGTTAATCCTTGCATTAGAGAGTTGAGCAGAAAAGGGATGAGAGTTTGTTGCTAGACGGGTGCTACGCACCCGACGTAGAAGTGGAGGGATGCAAGCAGACAGTTCAGAGGAGCAGCGACCATGGAAGTAACGATAGAAAAGAGATAAAGATGCAAAAGTGCGGTGAAGAGACAGAGGTTGAATGGAGCCAGTAAGATGAGGAGAGTTGATGAGATGAAAAGCCTTTGACTCCACCCTATTGAGAAGAGTTGTATGTGTTTACATCCATCTATCTGTGCCTTCATCTATAGCTTCGTTTCTGGTCGTTCTAATGCCGCAGCTCTAGCCGGCCATCGTTCTTCTCCTAGATCTATCAACAGTGGTGTTCCTCAGGGCTCTGTCCTATCACCAACTCTCTTTTATTCATCAATGACCTTCTAAGCTGTACATCTAACCCTGTCCACTTGTATGCTGATGATTCCACACTTCACCTTTCCATTCGGTTCCTGCAACGTCCATCTCAGCAGTTACTTCAACAGACTAGGGATGAGGCTATGGTACACATAATGCCTGACTTGACTCGTATCTCTGACTGGGGTAAATATAAT
>NC_137043.1:9495368-9698088 GCF_032717465.1 Coenobita brevimanus | reverse complement strand
TGTGGTTTTTAATGCATCAAAGACTCAGTTCTTACACCTATCAACCCAATAAAACCTTCCACAGGAGTACCCACTAATGTTTAATAATATCCAGCTCAATCCTGCATCATCCTTGAACATGCTTAGGGTTTCATTCACTCGGAACTTATCTTGGAATGATCATATTACATCTCTTGTAAAATCTGCACCCAGAAGATTAGCTGTGCTAAGCTGGCTCCGTACCTTCTTTACCCCTGCACAGTTGCTGACTTTACACACTGGTTTTATTCGCCCCTGTGTAGACTGCAACTCTCGTGTGGGGAGGCTCCCCACATACAGCTCTTCTTAATAGGGTAGAGTCAAAGGTTTTTTGTCTTATTAACTCTCCTCCTCCTACTGGCTCCCTTCAGCCTCTATCTCTTCACCGCACTGTTGCATCTTTATCTCTTTTCTATTTGCTACATCAATAATCACTGCTCCCCTGAACTGTCTGCTTGCGTCCCTCCACCTCTATGACGGGAGCATAGCACCCGTCTAGCATCCCTTTTCTGTCCAACTCTCTAATGCAAGAGTTTACCGTTACTACCAGTCCTTCATTTATGCAACAGGTCAACTCTGGAAATGTCTCCCTCCGTCTGTATTTCCTACTTCCTATGATCTCCAGTCTTTCAAACACAGGGTGTCCAGGCATCTGGAAATTAACGAATCTAGAATTTGGTTGTCTGTTGTACTGTTTTTTTTTTTTTTTTCTTGGAAGGAACGGTTTGCGGGCTCCTGGCCTTTGGTTCCTTCTTCCTTTCATTAAAAAATGTGTGTGTGTGTGTGTGTGTGTGTGTGTGTGTGTGTGTGTGTGTGTGTGTGTGTGGTCTTTTCTTCTTCCATAATCTGGGAAATGTCGTCACTGAGTGTTTCTATTAATGCATCTGAGCTTTTAGAAGTCGGTGCACATACTTGTATTACTTTCAGGGTGTATTTTTTGCCTAGTGTTATTACAATCCATGCTATTCTGTCATTTCGTTCGTTCGTTTACAGATTTCCTGCACCTGCAGTGCAGGCCGGGCCATATGTTAGCATGGTCAGTCGGGTATGGGCTACTTAAAAAACATTAAGGGGGGAGGACAGGGCCTGGAGATTGTCCAGCACATACGCCCTTTCTCCTGTCTGGCTTTCTGGTGTGTGTGTGTGTGTACTTTGTCAGATACACTGCTAAATTTAACAGTCTTGTCTACAATATTTCAGGTAATCGGAAGTCCTACACCATTAACTCTATCATTTTGCCTTCCTCTGTAGTAAAATAAGTGGTTGCTGTCTTGGACCTGAACTAATATTCTTCCCTTCTGTGGATCTCGCTGAGACCTATAATATGCCAACTGGTGTTTTCTAATTCAGTCATTAAAGTACGAAGTTTGTAATCTGTGAGGTTTCTTACATTGCACATGTGGATCTTAATGGATATCAGTTTAAAGCCCAGGTCCCTAATTTGCCTACTCACTTTCGGTGGCACACAGCCCGTAAGCACAGGAGGCGGTGCAGTTGGACCAAGTGGACGATGATCCAACAGGAACGCCGAAGAAACCATTACCAGTTGAATTCATGTTTGATTGGGAGGGGGGGAACATGGTAAATTATCTCACCTCCCTGCCATACAGTTTCTGCTGAGATGTAGTTTTTGTGCCACCCAATTAGTATATTCGGTAGATCCGTATATACCTATAGGGAGTCCCATGGTCCAAGCTGTCTAAGACAGTATCTAATATATCTACCAGGTCTTCTCGTATCGACCACCCTGGGACCCGCCAGGTAGCTGTGGGATCCTGCCCTCTTATTTCTCAGTGTATAAATAAGAAAACTCCGAAAACATGGTGTAATGCAATAGTTACTGTGCATTACAAAAAAGGCAACTCAAAAAGTCTTAGTAACCATCGACTCATTTAGCTTATTACTACCTAATTACAAACTCCTCACTAAAGTTCTTGCGAACAGAATTAGAACAAATCTGGAAGAAAACAACCTCTTGAACTGGCACGATTCCGATGCGGGTTATTTGGCTACTGATCATTTACAGTTCTACACACAATGAATCCATTAACTGAGAAAACTACATAACACACACACACACACACACACACAATATATATATATGGAGCCTCTGTGGTACAGTGGTAGAGTGTGTGTTTCGTACACGGTGGGGCCAGGGTTCGCGCCCCGCTAGGGTAATAAACTTTGGGAGTGTTCACCCGGCCACGTACTGCATTGGCGGACACAAGTGGTGCTGTGGTTGAACCAGTGTCACTTACTATAAAGTATGCTTGCACCCAGTCGGCTTGCACGGGCCGATTACACTTGGTTCACAGACTACACACACATATCCAAAGCCTCTCCAGCACTACAATTACACTTACAAACACTTCTCACCCTACATACAATCTCTACCAGACAGCCTAAGCCACTTGGTAGAGATACATTGGCTGTATCGTCACGACGTCGGTCGGGATAGGCCGGTCCTGCAGTGGATACTCAAACGGCTGATGATGATGATGATATAGATAGACATAAAATGCGCCTAGATTTTGTTAATTACGAAAAGGCTTCGACTCACTGGAACACATGACAACTGCAACTTCATTGCGGGAATAAGGCGTAAATTAGAACTCTGTATAACTCCTGCAAAACATTTATGAAAATGGAACTGCTACAGTTGTATTGCATAGACTCGGACAAAATTAAGATTGAGAAGGGCATGCGTCAAGGAGATACAGTATCGCCAAAATAATTTACAGTACCCTAGGAAGTATTTTCAGAAAGTTAGACTGGGAAAACAAATGAGTAAATAGAGATGGAGAAAAGCTAAACCATTTAAGGTTTGCAGATGACTTTGTCCCAATCTCAGAAAAAGCAGACACTGAAAGAAATTTTTAATTACCTAAATAAAGTAAGTCTCAAAGTAGAGATAACGATGAACGTGAGTGAAACTAATGTTTAATCCAAATACACCAAAGAGAGACATCAGAGTCAGCGATTAAATTCTGGAAGAAGCCGAGGAATACATTTACTTGTAGTAAATACTAAAACTAACGAAAAATCATGATAGCGAAATAGAATGACGCAATACAATTGGAATAAAGGTTTAAGTAAAAATAGACATCATGAAAGGTAGTTTGCCAATATGTATGAAACGAAAAATATCTAACCAATGTATAATACCAGCTATGACGTATAGCACGGTTGTGAAACCTGGAAACTGACAACATCGATGGAAACTCAACTAATCCGTTGTCAAAGAGCAAGGGAAAGGTCAGTGTCGCGAATATCTTTTAGAGGCAGGAAAAAAATCAACTTTGGTGAGAGAGCAGACTAAAGTCAAAGACATTATAGACATTGTAAAACAACATAAATGGAGGTGGGCAGGTCATATAGCGATAATAAGGGATAACCGAAGGAGCAAGAGGCTTACTGACTGAACACCAAGAGATCGTATGCGTAGCAGAAAAAGGCCAGACAGGAGATGGAAACATGAGGGCGAGAAGTTTGCAGGTAAAACGTAGCAAAGATTAGCTCAGTCAAGGAATTCGTGGAATGGATGGGGGAGGCCTTTGTTCAGCAATTGACATGCAATGGCTGGTGATTATATATATCCCATTGGAGCCCAGTGTCCAGAGTATTGGACAGAACTGGGATTTTTCAAATTTTTATAACGTAGGGAATCCCCGGGTAGGGAACTATGAGCTTCACGACTATGGGCCGATAGGCGGAGGGCGGTACGCTTAGTGCCCTCCCAGTGCAATGCCTCGCCCAGCACCCCTGGGATCCAGTGGGATATATATATATATATATATATATATATATATATATATATATATATATATATATATATATATATATAATATCCCTGCTAATGCTCGCTCATTTACATTCTTCTTTATGTGCTCGTAGACTGTTGCATAATGCATCTGAACTATAAATTGCATGCTAACGTAGGGGGATGGTTCTCTCGAGGGGAGAGGGGATGTTGTAACTCCTAGTGGTGTGAGCTGGCACCATACTGTAAGTGACATAGGAGACTTTGATATTCCTTATCACATACAGGCTGCTAGAACTTTCCACTCACAAGGAACACACGTGACACACCCCTGCTACACCAGAATTTAGGAAAGAGAGCTCAGAAGGAGACAAGCCATACAAGAGGCAGGTCGCAGGGAGAAGGGCTTGGCAACTTTGAGAGAGAGACAGAGAGAGCGAGACAGATAGCTAGCTAGCGGGACTGGACTCTATACTCCGCTCTGTGTGAGAGACTTGTTAATATTTCCAAGACAAATAAAAATAGTCCCATACTATTCTTTACCTCTCCTGTCACTACATGACAAATGGGAAAGAAGATTATCTACTACAAGCTACTCCATGATATAAAAACCGCTCGTCCACAAGTCTAATATATATATATAACTCAACTACAAGTAACCACAAAGGAACCACAAAGTATTTTATGACATTTGGTAGCAGCGAATCTACGGACATCCTGGAAAGGATAAGACATTCAACCAAGCCCAGCTATTATATTACTGGCCTTCATTACGAAAAGGTATAAACAATCATATAGACAGATGCGAATCATGTGCGAAACACAAAGGATACCCAATCACACCTGCACCGATGGGTAATTACCCTGTACCACATCAACCATGGGACGTTGTCGCTGTTGATTTACTCAAGATGCCATTATCATACAATAATAACCTATACTTATTCGTTGCAACGGATCATTTTTCCCGTTATGTCATTTTAGCTCCAATTAAAGATAAGACAGCAGAGACAGTAGCAAAGGCAATAACAGATAATGTAATATGTCGCTTTACTACCCCAAAGGTATTAATAAGTGATAATGGAGGAGAATTTAATTTGGGGAAAAGGAAATGAGCTTGCAAATTACACTGAGGAAAGCTGACGACAGTGGCCAGTAAGGAGATGATGCAGTTAGTTGTATGTATGAAACACGTATTTTATGTAGGTATAAATGGTAACACTCGTTGGTAGTAAATAAATGTTAAAATAAATGAATGAATATATACAGTGTAGAATATTTATTGTTGGTGATTATTTAGTGTTTGAGTTATGCAGATAACTGAAGTATGTGTATTTAAGCTGTAACTATACAACACGTTTTATATGTTTGTGCGGAAGCTTATTGTCTATCACTGTGTATTGTATAAATGAAGTAACTATGTAACTCACTAATTTTTACCGTGGTGGGAATGGTGTGACTGGTGGTGCAGGTGGTGTGTTGACTGATGTGGCGTCTGTTCAGCAAGCACGCATGATGACGTCGACTTCCCACACTGGTAGCTGTGGTGAGTGAATGAGTAGCGATGAGTAACTTGAGTGAAGATGAGTGAGTAAGATGAGTTATGAGTCGTGTCTCACTCTTCGTTTGTTTGTTCCGTTTTTCTATGTCGATGTTTTCTCGGTCCTTTTCTCTAGTGATTTACTCGTTGTGGGATGAAGACTGCCGCTACTTGTAGGTGCGTGTAGAAGATTATACAGACGACGTAGAGTTGTTAATTGTAGTTGATTGTAGATGGTTGTAGTTCGCTGATTCGTCGTAGAAATTGCAAGATCGTATCAATATTTTGTTAAACTACTTGCAAGGCGTCGTGTGATCTCTTCACCTCTACATCAGCGTGATGATCGGGGAGACGGAGGGGGCTGGTTGGAGAGAATACTGTCAGGAGCTGGTTGTAAGTTGTTGGTTGTGAGAGGTATTTTTTTTTGTTTTCAATCTTGATATTTTGTAGGAATTCACTGTTGATTCGTAGACGAGGTTCGTTCTTTTCGCTGCTACCAAATGTCATAAAATACTTTGTGGTTCCTTTGTGGTTACTTGTAGTTGAGTTATATATATATATTAGACTTGTGGACGAGCGGTTTTTATATCATGGAGTAGCTTGTAGTAGATAATCTTCTTTCCCATTTGTCATGTAGTGACAGGAGAGGTAAAGAATAGTATGGGACTATTTTTATTTGTCTTGGAAATATTAACAAGTCTCTCACACAGAGCGGAGTATAGAGTCCAGTCCCGCTAGCTATCTCTCTGTCTCGCTCTCTCTGTCTCTCTCTCAAAGTTGCCAAGCCCTTCTCCCTGCGACCTGCCTCTTGTATGGCTTGTCTCCTTCTGAGCTCTCTTTCCTAAATTCTGGTGTAGCAGGGGTGTGTCACGTGTGTTCCTTGTGAGTGGAAAGTTCTAGCAGCCTGTGTGTGAGTATGTGTGTATGTGTGTGTATGGTCACTAGGCGCTTTGTTCACCGGTGGACTGCTGACAACTAACTGCATCATCTCCTTACTGGCCACTGTCGTCAGCTTTCCTCAGTGTAATTTGCAAGCTCACTTCCTTTTCCCAGGCTCGCATAGGGCTGTCTATCTATCTATTTATCTATCTATCTATTATGATTTGTAACTACAGTACCACCACTTTTGTACTGTCTAGTCGTTTGTTCCTGAATGCTGTCTCCCCCTGTCTGTGGGGTGGAATTAGGACTGGGTTGAAAATTATGACAGAAAACTACAATTTCAAATTCAAAGATGTTCAAAAGGATTATTAGCTGCATAATGCACAGTTGTGAAAGTAATATCATTTTATGCTTCAGGTGGAAAACTATGATACATAATATTCTGGAACGTTTAATGGGCTCAGTGAGGTTCAGAAGCATCTACTCACTGTCACTTAGCGTTATTAAGTGGAGCACTATTTATGCCAGCGATTGTAGTGTATATTGTTTACGCCGTGAGTGAACACGAGGATGAAATCATCCCACTCATTCTCGTAATCTTGTCTGTTAATGAGATTTCAAAACACATCTCGTGGATCAGTTTATCTCTGCAAATGGCATATATATAGTTTTTGTCGTGTGATGCAATTACAAAAGTACATAAAATATACAAGAGTATTATAATGTGTCACTGGAAATTAAATAAATAAGGAAGACGTACTAGAAAATTTCGTAAAGTGATGGGAATACGGGCTACAGTCTCAGTGTATGGATACGAAAATAGAATAACAGGCATGGGAAGGGGCATGGACCCGCGGCCAACTATCCGTTGGAGTGATTCTAAAGGTATTTTTACCCCCAACTAGATGAATTATCACAAATTAATTGCCCTCTATTTTAGTAACATATAACACTATAAATATTTTCTAAAAATAGCTCTTCATATACACCGATATATTGGTTATTAAACTTTTTTTTTTTTTTTTTTTTTTTGCCTCGTGATGCATTGCAACCGAGTAGCCTCGACTCCTAAAGTACATAACAAGTATAGTTTAGCTGAGCAGGTCTTGGGCATTCATTTTAAAGTTAAGGATTACCAATATTTTATTGAAATAAGAAAGAAAATACATGCCTCAAATGTGTCATGATTATATCTTTGGTATCTTCACTAAATTAAAAATTATCTGGACTGATTCACTGGTAAATTTAGTGAACGTCGAACCCAATGCACTTACAACTGCTCAAAGTAGCACATCTGGTAAGTCAATACCAAAAACATTTCGTTGCTCACATTATATCTGAACTGCGGCCGAATATTCATGTAATATCACGCAGTTCGGGAGGCGGTGGCTCAATCGGTATAGAGTTGGCCTGCAGTCCTAACGGACCCGGGTTCAAATCCCGCTGGGGTAGGGAGCAGTTTAAGAATTTGAATATCATAAATATCAGACTTTACTGATCTACCAGAAGACCCGCCGACATGTCGAAAAAATACCCCCGCTAATACCAATACACCAGTCCTATATAAGGCAACCCTAGCATGTATTCAGAATGGAAGGTGGGTGTTAGCGCCAAAGTGGTGACATGAAGAGGTGTATGGTATGTAGGAGGACTACTGGGCCTTGAAAGCAGGCTGTGAAGCCTATGCCCAGAGTCGGTCACATAAAAAAAAAAAAAAAATCCATCGTCAGTATGGAAACAATATAAATTTCACAGAAGAAAATGTTAAGATGTAGCATGCAGAACAAATAACTAAGGAAGAGGTACCACAAAGCCTCCTGTGGTACATAAAATATGGTTCCTTCTCTCCATCCTACCTGTTCCCACAACGCTAATGTCGTGGCAATCCACACTGGCTTGGGAACAGAGACATCTGCATATGTATGTAGTCCTGTGTATGTATTTATGTACTGTATGTATGAAGGTTATCATCCGTGTTTGTGTTGGCACATCAGACTTCGCAGTATATATTCTGAGCGATTTATTTTGCATATTACACATTAACACCTGTGTGAGAGAGAGAGAGAGAGAGAGAGAGAGAGAGAGAGAGAGAGAGCAGCAGCAGCATAACAAACATTTTTATCCGATTGCTGACTCTCGTTGACATATATATACTTCCACACGTTTTGTCACTGTGACTCTCGTTGATGTATATAAATGCACAGCAATTGCATGGTCCCTAATTTGCACAAAATTCATATTTCGCGCGTGATTTTTGGTACATATACACAGGACACCTTCCTCTACAAGATGCCAGGCAGGGTCAATGCCTTACCTTGCATGACCTCCCCCCCCCCCGCACGCCATTGTCTCGACAATTCACCTGTTACCAGTGACCTGGCCAGTAAGGACATGTCGTGCCACAGTACGAAATTCAAGGCCAGAGTGATTCCCCAATCGATGACAATGTGGAGGACAAAGTTTACTTAATATTACAGGAAGAAATGGTCAGAAATGATGATCAGGTAATGTCGCCAAAGAAGGTCAGGTACCGGTATGTTGATGTGTTTGGTGAGTGAAACAATGCTTATATTGCCCATATTACCGTGTGAAAACCAATATACTCTCGTACTACATATAAATTCATACCAAATCAATAAATAAATACCGTTTATGACTAGTGTGGAATAGTTACCCTCCCATAGAACTCGTTTTCTTTGGAGTCAGCCTGATAGAAAACCCAGAAAGGTAAGGGGAACTGCTACCTGTAATCAGCATTTTAATCCTCAGGTGAGCGATTTCTCTATGAATTTTCGATGTTTCTCACCAAAAGCGGAGGTTTGAGCCAAATTTTTTTTTTTTCCAAAATTGGTCGGGATTGGGCGGGGGGGGGGGTCAGTGGTGGATAATCGGTCGGGACAGGGAGGGTTAATCGAATTGGCAGAAGTGTTAAGAGTCAGCCGAGGGGTTCATTGTTTTCGAGAACAAAAGGTCAAGGTCATATGGCAGGATCAACTTATAAAGTTTTGACCACATTTAAGCCCAACATGGACGAAATGTTGAGGGATAAGACAAGAACTTAGGGTTTCAATTTTGAGAAATCAGTCAAGCATCATAGTCACAGTGCAAGGTCTAATGTCAAAGTAACATGGCAAGACCAACACAAACAGTTTTGAGTTTGTTTGGACTAAATTTGGTGAAGTGATTGATTGTAAGAGGAGGAATACATTTAGTCAAAGGCCAAGATCATTCGGCAAGGCTAAAGTTTGACACAAATATGTTGTGTATGAAAAAAAGATAATACAAAATGTTGAGCAGTTTTCCTCTGATCTGAACCAAACGTAAAGGAAGGGATGAGAGTCGGACGCGGGTCAAACCCAGTGTCTCTGAAAGCAGTAAGTCTAAATGTCAAGACACCCGGGAAAGTCAGCTTAAACTTTTTTTCAGCTGATTTAAAGCAAACTTTGCGTAAGAGTTGAGGATGAGGCATGAATAAAAGAATTTAGTTTTGAAAATAATCAGTCAAAGGTCAAAGTGATAGGGAAAGGTCAAAGGCCAAGGCCATAAGGCAAGACAAGCTCTCACAATTTTGATACAGTCTGAACCAAACCTGTTGCAAGGGTTAAGGGTTAGACAAGAACGAAAGGCTTTTGTGTTGAGAACCAATCAAAGATCAAGATCACACGGCAAGGTGAAGTTTCTGCCCTTGTATCTGTGTGTGAACAGAATAACTAGGTTTGTTCTGCTTTGGATCATGCTTCGAGAATCAGTTGAAGATCAGCTGAGGATCACCTATTGTTACTGACAACATTATGTCAAAGGTCAAGGTCACATGGCATGGTCATCTTAAAGAGTTTTTACCTGATGAAGACTAAACCTGATGGAAAAGTTCAGGTTAAAAAAAGGATAGAGATACTTGATTTTGAAAACAGTCAGGCCTAGATCAAGGTCACTGGGAAAGGTCAAATATCAATGTCAGTAAATTCAGCTTAAATAGTTTTAAGATATGAACACGACATGCTGGAAGGATTGAGGATTTTGTAAGAATGAATTCACTGGATTTTTTGAATAATCTATTGAAGTACAGTATCTATTGACTATGGTAGGTGGGGACGCTCACCATCCACTCACTCAGTGTAGTGCTACTCTCGGATGACTGCCCTTTCCTCTCTTCCTTCCTTTTCCCCTGCCTTCCTCTTCTGTTTCTTTTTCTTCTTTCTCTCTTTCCATTTCCTTCTGTCTGCGGGTGACTCTGCACTGAGTGACAAGCCAAATGGTTTCCGGTACACCAGGAAATCATTTACTACGTTGGGTAGTAACCATAATATAATTAAATTATGGCGCCTGGTGGTTTAGTGGGTAATTAAGGTGCTCCAACCAGATTGAACCTGTGTAGGAGGTAAAACTTTATATCCAAGGGGTGGTTGGGGTTTACTGCACACGTAATTCCACTCAGTGATGAGTGAGGCTGGTCACTCTCAGCTTAAACGTCAGGACCACCTTGCCCAGGCTCCTACGCTTCTCATGGGGTAACACAAGATAAGATGACGTATGTATGTATGTATGTAGTATCTACTGAAGGTCAAGATCGCAGGACAGAGTCAAATATTCGGCATTTAGACCAGTTGAGTGTTCCACCCTCTCAAGTGCTGCTTCTTGTTTCTTTTGTGACCAGTTTTTTTTTTTTTTTTTTTTTTTTTTATGGCCCATGAGACAGTGCCCATTTTTATTTTCTTTTATCAATCCCCTCCATGTCGCCATGTTCTCCACTGTTAAGCTGTCCTACCTCCATCTCAACCTAGCCTCACTTACACCTTTCTGCGCCATCCCTACACTTCACCATAGGTCTTCCTTTTCACCTCTCTACATCCACAGACGAATACTAAAAATACGAGTCCGTGGCAGGGTATTGGTAGTATGTCATTTGATATTTTTCCTGTTACTAGAGATCATTTCATCACTAGCAGGGGCACCCGGCATTACCCCGGACCAAAAAGGCGAGCACCCTAATCCTACTTTTTCTAGTTCAATCTTTCTTTCTACTGTAGAAAGACCATGAATCACTCATGTTTTTGAAGAGGGATTATAGAAGGTCCAGAATAATGCACAACATCTGTGCTCACTTGTTTGCAATTACCAGTGACCTCAAATGACCTCAGACCAGTGACCTCAAATGATCTCGGAGGTCATCCTCTTATAGCCTATGTTCGAACTGGAGGTCATGTGAGTCTCCATGCCAATAATTGGGCTGCAGGGGTACCCGGCGTTGTCCGGGCAAAAAAAAAAAAAGGCGAACACTCTACCGCTGACTTCAAATGACCCAGATCTTAATTTTGAGGCCCTTAGTACCATCCAGGGGTCACCCTGATTTAAATTTATGTGGGTCTGGGGGTCTTTGGCCTTTGGTATAGACGTGACTGAAGGACAAACAAACAAACAATGCGGCTCATATATATATATATATATATATATATATATATATATATATATATATATATATATATATATATATACTGTATATATATATATATATATATATATATATATATATATACTGTATATATATATATATATATATATATATATATATATATATATATATATATATATATACTGTATATATATATATATATATATATATATATATATATATATATATATATATACTGGGAGGCGATTTGTTTGTGGCCACCCCAAACGGGATTGAGGCGTCTGGCAATAGATAGATAGAATATATATATATATATATATATATATATATATATATATATATACTGTATATATACTGTATATATATATATATATATATATATATATATATATATATATATATATATATATATATATATATATATATATATATATATATACTATATATATATATATATATATATATATATATATATATATATATATATATATATATATATATATATATATACAGTATATATACAGTATATATATATATATATATATATATATATATATATATATATACTGTATATATATATATATATATATATATATATATATATATATATATACTGTATATATATATATATATATATATATATATATATATATATATATATATATATACGTTTGATGGTAATGAGGACAAAAACACAGAAAGATGGAAAAACTAGAGACATTCAATAAAGTGGAGTTTTACTGCTAACCTGACGGACAAGTTAATCCCTTGGATATGAAGAGGCCTTTGAGGGGTTTGTTTCTACAAAATGTCTAGGTAATTTTACTCATCTTAAGAGCTACTACTGGAATTTGAGAACTTAGATGTAATCTATTTTGATCCCTTCACTACAAGACATAACCTATAAGCTGAATAAAATCTACTGGTGGGGCTGTAAGTAAAATAATAAAGACCTAATAAGACTGCAGAAGATAAGGATTCTGATAGAAATGGGGATAAATAGTGACCCTGGTATCTCCTCCAAGCCTATGACTTATGTTAAAGTGTGCATAGCGAACAAGAAACTTTCACACATGTAGTACATGGTGGAGTATAGGACAAAAATTTTCTTAAAGCTACAGTTGGCTTACGCACATCGTTGTAATATTAGGGAAAAGTATTGGGTGTTACTTCAACAAATTTTTCTCAAAACTTGCCATAATATTTCTGAAGAATTGCAGGTCTGAGCACCACGGGTCAGTTACCTCGGAAATAATTTAAATAAAGCTACAGTGGACCTACACTCATTGCTGGAAAGGGTATCGAAAAGGTGTAAGTGTTATATAAATGACTTTTCTTAAAATTCGCTACCATATTACTAAAAAGAAAGAAAAAACAAAAGCCCAAACCGCCAAACTGAACACCAAGTCTGAGGCATCTGGAAAACTGTTAAAAGTCCCAGCGGACCCTCGCACATCGCTGCAAAGCTTATAGAAAGGCAAAAGTTGTTATGTAACTTCTCTAATGTAATCGGCACCATATTGCTACACAAACCCTGGAAAATCCAACCTGAACAGAAACGTTAACTTATCTTGGAATTTATTAAAACTACAGCGGACCCAGGCACAATACTCGAAAGCTACAATGCCATCAGCAAGCCTGCTTGCTGGAACATGTTCCACTCTTGCAAATGAGGACGTACACACCTTCATATTTTTGCCAGTACCAAGATCTATTGTTCAGATTAGGGCAGACTTTTCGAAAAGAAGAGGTTATATATAGCTTCCATTTAAGCTGTGACGACAACAGGGTTCAAAGTTAAGTAAAATCGTCTGGAGGTACCAATATTTAAGACAGTTATCCGTTATCGTAGTGAAGGGAAAATATGACGGATTAAGGTAAATTATGGGAAATGTTAAGATTCCTCTAACCCTCTCAGGTTAAGGACAACTCTAATGTCTTATTAAGGCTAACATGGGCAGTTTTATTCACAGAAGCCTGAAAGGCAATACTAACAACCTTAACTCTCAGTCGTCGGCCTGGCATGTCAACAACCCTGACACAGACAGAGTGCTGGTACTACAATCCCAGAGAGATCATCTTTTCATACTAAACAGTCTAGACCAACATACCCATATCCCACACCAAGCCCTCTTCCTCCCATCATCTCCAGACATAATCTTCTGCTCCCCAAACCTCGCTCCCACTACATCATGGAGAGTGGTCAAAACCCTAGGTTCTGATCACCTCCCAATCATCACTACCACCGAAACCAGAATCACCCCAGCTGGCCACAAACACACATACATTAATTATAAGAGAGCCAACTGGGAGGTCTTTGTAACTGAAACAGAACAACATTTCGAAACACTAAACAGTACACCCATCACAAACATCAACACCGCTGTGCACACTTTCAATACAATCATACAAAACGCAGACAAAAGACACATCGCTAGAGGTAACAGAAAGAGACACAGCCCCAACTTCACACCAGAAATTCAAGGCCTCATCAGACAACGGGACACACTGCGACACTCCCCAACACCCCATACACAAGACACCATACAACAAATACAAGAACTCAACACTCAGATAAACAGTAAAATATCAGAACAGCAAACAATAAACTGGAAAAATTACCTCCAAACACTTGACCACAAAACAAACATCAGCAAACTCTACAAAACACTAAACAGCATCACACTTTCCAACAGCAACACCACACAATCACATGCTGCCATCACAACAACAGACACCATACCCTCAAACAAACAACAAGCAAACACTCTCATCAATCACTTTTCACAAGTCAGCCATCAAACCCCCCGTCAGGAAGACCGACGTATCATCAGACGTAAGAGACAGTTCCCCACAGACCCAGACTACGCACCTTTCACTTACAACCAGACGAAGCACATCATTAACAACATCAAACACTCATCTGCCTGTGGACCAGACAACATAAGCAACATTTAACTTAAACACCTAGGACCACAAGGCATACAAGCACTCGACAACATATCAAACTACAGCTACTCACACAACATAATACCAACATCTGGAAGCATGGCAATATCATCATTATCCCTAAACCCAACAAAGACCCTACGTTGCCCTCCTCACATCGCCCCATCACACTCCTCTGCACCCCTTCTAAAGTCACTGAACGACTGATACTACTACTACTCACACCTCATATTCCCCTAGCCCAGTCACAACATGGCTTTAGGCCACTACACTCTACAAACACCCTTCTTACAGACCTTACACAGAGAGTTTTCGATGGCATGAATTCAGGTAGGCCACCACACAGAACACTCCTAGTTACACTAGACATTAGCAAAGCTTTTGATGTCATCCCCCGTCACAACCTGACAAACAAAATACTCAACACAAACATGCACAATAACACAAAAAGATGGCTGGCAAACTACTTAGCAGGCAGATGTGCACACTTAACATTTGCCGGTCAGTCTTCTAACATCAGAAACTTCACAAACGGCGTCCCCCAAGGATCTGTTTTGTCCCCCACACTCTTTAATCTATACATGCACGACGTACCCACACCCCACACACCACAGATACACATAGCTTCCTATGCAGATGATATAACACTTACATGTACACACCAAAACGCAAACACAGCTGCACACATCATTCAACCTTACCTCAACACACTACACGAATGGTTCACCACAAACAGGCTCAAAATAACCCCAGCCAAATCTACAGTGACTCTTCTCACAAACTGGACAGCAGAACACAGTCATATCCCACACCTCACCAAAAACAACACTCCCCTACCACACACATACACACCCAAAATCCTTGGTGTAACATACAATACATCAATGTCATTTAAACAACACATCACAAACATTAAAAATAAAATAACACCAAGACTCAATGCTTTGAGGTCACTTGCCCATACAACATTCGGACACAACAAAGAAACCACCACCACAGTATACAAACATTACATACGTTCAGTGATGAATTATGCAAGCCCTGCTTGGGCTTAAAACACACTACAACACTCTACAGACCATACAGAACAAGGCCCTAAAAATAATCACAGGCTGCACAGCTACTACACCCACAGACCACCTACATCAAGAAACCAAAGTCCTCAAAGTCAAGGATCACCTAGACATGAGAGGCACCCAGTTTCTTGCTGCAGCCTCCACAAACCCACAACATCCACTACAGTACATGGCAGCACATCCACCCACACCGAGGAACATCAAAACAACACCCAGCACACGATACCATACACAAATACTGTCATCTCTCCCCCCTCGCCCACCTCAGACCAGCTTCCAGAAGCATATCCACACTCAGATCACTCGCCGCTCCATTCAGTCACTTAAAGACAACACACAGCTGCATGCACGGCCTCCTGACATCCACCCTTCTGAATCCTATCTTCCTCGTGAGGACAGGGTCCACCTGGCCATGCTGAGATGTGGGCACCATCCAGCCCTCTTAAGCTACCAGAAGAGGCTGGATGACTCCGTCGCTGATGCCTGTCCAGGATGCAACACAGCACCCCATACTATTAAGCACATTATGGAAGACTGCATTGCACACAATCACCTACGCCAACAACACAACATACACTCTTTGAGAGCTCTGTGGGAAAGCCCGGTCTCGGCCATGGCCTTCCTAAGGGACTCGGGGCTGTTCGGCCAGACTGCACAGGGAACAACTACTACTACTATCTTAACTCTCATGATGGCAACTTCAGTATTCTGTTCAAGATAACCCCAGACGATCAGACGATTTTATCCAGCTGACAGTAAGTCATGGAAATCGGACTATTGGCTTGATGGAAATGTGAATGATTCTGGTTAGGCTTGAGAAGTACAAAGTCCATCATAGAGATAAAGTTAGGGGTAAAATGTGGCCTAGCATTCCACCACCTCTACTTGACAATCAGAATTGTCCGTCACAGTCCTCCTTGACGAAAAATAAATACATAAATAAACAAATAAATAAACAAGCCTCTTTCTGCCTCGGAATGGTAGCTGACAGAGAAGAGATTTAAGGTGATACATTAGGGAGCTTTTGGTTCCGTGTATGCTGTTACGAACAAACTTTGACGGCACTCACATCGCAGTATTGTGTTTAAGAACATTTTTCAGTGCTCTCGTACGCTAGGTCAGAGTACCTATCTTTCTCATATGTCCCTGTATTATACCTCACATCTCCATTTAATCCATAAACATGGTTTTCAAGTAACGTTCTACATCGTCACAGTCGGTAGGGAAATGTTCAGAGTGATGGTACTTGTAATCCCTTCAATACGAGGTGGTTACTACACTGGCGGTAGACAGAGTAAAATTAAGAGGACGCACTCAGGCTCAAGTGTCTGTTCCGTCGATAAGCTAAGGCACAACTGATCAATGACTACGGCCTTGTTCACGTCCATTCTTGAAGATGAAGTGCTACCGTCGTGAATACTTCCAGGCGAGACCGATGAAGGAAGTAAGAATACCGGTGGTCTTACTCCTTTGGTCCCGTGACGAATTTGTAATTCACCATTGTTGTTTCCACACACTTCCATTCAGCTTTGGTGAAGCCAGTCGTTTGGTAGACATCAATAATCACTATTACTCCACTACTCAAAGGTGCTGGGGAGACACGCCTTCATGTGGTGTCATGCATATTACCTTGCGGCTCCACTACACAGTTATATAAATGTTCCTCAACTTCACCGTAAGCCACGGTAATGATTTAATGGAGAATGGCTACTTCATAGAACAGCATAGAATAGTGACTTCAATAGTCCAACGAATTTCCTGATAAGTCTGAGGCTACAACAGCAGCAACAACGACAACAGCAATAATAGCAACCACTCGGCTGAATATAACGGTCGAGCTTCAGCTGTAATAGAATGCTAGACTTATCCCAGTCATATGAGGACTGATGGTAACTATTAACTTCCTATGACTAATTCTCCGCTAAAAAAAAAAAATATATATATATATATATCTGGCGTTAGCTGAACTGAACACTAGAGTTATCTCAACCATGAGTGGGTTAATGGTAACTACTAACTCAGGTTGCTACGATTCTGACTGAGAGAGACTGGTGTTATCTGGAATAGAATATCTGACCTATTCCAACCCTGGAGAAGTTAATGGTGATGGAAATAACGCAGGCTACTTCCAATGACTCATTCCCAGCTAAATAAAAACGTCTGGCGTTAGCTGAATAAAACACGAGAGAGAGAGAGAGAGAGAGTTAGGAATTATAAAGCACATATTCTTTATGTATCAACATGACAACTGAAATGGTCGTGAGTCGATTTGTTAATGACATCGCGCAGCACTTTTGTTGTAAGAATCATGATGCATTACCTACCATGAAAATAACAACGAACAAAAAATGCCTTGGAATCTTTCCATCCAATAAACATCAAAACAAAGATTAGTATTGTAACGGACAGATGATTAACATTTTTTGTACTTTCAGTAAAATTTTGCATGAAAGGATTTAGTATATATTATTTCTATAAGCGTGCCATTAATTTCAACACAATGGTCAAAGCACTGATACATTTTTACCTTCACCGAACTACAGCGTGAAAAACAGTAAGATTATTAAAACTCAGCTGAATGATTAATCTGCCGCTGGGCCATCCATGTTACTGCGTCACTATACAGTATATTTCATAGTGGAAGTAATGATTAATGTTTTGATAAGCTCACTCCAAAAGCTCTGCCTTTTCATTTTATCCCGTTCAGGGCGATGAGCTTTTCCTTTATTACTGTTCTTGCTGCTGACAGATTATATTACTCAGTGTAAAGGTTGACATCTCGTACTGCAGCGATTAAGGGAGATTATTCTGTACTACTCTGGATAAAATAGGTGTGTATAATCGAATTACTTTCACCTGATGGAACCGGGCCACTCTTACAATTTAAGTACTGTGTCATGGCTATATGAATTTGATGAACCTTAGTTACGAAACATATGAATATCCTTGGTTACTACTCAGATTGATCCTCCTGTCCGGGCAGACTTGGTTGTCACCCGAGCTGAAAGAGGTTATATATTTTTGCCAGCTTAGATCAAACGCGATACAAAAGTAAAAAGAAATCGAGAAATAGACCCCGCAGCGATGAGAGTTAACCCCTTTACCTTGAATTCCCGCATTATTTACAAGTTTTATTACATCCACTCTTGCGGGTCGAAGGAGCGAGAGTGCGTGCCTGTATATGTGTACATATGTATGTGTGTATGTGTAAATGTGAATGTGTGTAGGGGGGAGGGTGATTTAACGAAATGAATTTATCAGTGTTCATCTGATTTAGCTAAGCGTGACTGAAGTTTTAAGGGTCAACCAATGAGGAAACCCGTAATAGGTCAAGGTCAGAGGTCAAGGTCAAGCGCTGTCCTGGGAAAATTAATTGTTTATCCAGTTTAGACCAAACTACAGAACGGTTGATACTAAGGAGGGAAAAAAGTGATTCGGTTTTGGGAACAATCAGTCAAAGGTCAAGGTCGCTGGGTAGAGTCAGAGTTTATCCTGTGTGTCTGTTTCGTTGTAAAAATAATTATCATTTTTTTTTTTCTATACTGCATCCAAAACTGGTGCAGGGGTTGAAGGTAAGGTATGGAGTAAACATAGTTTTCTTGAGAATAATTCGCAAAGATTAAGTTCACATGACAAGGTCATCCAAAACGGTATTGTCGGATAAAACTTTGCAGTTGAGGATAAGGTAAGAATGAAAGGATTTAACTTGGAGAATAATCAATCAAAGCTCAAGTTCACAGGGCAAGGTCACAGGCCAAGGTCACAGGCCAAGGTCACAAGGAAGGTCACAAGGCAAGGTTAACTCAAACATCTTTGATCTTATTTGAACCAAACTTGTTGGAAGGGTTAAAAGGTCTGACAAGAACAGTTGGACTGGATTTTGAGACCATTCAATCGGAGATCAAGGCCACTGAACAAGGTCAAAGTACACCCATGTGTCCTGTGTGTGAACCAAACAACTAGAACAATTCTGGTCGATTTTGATAAAACTTGGTGGAGGAACTGAGGATCATCCAAGAGATTATCCATTATTATTATTATTATTTTATTTTCTGAAAAAGAGGTCAAAGGTCAAAGTTATATGGCAAAGTCTATATAGACAGGTTTTATGCGATGTTGACTAAGCTTTTTGGAAGGATTCAGTTAAAAGCAACGATAATTAAATTCGATTTTGAGAGCCATCATCTAGGCCACAGGAAAATGTCAAGGCCACTGAGCAATATCAACTTTTTGTTTTTATACATATAATCCTGGTGGAGGGGGATTTGTGGATTTTCATTAAAGAAGTTTTTCGATTTTGAAAGTAGTAAGTCCAGTGTCAAGGTCAGTGTGAAAAGTTAGAATTATATTAGTCCCCAAGACCAACTGGTATGCGTGCAGTAGGTGTTACATTTAATGCCCCTTTTTGTTTAGCGACAGTGGGTGTTATATGCTGTATGCCATACTGAAAAAAAAAAAAAAAAATCAGTTTTGATCCAATTAAAATCATATTTGTTGGAAAGGTTGAGAGTCAACCATCGAGTAATATTATTGTTTCTGAGCTCAAAAGGCAAAACGTCAAGGTCACGGTGCAAGGTTGACTTGAAAATTTTTTTTTAATCTAATGTAGGGCAAACTTTTTGCAAAAGTTGAGGGTAAGGCAAAGAAAAAAATATTCATTTTTAAGAACAATTAGTCAAGGGTCAAGGTCACAAGGCAAACTCAAAATTCGACCTATGTGTATTCGTGAAAAAGAAAAGAAAAAAAAAAAGTTCTCATCCGATTTTGAAAAAACTTAGTGGAAGGGTTGGGTCAGACAAAAAGTAAAATACTCTTCTTTAAAGCAATAACATAGGTTGACTGTAACTGGCCAAGACCAGCTAAAGCAGTTTTAATTCGATTTAGAATAAACAATATGAAATCGCTTAGTTTAAGATGAAAGTGAAGTAATTTGGTTTTGAGAGTAATCTGTTGATGATCAAGATCACAGGACAGAGTCGCCTACAGTATTTGACCTTACAGTGTCTCGAGAATTACATTCGCTGGGTGCTCCTCTCTCTCTCTCTCTCTCTCTCTCTCTCTCTCTCTCTCTCTCTCTCATTTTTCCCTACACCCAGATAGATTTATTCAACTCACTGAGAAAAACTGTAGTGCTGAGATGGCAATTAACCTCCATTAACTCTATTAGTATTTTGACGTTCTGTTTATAATAGTGTTATTCCTGACGCCATACTGTGTCATTCAGCCCAGTGGTAAAAAGGGTAAATAATGGCGTTCCCTTCCACACAAGCTACTTCCCGTAGGGAAGGAAAAATCTCCCGCACCGACGGGGAAAAACTTCAATAATAGTGTTCAAAATTTCTCTTGCTGATTGGGAAACATGTTACTGAAGAGGAAATGAACGAAAACCTCTCGCAATAAGGGGGAAATTTGCGTAATGGTAGGGAAAATTCTGGCACTGAAAGGAAAGGTTAAATCCCTTGGACTGAAAGGGAAATTCTCAACCAGAAATGAGTAGGACTATCTCGCATATTGAGGAGGAACTTTCTCGTCCTGAAGGGAAAATCTCTCTCACCGAAGGGGCAAAATCTCTCGCACTTAGAGGAAAAATGTCTCAGTGAATTAAAAGAGAAAAAAAATCGTACAGTAGGAGAATCTCCAGTAGTGAAGGGGAAATATGAGGAAAATTTGTCGTACAAAAGGGGAAACGGGGGAAAAATATCTCGTAGTATAGATGAAAAGGGGAAAATCGCACGTATTTGCAGAGGAAAAGTGGAAAGGCTGGTGTAGTATAAAGGAACGGGAAAAGCTCTCATAGTGTGGGGAAGAAGGGGAAAGCTCTAATACGGTAAAGGAAAAGAGGGAAATCTCTTGTATTTAGAAAACTGGGAAAACCTTGTGTACATTAGAGAAAAAGGGAGAAATCTCGTAGGGTAGAGGAAAAGGGGAAAACCTCTCGCACTGTATCAGAAAAAGGAAAAAAAAACTCTTGCTGTGTAGAGGAAAAAGGGAAAATCTCTTACAGTGAGAAAAGGGGAAAATCTTTTCTTACTGGAGAAAAGAGAATTTTCCTTTGTATTGTAGAGGAAAAGAGAAAAATGTCTTGTAGTGTACAGGAAAACTGAAATATCTCTCGACGTGTAGAGGAAAAGAGGAAAATCAGGACCTGTAATGTAAAGGAAAAAGGGAAAATCTTGTAATGTAGAGGAAATTTTGTATTGTAAAGGAAAAGTGAAAAGTCTCACCTAGTGTCAAGTAAAAGCGGAAAATATCGAAGCGTAGAGGAAAAGGGAAAAAAACGTTTGTAGTGCGTGGGGGTAAGTGAAATCTCATGTTAAAGCTGGCATATTAATTGGACATCTTTCGAATATACCTTTCTCCCGCAGTATGAAGATAAAACTCGAGTGAAGGAGGAAGCAAAGGCATAGTTAACCACTTCATTATGATGACGCGTTTGTTTTTACTTTACTGTGCTGCCGACAGACGGCTTATTCAGAACCAGAATTAATTTTGAACTGCAGAAGAAAGATATCTACAAATACTGCCACTAAAGATCCTCCCTGAGTTACATAAGGATCACACAGCATAGTAAAAATAAGCTTACAAATTGGTCATGGGATTGGAAGAATTAAGGAGGTAAATGCTAAACCGCCTTCAGTAAGGGCTCCACGATCTCCAGAAAAAGTAAGACAAAATTGAAGAGAAAGATGGGCCACTTCCGATCGCTGATGTATTTTTGTCATGCTTCCCCCAAATGATATTATTTTATTCAGTTTTGGGCGATCTTACTGATCCCTATGCCATGCTTTACTGATATATTATTGTTTTTATTTATATCATTTCATTCAGGTTTGTAAGACTTCTTGTAATCAGTCTATCCATCTGTTTTTCAATCTATGTAGCTAAATTTATCTACCTTTCTATCTACCCACCCATCTATCTACCTGCCTACAACCAGGCGCCTTAATAAACCAAGGGGTGGCTACAAACATTTCGTCTCCATGCCAATCTGTCCTCTGACATTAGACTGCCCTTCCTCCAACTCACACACCCATCTCTCATATCCCTCTCCACCCCACCCCTCTATTTCATTTTCGATCTCCACTAATTTATTTATGTATTTATTTATTTACATTTAAATTTTCGCTGATGTTGTCACTTGATGATTCGATTCACGTTACAGTAAATTTTTAGACATGGAACAGTTACGGTATAACCTCCTTTACCTCCTTCACTACAAGACGTCCTCTTTACACATAAAAACTTGAGAAAACAGTAAGAATATTCTAAAAATACAGAGTGTCATGGGAATGAAAAGAGAGAGGATGCGGCCATGACAAGGTTAATAGTGGAAGTACTCTCAGCCTAACTGTCCTACTTTCAGTTCAATACAGTCGTCTGATGTAAGTTAAAATAGAATGCTTGAGTAGTGCAGTTCGTAAGTGTTAATGGTGACGATGTTAATGGTGACGATGTTAATGGTGACGGTGCAAATGGTGACGGTGCTAATGGTGACGGTGTTAATGATGACGGTGTTATGGTGACGGTGTTAATGGTGACGGTGTTAATGGTGACGGTGTTAATGGTGACGGTGCTAATGGTGACGGTGCTAATGGTGACGGTGCTAATGGTGACGGTGCTAATGGTGACGGTGCTAATGGTGACGGTGTTAATGATGACGATGTTAATGGTGACGGTGCTAATGGTGACGGTGCTAATGGTGACGGTGTTAATGGTGACGGTGTTATGGTGACGGTGTTAATGGTGATGTTGTTAATGGTAACGGTGTTAATGGTGACGGTGTTAATGGTGATGGTATTAATGGTGACGGTGTTAATGGTGACGGTGTTAATGGTGACGGTGTTAATGGTGATGGTGTTAATGGTGACGATGTTCATGGTGATGGTGTTAATGGTGACGGTGTTAATGGTGACGATGTTTATGGTGACGGTGCTGCAGGTGCTGGTGTTAATGGTGACGGTGTTAATGGTGATGATGTTAATGGTGACGGTGTTAATGGTGACAGTGTTAATGGTGATGGTGTTAATGGTGACAGTGTTAATGGTGACAGTGTTAATGGTGACGGTGTTAATGGTGATGGTGTTAATGGTGATGGTGTTAACAGTGACAGTATTAATGGTGACGGTTAACAGTGATAGTGTTAATGGTGACGGTTAACAGTGATAGTGTTAATGGTGACGGTTAACAGTGATAGTGTTAATGGTGACGGTTAACAGTGATAGTGTTAATGGTGACGGTTAACAGTGATAGTGTTAATGGTGACGGTTAACAGTGATAGTGTTAATGGTGACGGTTAACAGTGATAGTGTTAATGGTGATGGTGTTATTGGTGACGGTGTTAATGGTGACGGTGTCAATGGTGACGGTGTTAATGGTGACGGTGTTAATGGTGACGGTGCTAATGTCAAGTCAACATTAACTCAACTTGTTTATTTAGCCAAAAACATATTTATAATATAATATGCATACAGAACAAAAATTTAATGTTTGACAAGCAGAGCCTCTTGAGGGTGGATACTCTCCTGAAAGGCACCTTGTCAATTTGCACATTTAGATTTATTATTATTTACCATGACTAAATGCTAGTTAATATATAACAATACTAAAAGATAAACTAAGATAATAATTGCAGTAGTCGTCCGGCAAATATAATAACTTAATAATAATAAAAGGATAAACTGAATTTGCAATAATAATGATACTGATAATAATGATACTGATGATAATAATAATAATAATAATAATAATAATAATAATAATAATAAATTATTATTACTATTATTATTATTATAATTATTGTTATTATTATTATTATTATTATTATTATTATTATTATTATTACAGGTTAACATTAATGAGGGAACAGTTATATATAAATTTATACCTACTATCAAATAATTATTGATAATTTAACAACCAAATTCTCAAAAACAATGAGCAGTGTTTCAGATTATGAGACAGAAACTTTAAAGGAAGGTTTATATTAAAGTATTAACAAGGAAAAGAAATGAACAAATTTTACAAACTTAGACAGTAATAATAATAACAATAATAACAATAATAATAATAATAATAATAATAATAATAATAATAATAATAATATTATTATTATTATTATTATTATTATTATACAGAAAAAAAGCTACAAGTTAACCATGATACAAGAGATAGTCTAGCAACGTTTTACTTACAATTATAGTATTATCCCGTAAAGTGCAACCCGGAACACAGGCCGTGCCGAGGTATTACTCAAAGATTTATTGAAAATCTTAAAACATTATGGGAGCCCCTTCATTCAGCACACACCAGATGGTGAGCTCTTTATCTCATATTTTTGTCAAATTCCACGACACGACTCCCGCCCCCGATCGCATCCACAGTGCCGAGACAGAAGATGAAATTCATGTGCATATTTAAATCCAGATGCATTGGTCTATTCCCGAATATTACTCGGGATATTATTCCAGATCTTCAGATAATCTGAGACTATGACTGTTTTGTGGACATAAAAGGAATTTTTAGTAAGCTACTATCTCGGAGATGATACCTATTACTCATGTTCTGTTGGAAGTAGTCATTATGAATGGTGTTGTTTAAAGATTTATTCACAAACAAGGCTGGACAATATAAGCTTATGTCATTCAATCTTAAGACACCGAACTTTTTAAACGAGAGAGCAGCATGCTCATTTCTTGGAAGGTTATCAATTATTTTCATGGTTCTCTTCTGTACGATGGATAAACGATTTAGTAACAGCTTCCCAATGCCTCCCCACACAGTATTGCAGTAAAATATTAATGGAAATATTAACGAATAATAAAGAAGCTTCAATGTTTCGGCTGTTAGATTGTCTAGAGTAAGGTATAAAACTCCACACTGCTTACTGATTTTAGAATGGAGATAAGGAGTATGGAGCTACCATGACAAATTGTCGTCAATTTGAACCCCCAGGAATTTTGTACTGCTCACACACTCAAGCTCCCGGTCACCAGTTCGGATACTTGGTTAGAGAGTTATTGTTTTTTTCTTATTAAGTAAAATATAGTTGGATTTATCTAAATTGATAGTAAGTTTACAGGAAGATATCCAATTTTTTTATACTTGTCAGGTTGTTATTAACAATATTTGTTAGTTCAGTGAGATTATGATGGCTAGTGTAAAAGGTGCTGTCATCAGCATGCAACACACATTTCATGTGCTGGCTAGCATTTCTAACATTAATGTATAATAGGAAAGAAATAGGTCCTAAAACCGATCCCAGAGGAACTTCGTACTCTACAGGCATATACCGGGAGTGACAATGGCTATATTCAACTATCTGTTTACGGTTTCCTAAATATGACGAGAACCATGTATTTGCTGTATCTTTTATTCCAAAATTATAGAGCTTTTTAACTATTATTTGATGATAACAAGGTCGAACGCCTTTGCCAGATCCAGAAACACGCCCATAGTAAACTTTCCATTATGAAAACAACTGAGTACATCTTTAGAGAATGAAAGGAGAGCACTTTCGGTTGACATCTGTGCCCTAAATCAAAACTGGCAATTTATTAAGGTGTTATGCTCAGTGCAAAAACTGATCAACCTGTTATATTCGAGTTTTTCTATGACTTCACTGAGCGCTGGCAATACTGAAATCGGGCGATAGTTCTATCTATCTATCTATAGCCCGACGCCCTAATCCCGCAAAGGGTGGCCGCAGACAAAACGCCTCCAAGTCGCTCTGTCACCCACCATTTGACTACCCTCCCCCCAACTCACCCACCCCCCTCCCTCATATAGCTCTCAACCTCATCCCTCCACTTCATCCTCGGTCTACCCCTCCCTCTCCCTCCCTCCACCTCACCTACATACACCCTCTTAGTCAGTCTTTCATTCTTCATTCTCTCCACATGTCCAAACCACCTCAGTGTATTTCTCCTAATCTTCTCAACCACATCCACAATCACCCCACAACGTTCCTTCACTTCTTCATTCTCCAACCTGTCCCTCCATGTCACTCCACATGCTCCTCTCAAGTAACTTATTTCCATTGCTCTCTCTCTTGACTTGTTCCTCTCTTGCAAGGTACACGCCTCGCTTCCATAAGTCAGGGTAAGGATCACAATACTATCATGCAGTGACTTCTTAACTTCCAGACTCACCTCCCTATTTCTCATCACTGCTTTCAGTGAACTAACATCCTTCCTTCCCTGCTGTACCCTTTCACGCACTTCATCCCCCAAAGTTCCATCCTTGCTCATTACACTACCCAAGTACTTGAACGCACACACTTTCTCCATAACCTCACCACCCAACCTCACTGTACATTCTGTGACTTCATTCCTCTCAAACACCACAATTTTACTTTTGTTTACATCAACTTTCAGCTTGCTCCTCCTACACACTGTCCCAAATTCATTCACCAAACCTTGCAACTCCCATTCATCTTCACTCAACAATACTGTATCATCAGTAAACAGCAACACCGGAATCTTCCAAATCTCACCCTCATTCATTAGAGCCACCCCTACATCCATTGCCCTACCTTGCACCTCCTTCACAACCCCATCCATGTATATATTAAACAGCCATGAAGACATCACACAACCCTGTTTCAGTCGCATAATGAGATCAAAGAACTCACTCAGCTCACCATCCACTCGCACCGTAGCCCTAGTTCCTTCGTACATACTCTTCACAGCACTCAACAATTTCCCCTCCACTCTCTATATTCTTAATACCTTCCACATACCTTGACTATCAATTCTATCATAAGCTTTCTCCAAGTCCATGAAGGCGGCACACACTTTCTTTCCCTTCTCTAGATACGTCTCCACTTAGAACAAATATCTGATCTACACACCCTTTTCCCTTCCTAAATCCCCCTTGTTCTTCTCCAACTAGCACCTCTGCCATATGCCTAACCCTATCAATGAGTGTTCTACCATATATTTTACCAGTCACACTAAGAAGGCAAATACCCCTATGGTTACCACATACTTCTCTCTCCCCTTTTCCTTTGTATAAAGGAACAATTATACCTGGTTTCCAGTCCTCTGGAACCCTTCCCTCTTCCCAAGCCTATCTACACAACTTCCATATCCACTCCACAACAATCTCACCCCCATACCTCAGCATTTCACCACACACTCCATCAATTCCTGGGGCCTTTCCCAACTTGATCTTCATTGCTTCGATCACCAGATTTGAAAATTGGAATAACTTTGGCTATCTTTATTGCTTCTGGAAAAATTCCCATTGTGAAATTACAGAGGAAAACTATAACAGGAAATATGGAGTTTATAACTTCTTTAATAATGAACATGGAAGTGTGGTCAAATCCGGCACCAATACTGTATTTCGTAGATATTTCACTATATTTATTACTTCAGTTTCCGTAGTCTGTGATAAGGTGACAGTATCAACCGTGCGGTATTAACGGTGACGGTGTTAATGGTGGCGGTGTTAATGGTGACGGTGTTAATGGTGACGGTGTTAATGTGAATATATTAATGGCGACGGTATCAACACACTTTCCCCATGGATCCACTCTACGCTGTGTACAATCACCTGGCCCTACCATTAAGAGCATATTAGAGTTGTCCCGACCACGAGACAACTGAATCATTATATTTATTAGCATTCATCCTATTATGTCTCACTCAGTTGAATAAAATCGTTTACCTTTAGCTGGATCAGAATACAGGAATTGTCTCGGAGTTTCAGATCTGCTATAAATACGAGGCCATGTCACGTCCGTTAGCCTAAGACCCCGTAACTCTGCACCAAACTTTCCCAGTCTCAATTTCGTCTCGAAGTGAAACTGTCTGGGAGGGAGACGGTGATGCATAAGTTACACCATCGGAAAGCTAAAGCTGGTAGAGACTGCAGACTCTCAACCAGCCCTAGACAGACTGCAGGCCCAATAGTGGACAGAGATTGCAGACCTTCACCTATGAGTGGAGAGAGATTGCAGATCCTCACCTATGAGGTGACAGGGATTACCACCCTTCACCTAAGAGTGGAGAGAGGCTGCATACTCCCACCGAAGAGCAGAAAGAGACTACAAATCCTCCCCCAAGTGCAGAAGTAGTGCAGACCCTCACAAAAGCCCGGAGGCAGGCTGACAACAACCACCTTTACTTTATATATATATATATATATATATACATATATATATATATATACATATATATATATATATATATATATATATATATATATATATATATATATATATATATATATATATATATATATATATATATATATATATATATATATATATATATACATATATATATATATATATATATATATATATATATATATATATATATATATATATATATATATATATATATATATATATATATATATATATTCAGTTAGCAATCTGGATTCCGATTTGATGCAGTTTATTTTGTTTCCGACGTAGCCATTAGGCAAAATTGTACAGCGACAAAATGATACAACTAGCAGTAGAGTATGGTATGTGTGAAAAATTAATATACTTCATAAGTTATCCAATGAATGTCATGCAGACTAAGAAAGAGGCAGTATAATGTAAATCTTGTGTGGGAGACAGAATCAATAGAGATTGTATATGGCTTAGGATAATCTTGGCAACTTTGAAGGTTTTATTCAGCTTTGGATAGACTTAGTAACTTAACTTATTATTGAACCCAGGAAAGACTTTTAGGACTGGAGACTCTACATGTAGACTTAAGTTGCTACCGTACTACTTGAAATCTAAAATTGAAAAGAATCAATTGTAGAGAGGATGAAAAAAAAAAAATGTCTTTGCACAGTGAGTTGATTAAAGAGGAAAATATATAAACATCATCTTCTGACGTAACCAGCTGCACTATAGCTTACCTTTGACTCTTGCGAAACTGGTTCCATCTCCAGAGAATAAGCAGTGTATGTACTGTAATAATGTTGAAATAAGAAATACGACACAGAATCACAGTTCTGTATAATACATAGCAGTGGCCCACATGTTATTGATACGGGACGAGTGAGAGGCGGGTTTGTTTCTCTGTGAGTGACAGGTCTGCTGATTTATGCCGCGTTGCCTTTTCCTCTCGCTTCTCTCTTGTTCATCTCATTTTCAGTCTCTCTCTCCTCAGTCGTTCATTTCGGTAGAGAAATACATTGTATTGTGCTCCCATTTAGATATATAACCATCTCTATTCTTATTACTTATGAAGCTGGCAGTAACTCTATTAACACCCAAATCATCTGTTGTATTATCATTTCGTTTCAAGAGAATACATTCTGAACTAATTCTTGTTACCAATGACAAGACAATGATCTTTCATGCATCCAGTTAGGCTGGCAAAATCTCTCAACGTCCGAAACGTCTGCTGTGTTATCATTTCGTTTGGAAAGTATACATTTTGTATTAACTATACACAGACGACAACGATCATCAAGTCTCTTTGGTAATACTCCTGTCAGTACACCGACTTATCTACTTTATTGCAGAAGATTACTTTATTCATCCTAGGAAAACTTTTTACTGAAAAATAAATAATTGCATGAGCCCTTTGGGAAGTTTTTTTTTTTTTTTTTTTTTTTGGCCTAACGGATATACAGCTACCATGATCATGTCAGTCCCATTAAGTATGTACGTGTGTATGGACAGTATGTATGTATGGATGAAAGGATGAATGTATGTATGTAGGTACTGAATGTGTATGTGTGTAATGTATGTGAATAAATGTATACTAATAATGTCGTGAATGCCTGATCTGGTGTGATGGCAGGAAAAAAAAAAATGTCGAATTCGGTGCAGACTGAGCAAAGGCCAAGGTTATGGGTCAAGGCATCCGTGGGCCAAGTTCACTGTTATGTCTGAGGATTTTTTAAATTTTACTTATTTGTTTACCTATTATTGTATTTATCTAACTAGTATTTAGGTAGGTAGTTTCCTACTCAGAGTTAGAAGTGTAGTTAGTTAGTTAGTTAGGTAGGCAGGAAGGTAGTTAGCAGAACCCCAACTGTTGAAGCAGCTGATGGATGTTTTACTAAACACCATATCTTTGAAGGGTCTAAACTAATCTCGATATAACTGCCCGGGGATAGCAATAATAATATTCGGAATGCCTTAATGTACTGAAACATTCATTAATCTATTCAGTATGTGAGAGCTTTGCTCAGTGTCGTTAAATAGTTTGAAGGTAACAAGAATATACTAATATAAGTTGCCACCGCACATAGTACCAGCTGTACACTGCCTACAGTATATGTCCTTGTGGAAGCTCCACGACGCTTAGGATAACCAGCTCTATGTCGATAAGGATAATTCACGTTTCATATCTATGATACATTCGGGAATCCGTACAACAATGCACATTATTCGTGTCACGCAAGGTATAATCTCTAGCAGCCTACTGGGTAATGTGAGTACGTTTAAGTACTTGGGTAGTGTGATGAGTAAGGATGGAGGTTTGGAGGGTGAAGTGCTTGAAAGGGTACAGCAGGGAAGAAAGGTTGCTGATTCCTTGAAAACAGTGATAAGAAACAGGGAAGTGAGCATGGAAGTGAAAAAGTTACTACATGACAGTATTGTGATACCAACTCTAACGTATGGAAGTGAAGCTTGGACGTTGTTGGAAGGGCACAAGTCAAGAGTGAGAGCAGTGGAAATGAATTATTTAAGAGGAGCCTGTGGAGTCACGTGGAGAGAGAGGCAGACAAATGAGGATATAAAGGAGCGTTATGGTGTGGATGTAGATGTGATAGAAAGCATTAGGAGCAATACACTGAGGTGGTTTGGCCATGTGGAGAGGATGGAGTGTGAAAGACTGACGAAGAGAGTGTATGCGAGTGAGGTGGAGGGGGGGGGGAGAGGGAGGGGGAGGCCGAGGATGAGATGGAGGGATGGGGTGGAGAGTATATGAGAGAAGGGGGTGTGAGTTGGGAGCAGGGCAGTGAAATGGCGGGGGACAGGGCGACGTGGATGCGATTTGTTTGTGGCCACCCCAAACAGGATTGAGGCGTCTGGCAATAGATAGATAGACAGCCTACTGGGGGATATTGGCAACGTTTTCTACGTTGTACAACCGTGATTAAAAGTTCGCTGATAATCCTCTGCCCACCTCGTTTCCATCCTTCCGTGTTTATCATTCTTCTCCAACCAACAGAGAGTTTTCATCCTTCTGATACTCTGTGTATTATGTATTGCTTCCACGTAATACTTCATTAACACCGTCCACTGCCACAGTTGCCAGAAAAGTGTCGGCAAACTTTGTCCGACGGCTGTATCCTTTAATTGAAATCAAAGTACTTGTTTTATTTTACTTGCAACATGCCATTTTGTATGTTTAGGAGAAATGTAAGTCACTAAAACTGCAAAACGAAAGTTACGCCGTGAAAAATAAAAAAATGCAAATTTATCCAACTTACGACGGACGATTATATTTATCTTACAGAAACTCACCGAAGTGAAAAGGGTTAATTGTGGTCATATGTTTTGCTTTTGTCTGTTCCTTTATCCTATAACATTTCTTTTTAACAATCCACTCTGTGTCTAATATTACCATTTCCCTTTGAGTCTGATGACTCGTGAGTAAATTCTGGGGGGAATTTGCTACAGTTCAGGTTTCTGATTCAAGAGTTTGAACAAGGACTAACTATTACATACCTCGATATATGGTTTGCGAGACACCGGTATTGGACCTAATATTATTATACTAAATGACAAGCCAAATGGTTCCCTGTAACCCTGTGCTGGATGGTAAACCATACATCCAATTGACAGCTGGGGATCAAGTGGGCTATGGCGCTTTAACCGGATGCAGTCAGCAAGAGTTTTAAATCACTTAATGCCACTCGGGGGCAGGTGAACGTGGTCACCCTTGCCTTAAACTTTCGGGAGTGAGCAGCCTAGCCCCAGCCTCTTTACTCCTGATTAGGCGATAAAGACTGGTTGATAGGTAAATAATAATTAGGTGGAGGGTGAGTCCTTGTATAGTCAGCAACAAGTCCTGTCACCTCTCCTGCTTCTACTTGCTATGGACTTAAACAATCGGCCTCATGAATGTCCAGCAACGACACCGATGACTTAATTTGGTCACAGAACTTTGTCATCAGTGTCCTTGACTTGGAGTTCACCAGACGCTTTTACAGGTCATGGAGCGAAAAGCAGGAGAGACGAAAGGCCGTTGTGATAGTACACACTGGCTCGTAGCGATTTAGCGAATAGAACACTTTTCGTCCTATTCTTAACAGTGATCCTGCCTGTGCTCTTTTTACCTTAACTTGGTCCAGATTTTTGTCTTTCCGCAGCTTAATTCATGTTGATCAAAGGAGAAAACAGATGACCCCATGGCTCTATAGCCTTTCCATTGCACTTCTTCGCGACTAACATCATATTCCACTGTTAATCTAGTTTTGCAACTCAGCATTCAAGATGGAGGGGCTGCAATTTTAGGCCAAGTCAAAATAAAAAGAGTATGGTATGTCTGTGCAGTGGGTAACCTGAGGCAATGTTGATAAATTCTCTTGACAGTTTATAACCCATCCAGTCGGGTTATGCATTCTGTATTTTACTTTTGCTGCCTCCAATTGATTTCATTCCGTTTAATAGGGACGTTTTGAAATCGAAGGATTCGATATGGCTTTTCTTAACCATTTCACACATAGACGTCTTCCCTGAACAGAATAAGAATCGAGGATAATATGTAAACATCAAACTGAAAGAGTCAAGAGTTTGTTTATGCTTTTATCTTAACTCATATTTTACAAAACAGTCCACAACCGAATATTAAACTCAAAATAGCGAATAATTTACTGGAGACTTGCTTATTGTAGAAACTGGCAAGAACTTTTATGAATACTCTCATGAACCTCCACCAGGCACGTGTATAGCAGGTCTTATTAATAAAGGATGCTAATCAAGTAATTACATGATAAAGAAATCTCCAGAACAGGTTACCGATAATAGATTTTTTTAATGAGTATTTTCCATGTATTAATGATCTATCCAATATAACTTGATTGTGAATTGTTTGGTACCTCTATGCAGACGAAAGAAAAAACATGTAAAAATATACATGACATGCTTAAGAAAGATTATTACAATTCTTTTAGGCTGTCTGGCTATATAAAAAAAAAAAAATAATAATAATCTGTATGGCGTGACACATCTTCGTGATTAGCATCATATTCGAGTTTTAATCTATTATTCAAAAGTCAGCACTCAAGGTGGAAAGATGGCAATTTTTGTCCATGTTATGGTACAATGGAACAGTATCGTTTTGCGTTATATTATATTCTCACTTTGTCGAAAGACAAAAAGCAGTATTCACATTCACTGACATTAGCCTGATTATATATAAATATACATATATATGTTATATATTTTTTAATATCCAGGAATAACTGCTTCATTGCGATGACTTTTCTATGTCTTGCAACTTCTCAACGATTTTATTCAGCTTCCTACATAGCTCTACTAAAAAAGGATAATGAAGGTTATTAACACCACTTCGAAGCCTCTCCAGTAGATGAATATAATGGTCTGGTGGCAACAAGAATATCAGAGTAATAGGTCATCAGACAAAAAAAGTTAATAAACAAATACAAAAGTGACGTACTTAGACAGTTAAGGTAGCTATATTATGGCCTTTACAATCTACGCACTGGTAAATCTGGCTTATTTGTATTCATGGTCGCTCTCCTCCTGGGCATTAAAGCAGAAACTGCCCCTATGGGAGCTAATCTTTCTTTCCCTCCAACCCGGTACTACCTAATGTGCCCAAACCTCCCGAATAGTACCCTGTG
The DNA here is from genome assembly GCF_032717465.1 of Coenobita brevimanus. Taxonomy (NCBI): domain Eukaryota; kingdom Metazoa; phylum Arthropoda; class Malacostraca; order Decapoda; family Coenobitidae; genus Coenobita; species Coenobita brevimanus. The sequence goes on along the minus strand of NC_137043.1, from coordinate 9,663,676 downwards.
ATATTACGGTGTTATTGCACTACCATCTCCAAATTAAGGCTAGGAAGGGGAGGGTTAGGTTAGGTATTATGATAAAAACCTGATGGAACAGCAATGATAAAGTACCAATTTACTTCGAACATGTAGCCCTTGCTGTGGAAGGAATCTCTTTTACAAATACAAGAATTCCATAGATACAATAAAGACATAGTTGTCCTAGAAGCGAGGTAGAATACTGAAACATCGATAAGGAAAGCGATATTGATTGAATTCTGAGGGAAGGCTTGTAATGGACGTTCACTGTCAGTCAGTGTGCACTGTTCGGTTGTTCTTTAGACACAGCTGCCTCGCATGCTTTTTTTTGCTTGTTGCATAATATGCACGTGCCCAAATGATCGACGTTTCAAATCATAAATATAGTCTTTTATGCGGTTTTTTTTACTATACAGTGATCTATATAAACATTTGTTAAACTTGCCCAGCATATACATTCAAGGTAAACATTAACCAGACTGAGATGATATTAGAGTATCTGACCTAGGACTCAGAAATACCCATGTACACTCATATTTACGAAATGAACACATTTGGAAACATAAAATATACCTATATCCACTGTCCGACTAATGGTTTCGAGAAATTATAATATTATGACTGGATTAGGATGCCCTGAATGAGCTTGGGCCACGATAGGATAAAGTAAGCTCAGATTTGGCTGGGTAAGAATTAGTTAGATTTAGTTACATTTGGGCAGGCTACATTATGCTGAATCGGGTCGAGATTTAATTTAATTTAATTTGTGAATCTTTGGTTAAGATGAGCTGTTTGGTTATGCTAAGTTAGGTTTTGTTTGGTCAGCTCACGTTACACTGTTTTAGGTTACATTATGTTACGTTAGACTGGGGTGGATAAGAGTTAGTTTTGGCAGGTTAGGCGGTTCGTTTATCACAAGTTAAATTTGGGTGGAGAATATTTGCAAACTGAACAGGAAAACAGAGCAGACTGGAAATGAGTTCAGTTTATTACTTGAAGTTTAGAGTCGCTACCATCACAAATGATAGATGTAGACGCAAAACCTGAGGACTCATGGTAAAAAAGAAAAAGAGATTACCACACTTAAGGTCATTAAGGGAAAAAGATTGCTCCTTGTCAACAGTTTTTATCGTACTGTGTGTGTGGGGGGGGGGGTTCTTAATTTTCTGATGAAACTATTGTAACACTTAAGCCACAATTTATGGCTTTATCTGATACCCAAATATGTTACCATATAGGACATTTTGTACATGCCAGGACTACCCCTGTTTGCCGTAAAATAAAATTACGCTCTTTCCGGTGGCTCAGTGACCTTATGACATCAACTGGAATGGGCTATGTGGTAGCCACAGACTGGAATCCACGACAGACAACTGTATTTTTTCCTCTTGTATAACGCCAACAGGGACGCCAGCCAGTCATCTACCTTTATCCTTTCATAACAAAGTGCACATTGGTTTATTTTATCATTTACTCTAGACTGCAACATTCAGGAATAAAAAACAGTCGGCAATGAAAGTGTTCAAAATACAAAGCATCAGGAGATGCATGGTTTCAGTAGCAATGTGGACGGGTAGTTAAGAGTGGGCATACAGGACAGACTAAATAGTCGTACTAAACGGAGGAGAAAATCAAACTGGCATTATGTTACATGTAGAATACCACATGGTTTTGTGTTGCGTCCTCTACTGCTTCGTAAGAGACGAGTACAGCCATGATATTTACGATGGCTCGTGTTGTAAAATATACAATTATGCTGACAATGTGGGATATATTTATTCACAAACAGACTCTGTCGTCGCACAATCCGTAAGTTATTGGGCTGATGTATGAAATGAATCTACAAAACTTATGGAATAGCAATATTCTCACCAACTTCCTTCGAACAGGTGTGCTTCCTGTCGTGAGAGGTTGCTCGTCCAATGAAAATGAAAAGTCAATAATATGGACCGTATTATATGACTGGTTAATTATTTTGTCACATACTAATAAGAGTATTCAATATTCCAAATTAAATAACTGAGAAAACTCAATGAACTTCTTGGTTGTTTGATGATGGTTATGCCTCGTAATACCGAACTCAGTAAGTAAACCGTACATCATCTACTGGCCAGTGGTATAATATACTGGCCTACTTACCTTTGGTGACGAATAACTTATGTCCCTTTAGACGTATAATCCATTGCAATACCTTATGCATTCCTGATATCACGGAATAAAATATATTAGTACGACTAGCAGATATGGATAATGTGCTGGAATGAGAAGCTTCACATGTTGGCACAGATATAACGGTACCATAGCGGATCAACTGTTCAGTTATATAAATGTCCCCCAACTACCTCCCTAGCCTCTAAAACCAAGATGGTAAAGACGGTAGACGCCTTGAGAAAGACGGCTTTAACTTACAGTCCACTAGGTTTGCGTCCACATTATCCTGGGGTAACAACAACAACAACAGCAAATATGACAAAATGTGGGAACTCGTCACTCCATGAACATTTGCCAAACACAGCCTTGATTGGGCTTCTCTTGCCTTACGCTTGAGTGACCGACCTCTCTGCCTCAGTGACTCGAACAGAAGAGGATGAATCTTCTAGTCAGTGGTGCCATTGATGTAGGTGTCATGAATACAACTTATTCTTACAGCTACTGGTATTTATTTACTAAATTTTATTGATTAAATTTATGAACCTCAATCCAATTTTTTTACAGTTCGTAATTACATATTTACAATGATATTACACGAATTAGTCTCTGTGATAAATATTTCCGACAAATAACCTAAAACTGATAACAGAGCAGACGTAGCTTAATAAATGCATGTTTTTTTTTTTATGCGCATTATATAAGTTGCTACAGTGGTCCCAGGCACGAGCTTTCTATATGAATATTGGCAAATGCCGAATTCAAAATGTTGCTAGAAATGATGAGAGATAATGCTACTGTCTACTGCTCAGCACAGTACGAGTATTCAGTCTGTACAGAGAAAATCATTTAGTAATTAAAACAACTGTTTGCATATCCAAGCCAAGGTGGTACTGTACAAAGCATTTTAATTAGTGAGTGTCATAAGCTGGACATTCGGCTATGATTTACAAAGAAACTATTCTTGCCTTGTGTAATTAGGTCTCCTATACAGAATAGAAAACTATTCTCGCCTTGTGTAATTAGCTATCCTACACACAGTACTGTTACTGGTCAGCTCACCACGTTACGGGGAAAATGGCACAATATGAAAGTGTAAAGGGAAGAGTGACAAAAATGACATTTACTTTCAGAAATAACCAAACTAAGTGACACTTTAAGAAATTATTTTTTTCGACATCATGCACCATATGGAGAGAAGTAATCCAAATATAAAATATTTTCAGATCAGATGAAGATAATTGGACAAACAATGTATACTTCACAGTAGATCAGTCAAACTTATGATAACTAAATGAGTATATAATCACAGGCACTAGAGCTTAGTCAGATTAAACAAAGGATTTCTTAAACAATATTATAATTATATGGAGCAAAATACCTTGTAATGTGGACAGTGATGCAGTACTAATATTTAAAGGTGACCTGGATAAATATTTGGCTTCTAATTCACAGTTAAACATGGTAATTTCTAACGTTTTCCTTGTATTTTTCTCCAAATCAGACGGTGTAGGATACAGCCATAGGGCAACATCGTTAAGTACAGCACCTAATGTTAACTTGGTGTTACTTCCCCACGCGGGCTATAATATGGTGGAATATATTTATTATCCACTGAAATAATTCTCTGATATACCCATAACCATATTTTCATATAACTTTTATTGCTGCTCTTACGCTTTTCCCTGTGAGCTTCGTCTGGTGCAGTTGGTGGGTGGGGGAGCCTCCCTACTTTCCCTGCCCTTGTCTTAAACTCCAGATAGGTACTTTACTCAGAAGAATCAGTGAGTCTGCTGTTAATTCCTTTCTTTTGTATTGCTTTTACTGAATCGGTGTATAGTATTCCCAAGAAGTGATACCAGATAATCCAGAAGTTTTCGATCAGCGCTAATGCACATACAGTACAGAGTGAATGAAGCATTCTGAAACTCTTCCATCACTTCTTTGGGCGACCGTACAAACAGACACCACCATGACTGTTGCCTTTATGGCCTCTATGAAACGCCCTCCCGCAGTCCACATTTAGAATAACAATGGAGGCATCTGTGTGGCCTAGCATTACTGCTCTTCACTTCACCGCCGTCACGCCACAGTAAGCACACCAACACACGGTACACAAGAGGTCATATCCTACGTGGCTTTGGAGGACTTCGTAACGTCTCTCCTTGGCGATTTATTCTGCCCATCCAACCTCAACAGGTTTTAGTATGTTACTGATACAATGGTTCGTATTGTAAGCGACTTTCGAGATATTGTAACATCTTTTCCTTTGCGACTTGTTCTGAACATTAAACCTTTACATCCTCTTCCGTATTATTAATAGAAACGATGTCGATGTTCAGACGACATAAATAACATGGAGAAGACTTGAAAGAAGCTAAATACAAAGTAAATCACTAAAGAAGAGTTGCTTCGAAGTCTTCATGCCACCAAGAATAAGGACTTTATTTCACGTACCATGAACTGTTGAAATAATTATACCCACATACAGAAATGATTTGTTTTATTGAGAAAGAAGAGCAGTGAGCTGGAAAAAGATGTCTGGATGATGATGGCGATGATGATTCAACAGTTCTAGCCAGGATGGAAAAAGGTCTGAATACTACTACTACTACTAAAAAAAAAACCTGACGGAAACAGATGTGGGTTGCTGCCTTGGGGTTGTTAGATTGAATGCAATTGCATATGCTGATGATATAGCATTACTAGCTGATAGTGAAGAGCATATTCTATATTTGTGTGACATATTTGAACAGAATATTAATAGTCTTAATTTAAGAATTAACAATGATAAATCAAAAATTGTTATATTTCAACATAATAAGAAACAGGCACAAGGTATCCGTTATTTAAATTGTTATGAAGTGGTAAATGAATACAAATATTTAGGCCATGTAATTCAAGACAACTTTTCTGATAATCAAGATATTTATTTCAGATTGAACTCATTTTATGCTAAATTTAATTCAGTAATTAGAAAATTTAAGAACGTTAATGCACAGACGTTACTGTATTTGTTTAAAGCATACTGTGTCCCTGACTATGGTTTAAGTATTTGGAATATGAAAGATATGCTTAAAAGCAATGTATTCAGAAGCTTTGAAAGTGCATTTGCAAATGCTCTTAAGAAAATATATAATGTCCCAAGATTAATAAGTAATCATAGTATATCTAAGGCAGCAGGACTACTTTTACTTAGACACCATGTTGCCCTAGTGCAAGCTAGGTATTGTAAAGCCCTAAGTAGAAAGAATAATGCGGTTTTAGGTTATTTTATCAGTCCTCTGGCCACCATGTTCCTCATTTATTGAAATATTTTTATGATAAATATGAGATAGATATATTGGATAACTCTGTGGACATTATAAATGCCAGAATTCAGTGGGTGCAGAACCATGAGGAAATAAGTGGTGTGGAGTTAATGTAAATTTCGAAAAAGATGTATAACAGTTGATACTGAATGTGTTGCTATGCAAATTGTATATATTGAATTTATTTATTTATTTATTTTTTTTTTAATTAATGAAATTGGATCAACTCCTCGATCTGATTGTTAAGGATTTATTTATTGTAAATATTTTATTAAATTCAATTGTAAAGGAGTATCTATAGTATTTATGATGATGAAATGTATTATATTTTATGTATCACGAGATACGAAATAAAGACGATTGATTGATTGATTGATTGACTACTACTACTACTGCTGCTGCTGCTGCTGCTGCTACTACTACTACTACTACTACTACTACTACTACTACTAATAATAATAATAATAATAATAATAACAATAATAATTTGATGACGATGACGATGATGCTGATGATAAGGTGGAGGTGGAGGAGGAGGACGAGATAAAAAAGTTCCATCCCGACTTTAATTCCCTGTACGTTAAAAGGAGTGATAAGTCTGGTGGAAATTGTTGTACCATCTTCTGACCAGCATTTCCGTTTGAGGTTATAATTCTTCCACGTTGTACAGGTTGGGTTGTTATGAAACTGCACGAGTGCTGCAAAAAATCCTGTATTATGTTGGTTTGGTTGGCGGAGTACCAAGTTCTTTGAATATTATCAGTCATACATTTTTACTACTATATTCACTTCTTAACCAACTCAGTCAGTTGATTGCCCTTTTATCAACATTCACTCATTCTCTAATTTCATCTTACTCACCATTTCTTTCACGTCAACCCACTGAAACTCTTGAACTCTAGCTAACAATACCTTCTCACTTGTGTACTCACTCATTAACCCTCTCACTCCACTGCTTACCTTTTTATTAACAACCATTCATCCTCTAACTCTATCTTACTCACTATTTCATTCACATTAACTCACTGAAACTCTTACTTCTAGCATATTTAATCACTATTTTACTCACTCTAACAGATTAAAGCTGTAACCCTTAATCGCAGTTCCACTTTTACTGAAAGCATGTAACTGCTTTGCATTAGGCTACATAGTCAAGGAGTAGGAGGAAATGACTGACGGCATATCTAATAAGAACACCCGCTGTTATTCATATTATATATTCATATTATAACGCTTTGGGAGTAGAAAATCAATAAATGATGCAGAATTAACATTGAAAACGTTGACTGAGCTGCCCCCTCAACACATGAGAAATAACATGAAGTGGAAGAAGAGGGTTATACATGCATCACCCTGTACATACAACATAACTGACATGCCCTCCTGTCCCCCACACCTTTAGGCAGGTACACACAGCTCTTTGCTCAGCTGTCCTTTGTGCTACCTACTTTAATTTAGTCCCACACACAACCCTCAGCGGTGGCAGAATTAGGAGGCGGCGGAGTGGGCGAGACGAGAAGGAAAGAGGAATAAACTAAACAGGAGGGAAGCGAGGAAAGAACAAGAATATATAGAGAAACAAGTGAGGTGAAGGAAAGAGGAATGAAGTGTAAGGAAGGGAAACGAGGAAAGGTGCACGTGAATATATAAAAAAAACTGGAGAGGTGAAGGACAGAGGAATAATTGAAGGAAGAGGTTGAGGGAAGAAAGGACCTGAAAATAAACATATATTTGGAGAAAGAGGAAAAACAAAGGGACAAGAAAGAACTTTTTAAAGAAGAAAAATTTAACAGAGGAAAATGTGGTTATATAGAGCAACAGAGAAAACAAAAGGGGGAGAGAGGGCGGAAAGAGGAAAAAGGATTTTATGGAAGATGTGAAGGGTGATGTGAGCAATTGATGTACCGTATGTGTGTGTATGGGTGAGAGAGAGAGAGAGAGAGAGAGAGAGAGAGAGAGAGAGAGTACTTCATCTATCTATTGCCAAACGCCTCAATCCCGTAAGGGGTGGACACCAACAAAGCGCCTCCATGTCGCCCTGTCCGCTCCCAGCTCACACCCCCTTCTCTCATATACCTCTCCACTCCATCCCTCCATCTCATCCTTGGCCTTCCCCTCCCTCTCTCCCCCTCCACCTCACTCACATACACTTCCGTCGTTAGTCTCTCACTCTCCATCCTCTCCACATGGCCAAACCACCTCAATGTATTTCTCCTAACACTTCCTATCACATCTACATCCACAACACAACGATCCTTCACATCCTCATTTGTCAGTCTGTCTCTCCATGTGACTCCATATGCACCTCGCAAATAACTCATATCCACAGCTCTCACTCTTGACTTATGTCCCTCCAACAAGGTTCAAACTTCACTTCCATGCGTTAGAATTGGTATCACATTACTGTCACATAGTAACTTTTTCACTTCCATGCTCACTTCCCTGTTTCTAATCACTGCTTTCAAGGAACCAGCAACCTTTCTTCCCTGTTGTACCCTTTCAAGCACTTCACCCTCCAAACTTCCATTCTTACTCATCACACTGCCCAAATACTTAAACGTACTCACAATCTCCATTTCTTCCTCATCCAACTTCACTGTACATTCACTGACTTCACCACTCTCGAAGACCATAACTTTAATCTTCCCTACATTCACCTTTAGATTCCGTTTCTTTCATGCTCACCCAAACTCATCCACCAAGCCTTGCAGCTCCCCTTCGTCTTCGCCTAACAACACAGTATCATCTGCAAAGAACAGTACAGAGAGTTTTCAAACACTGCCCTCTCTCTTTAGGGACACTCCAACATCCACTGCCCTATACCTTGTATCTCTTTTATAACCCCATCCATATACAGATTGAACAACCATAGAGACACGACACATCCCTGTTTCAATCCAACTTTCAAATCGAAAAATTCACTCAGTTCATTATCCACACGCACTGTAGCCTTAGCACCATCATATATACTCTTCACGGCATTCAACAACTTCTCATCTACTCCATATATTCTTAATACTTTCCACGATCCTTGTCTATCCACCCTGTCATATACTTTCTCCAAATCCATCAAGGCCGCATACAGCTTCTTTCCCTTGTCTAGAAACTTTTCCACTAAAGATCTAAGAATGAATATCTGATCTACACAACCTTTTCCCTTCCTAAAACCTCCCTGTTCTTCTCCAACTAATTCTTCTGTTATTTCCCTAACTCTGTCAATAAGTATCCTACCATATACTTTTACTATTGCACTAAAAAGACAAATGCCCCTGTGATTACCACATACTTCTTTTGCCTCTTTTTCTTTGTACAGGGAAATAATTATACCTGACTTCCAATCCTCCGAGACTCTACCTTCCTCCCAGGCCAATCTGCACATCTTCCACATCCATTCCACTACTATCTCTCCCCCATGCTTCAGCATTTCACCATACACTCCATCAATTCCTGGGGCTTTCTCCATTTTAACTTTCTTCATCGCTTCCACAACTTCCATCCTACTGATTTCTTCCTCTCTTCTCACATTCCTCCGTCTCCCAGCCATTCCCAAGCCACTTATACTCGCATTACCTTCATTCTCTATGTTCAGCAGTTCGTTAAAGTGTTCTGTCCATCTACCCACTTCTTCTCCCTTCTCCACTAGTAATCTACCATTTTTATCTTTCACTCCCCTGCTAACTTCTTTGGCACTCTGTCTAACTCTCTTTACCTCTTTCCAGAACATTTTCTTTACAGTCCCTCCACTTTACAGTCAAATTCCTTCCAAATTCCTCATCCACTCACTGTCTTCTTATCTCTCTTACTAATCTTTTCACCTCTCTCTTCCTTTCTACATACAACTCTCTCTTCGGTCTCTCAACTTCTTCCACGTCCCTGTTTCTCATCCACTCATTATATGCTTTCTTCTTTTGTGCCACAGCCTCTCTCACCTCTTGATTCCACCATGCTGTTCCCTTCACCCCCTTTCGTCTTCTCTTTACCCCACACACCACCTCACATGCAGCACAGATTTCTTCTGTGAATATCTTGCACACACCTTCCACGTCCCCCATCTGCTCCAATCCAACTTTCCCCAATCGCTCCTCCACTTCCTTCTTCTATTCTGCCCTTTTCTCATCCTCTTGTAACCTTTCCACCCTCCTTGTATGAGGTACTTCCGCCTGTCCTTCCCTTCTTCTATTTCTTCATTTAGTTTGGACACTGATTCAGACCACCACCAAGTGGTGTCGAGAATAAATGAACCGAAAAAAAAAAAAATACTGTATTGTTGTTCGAGCAAGTAGTCGGAGAAGCGAACGAGAAAACTATCAGACCCGTGTTAAGATGTGAACACATATATCACGCAGACTCAAAGTTGTGTTATTTTAGTGTTCATTATAACAACAGCAGATATACTCGCATCGTGGAATCGCTTATGTTATTGGTGGCCCCCTTGTGACAAGGCTTGGTTAAAATGTGATAAAACAGTCATTTTGTTATAGCGCGGGCGCGCACGCACACACACACACACACACGCACGCACGCGCACACACACACACACACACACACACACACACACACACACACACACACACACACACTTTCCGAGAGCAAATGTCATAAACGCTGAGCTCAGGAGTGACACGAAATTTTCGAAGCCAAGAAAATACGAGGCTGTTTAGCAGTTTCTCCCGTTTACATCTGCAGTGCTTTACGGCCTCCCACACAAGTGTGCGAGAGCTGATATAACCCGTCACTATCACGCGTGGTGTCGTAAAGATAATGTGTGCAGCATTACCGCAGTTCTGCCCGCACCACTCCATGCCATAATCCTACACTCCTCCAGGATCCCATTTAGTAGTGAAGACACTGTACACGCACGCACGCACGCACGCACGCACACGCACACACGCACACGCACACGCACACTCGCGCGCGCGCACACACACACACACACACACACACACACACACACACACACACACACACACACACACACACACACATGGTATTCACAAGGGCTCACAAACTAAATTCTGACAAGGGAATTCGTGGAAATATATTGTTCTTGCTTCCTAATATAAAGTTCCTTGTTGAAATGTGATACTTATGTTTTTAATGAAGCTAGCTATTTAGTTTCTCCAGTATATGAAATTCCACGACACGTACTGGCGACGTGTTATGAGTTACGTGCTCGTATAAGGAACTAATACAAAAATATATTATGTTCTGATGATTTCTGCTTCTATGTTGGAGCCATGTTTTCGACGGCTTATATGTAAATGATCCAATGGTCTATTTCACGAGGTATACTGTTGCTAACGCTCCAGTGTATGTGCTTTGCCTGTCTTTGTTTCTGGGTCCTACATCACCCTGTCTACTTGACGGAATATAGATCTGGAATGACGACGACAACGACAACCACGATGATGATGATGATAATGTACAGCCAAGGACAAAAGTTAGACTGTTATTTCACTTCTTCCTGTCCTGTCAATCTGTTGGCTAATAAACTCCCTACCATAAGACGGTTTTACTTCGCAGTAGGAGAGTCTCGTGATAGTGAAGTGACTGGAAGAAAACACCATTAGTTCCTTTTTCTACGAGACGTGTCCCGTAGCATAATAAATTCTTCTGTTGGCAGCAAAAAAAAAAAAAAAAAAAAAAAAAAAAAGAGGCAATATTAGCAACTAGCTTAATTGCAGCACTGAATGGACATATACGAGTAACTTCGTGTAGTATTTTTGCGCTAATTTGATTACCTTTGCATATTTAACAGGAACGAGGCAATCCCATTTCATTCTTTTCGAGATGTAGGTGACCGAGGATGGGCTACGGGGGTACAGTACATTTCAGGGTCGATTAACAACCTACTTTTCTTTGTGGTATTAAATTATTAAAAAAAACAATCAGTTACTTCTAATGGATGGAGTCTATGCAAGGTTGTCACTCAGACTGTGGAGGGAGACATTTACATAGCAGGTATAAGAGCAATGACTTCTTCCAATGAAACAGTTCAATAGCACTTTAGCTTGTTTTAATTCGGATTTATAACTAACATTTCAGACATTCATTTATACATTCCATGGTACCTGGTGATCTAATGGTTAGAAGACCAAAATTGGAGTGGCGACCTTGCAGTAATTCGACTAAAAAGGGTGACTGGAGGTTTTTCGATCATGTAATTTTATCAAGGGAAGCAGGCTGGTCATTTGGAAGGGGGCAGCATGGGACCGGCAGTTACCTTTCTTTTCATCTTAAGTCCTACAATCCTATGGCTCATTTTTATTCTAATCGAGTTTTCTCCAGTCAGTTTTGTTCACGTAGGGATAAACTTTGAGCTGGTAGATGCAGTCTTCTCAGTACCCTCCCTACTGTCAAGGAGCTCTCGTAATGGTAGCTGTAAGAAAAAAATGGAAAGTTCGTCATTAGAGTGATGGTGTTAGCCACGTTTCTCCAGTTACATGGTATAATTGTAAATTTCATTAATGCTCTCAGTCAACTATATTACTCATTTTTCAGGAGTTTTTTCGAATTGCAGTAGGTGGACGAAGTCCTGATTAAGGTATATCCTACAGTGAAGAAAACTGTATAGTAGTAATTATGAAATACAAAATACGTCACCAAACTGAAGGAATTAGCTTCAGTAAGATGGCATCTTTTTACGTTTAATTTGACAACAGGCAGTTTTAATCGGACCAGGTAAAAGGTACCATGACGATTTTTTTTTTTTTTAGGTATTTGGACATGGGAAAAATACTTCGTTCTCTGGGGATAAGAATATACTCCTAGGTGCCAAACACTGTATCCTGTCCTAACATCGAAACTAATATTCATCGTCCGTTGTGAAATACTTGTCAGGGTTGTCTCATTCTGGACTGACTGAATGCTTTTAGCTGGGATGTTTCCACGATACGGCGATGGGTCAGTAAAGTGTATGAAATTCCACTAATCAAACTGTTTCCTGACCTATCCTGGGAACGAACTCCTTTCCTTTCCAACACCAGCCAGCTTCTCTGCTCACTAGGCCACCAGAGCCTCAAAACAAGACAAAGAAACAAAAGCTGCAGTATGTTTTTGAGCGAGTGTGCAATGTGGGATGAGAGGAAGAGGAGAGGAGTCAAGGAGAGCCTGGTAAAGTGATATAGCGAGGGAAGCCTAACGTTAGTGGTTATGAAGTAAATGTAATGAGACAAATAACTGACAGAATGGAAAATGTGTGTGTGTGTGTGTGTGTGTGTGTGTGTGTGTGTGTGTGTGTGTGTGTGTGTGTGTGTGCTTATCATCCTTCTGAAATAATTGATAAAGTCTCTGCCAGGATTGTCATAAATCTCTCAAAAGTTGCGAAGGTAATAAGGAAATTTACTTCAACGCGCCTTGTACATTCAGGGTTATCTATCTATCTATCTATATACCTAGGCTGCTTCCCCCAAGGAAAGGGAGGTAGCCGAGACAGGACGACATACTCCCCATTTACTCATCCATTCAAACACATTCATTCGCATCTTAGCCCCAAAGGGGAGAACGGACAGATCCTCACCGCACCACACCGCACAAGGGTCAACTGCACAATGCAATCAGTGACATTCGCAGCAGGGCCCGACAGCAGAACTGGTTTACCCCTGCCACATCTTAACAGACCCATCCCCTTACGCGCACCTGGCCTGACTAGCTGATCAGACCAAATGCTGGAGAATATCCCCTCAGGGCTGCGTCATCACTTATTCATTCACAATTTCTCTCCATTTATTTCTGTCACGCACAGCCACTCTTCCTTGCTCAACAGACATCCCTCTCGCATCCAGCGCTCTCTTCACACTGTCCATCCATCCTATTCGTGGTCTTCCTCTCAGCCTTACACCTCTCACATCAGATCTAGTTATCTTTTTCACCAATCGCTCATTATCCATTCTCTCTATATGCCCAAACCATCGCAACACCCTCTGCTCAACTCTACCAGCCATTTCCCGAACAACTCCAGTTCTCCTTCGCATTTTATCATTTCGCACCCGATCCATACGCGTCACTCCACACATACTCCTCAGACACCTCATCTCCATTACATTCAAACTTTTCCTCTCTGCTAAACCCATATTCCATGTTTCAGCCCCATATAATGCAGTCGGTACCACAACACCCTCATACAGCCTTCTCTTTACATCCATTCTAAGCGAACGACATTTAAACACTTTTTTCAGGGTTATATTGAGGAAAAAAAAAATGACTTGGTAAGGATATGGTTAACTATGTCTCTACTTATCTATCCTGTATATTATTCAGCTGCTTCACTTGCTAATGCAAGACGATTTTATTCAATTGGAGATGAATCGTTTTAATATGAATTTCAGATGAGGTTCCTGGGTTATAAACACCAGGCAATTACAAGTTGCGTACAGTGTATATTTCAGTGTTTACATAATGTCCATTATAATCACACAGTCTTTCTAGCTGAGCATGCTTTGCTGTATATCTACAGTATACTGTCTATCATTTAATCGCTTCAGTTCCATATTCTGTGCGTCCATTAGGGTGCCTGCGTAACAAAGGATTAAGGCAGTGATACCCAATTAGCAAGCGACCCGCGGTTCAGCTTTGGCAACACTGATTCGCTCCAACATACGGACCACCGACAACAAATTAACCCTGAAATCTCGAGGGATGGTCTCTATTTTACTCTTCCTACATCTAACACCAGACGATGTTGCAAAGCAATTTCCTTGGCCTGAGTGTCCACTAAAACTGTTTAGAATTTTCATCACAACTACAAATATAAATATTGCCACTATTGATACTGTTATCCGTAATGCAACATTCATTAATTCGGAACAGATCCTTCATTCGCTTGGGTACACTCGGTCAAAAAAAAAAATAATAATAATAACTGGTCATATTCTCCGTGAAACAATCTGGTTCTACATATAGTACGATGGATGTGGCCAATGTCTGACCTACTCCATAGAAGTTGTCCTGCTTCCACAAATCGACTGTTAAACCGATTAATTTTCTTGAAGCATCATGAATTATATGTATCATTTTAGGGAACCATCAGACCCCTCGAGTACATCAAGGTTCGCACCCAATGTTGATATCGTGGTAGTCACATACCTGGATTATATATGCTAAGGCAAAGTTGTGTTGTATTGTGAAGTTCGTTGTGTTCGAGCCGATTTTCCTTTCCATAAAAAAAAAAAAAAAAAAAATCGGAGCAATGCCTATCGATTGCACGAGGGATAATAACGACTAGAAGTCAATCATATCGGTCGCAATCTTACACTACAACTAAATCCTCAGGAGTCGGCTGACATTCAGTTCCCCAGTTACATTGTCCTGCTGGGTGAAGAGGGAAATGGAGGAAACAAACTGTTGAAGAGTCTAAATGACTACTGAATCAAACTCGGGTTCTTCCAGTTGCAGTCAGGATATGTTAACCAATGTACCACAATCTCCCCCGTATACAAGTATCTGTAGGAGAGAGAGGCAAGCAGACAGTCCAGAAGAACAGTGACTGTTGAAGTAGCGACAGTAGAGATCAAAATTAAACCGTGTGGCAAAGTAAGAGAGGCTGAGAAGTTTCCGTAAGAGAAGAGGAGCTGATGAGACGAAAACCTTTGATTCCACATTGTTTAGAATACCTGTATGTGGGGAGCCGCGTCACACATGTAAGCTGTACTCGACGTAGAGGCGAATAAGACCCCGGTACGAAACCAAAAGTTGTGCTGCGGTAAAGATGGCACGGAACTGGTTTTAGAACTCTAAGACTTCTGTGACTCACTGTCACTTGAATACAATGGTCAGGTGTTAGGTCATTTAAGATACAAGAGTTGACGCAGCAATAAGAGGATTAGGTGGAGGCCAAGGTGCTCAAAGATGCGACCTTTTGTCTCAAAGTGCGCGGGTATCAGCGTGAAAACAGATTTTTCTGATATTCCACAAGACCCACCGACTGACATGTCGACATGTCCTTGCTATACCTCTGCTAATACCATACTATACCTCTGCTAATACCAAAGCAGTGGTATGTGAGAGTATGCGATATGTAGAAGTCAAAGACATAAAAACAAATAACAGCAACAATAATAATAAATAATAATAATAATAATAATAACGACAACAACAATAATAATAATAACAACAACAACAACAACTAGAATGGCGCTCAGTAGAGCGCATACCTCCGCCAACGCCCTATCTCGCAATGTTAAAGAAAGTGAAAAAAAAAAAAAAAATCCTGGATCCGCACCATTATGTGGATCCGCACCAAAATTTAATGGGGTGTATTTTTTTTTTATGCGAGGAAGAAGGAACCAAAGACCATGAGCCCGCAGTAACAGTTCCCTCCAAGAGAAAAACAATATACAATAGAGAGCCAAATTCAAGATCCGATCATTTCGAGATACCTGGACACACTGCGTTTGAAAGCATGGAGATCATAGGCAGCAGGAAATACAGACAGAGGGAGACAGTTCCAGAGTTGACCTGTTGCATAAATGAAAGACTGAGAGTAACGGTTAACTCTTGCATTAGAGAGTTGGACAGAAAAGGGATGAGAGTTTGCTGCCAGACGGGTGCTACGCGCCCGTCGTAGAGGTGGAGGAATGCAAGCAGACAGTTCAGAGGAGCAGTGACCATTAAAGTAGCGATAGAAAAGAGATAAAGATGCAACACTGCGGCGAAGAGACAGAGGTTGAAGGGAGTCAGTAAGAGGAGGAGAGTTAATGAGACGAAAAGCCTTTGACTCCACCCTATTGAGAAGAGCTGTATGTGGGGAGCCTCCCCACACATGAGAGTTGTACTCCACACAGGGGCGGATAAAACCCCTGTATAGAGTCAACAATTGTGCAGGGGTAAAGAAAGAGCGGAGTCGGCTTAGCACACCCAATCTCTTGGAAGCAGATTTTACAAGAGATGTAATATGATCTTTCCAAGATAAGTCCCGAGTAAATGAAACCCCAGGCATGTTCAAGGATGATGCAGGATTAAGCTGAATATTATTAAACATTAGTGGGTATACCTGTGGAAGATTATGTCGGGTTGATAGGTGTAAGAACTGAGTCTTAGATGCATTAAAAACAACCATATTATTTTTACCCCAGTCAGAGATACGAGCCAAGTCAGACATTAGGTGTGCCATAGCCCCATCCCTTGTTTGTTGAAGTAACTGTTGAAATGGGCGTTGCGGGAACCGAATGGAAAGGTGAAGGGTGGAGTCATCAGCGTATGAGTGGATAGGGTTAGATGTACAGCTTAGAAGATCATTGATGAATAAAAGGAAGAGAGTTGGTGATAGGACAGAGCCCTGAGGAACACCACTGTTGATAGATCTAGGAGAAGAACGATGGCCGTCTACAACAGTGGCTATAGAACGACCAGAAAGGAAGCTAGTGATGAAGGCACAGATAGAAGGATAGAAACCGTAGGAGGGCATTTTGGAAATTAAAGATTTATGCCAGACTCGATCGAAAGCCTTTGAGATGTCAAGTGCAATGGCAAAGCTTTCGCCAAAGTCCCGGAAGGAGGATGACCAGGAGTATGAAAGGTAGGTGAGAAGATCGCCAGTGGAGCGTCCCTGACGGAACCCGTACTGACGATCGGAAAGAAGGTTGTGATAGGAAAGACGCCTTAAAATTTTTATATTGAGAATTGACTCGAAAACTTTTGAAATACAGGACGTTAAAGCAATTGGACGATAGTTGGAGGGTTGGGAGTGGTCACCTTTCTTTGGGACTGGCTGAATGACAGCAAACTTCCACCAAGAAGGAAAGGTACAAGTTGACAGACAAAGGCGAAAGAGCCAAGGTCCATTCATGTCCCAAGTTTCATGGAAATCCGTCCAGTAGTTTTTGTGTAATCTTGCACACAAACTAACCAACCAACCAACCAACAAGCAAACGGTCAGGGGTGAAAACATTACCACCTTGGTGGAGGTAATAATAATAATAATAATAATAATAATAATAATAATTCATCCATCGATCCACCATCCAACCCTATGAGGAGCGTAGAAGCCTGGGGCTAGGCTAGTTGGTCCTAACATTTACCCTAAGATGAGAGAGACCAGTCTCACTCATCCCTGAGTGGCATTACGTGAGCAATAAACCCCAACCATCCCTTGGATATAAACCTGCACTGGCTCAATCCGACTGGAACGTCTTAATTACCCATTAAACCACTAGGCGCCATAATCTGGTCATACGGTTACCACCCAGCGTTGTCAAATGGTTTCCTGGTGTACAGGAAACCATTTAGCTTGTCACTCAGTGTGGAGTCACCCCGCTGACAGAAGAAAGAGGATAGAATGAAGGAAAAAACGACAAAAGAGGAAGGAAGGAAAGAAGGAAGGAGGAGAGGAAAGGGCAGGCACCCAAGGGCAGCACTACATCGAGTAAATGGATGATGTGCTTCCCCACATACCACCAAACACAATAATAATAATAATAATAATAATAATAATAATAATATAGTAATAATAAAAATAATAATAATAAAAATAATAATAACAATAATAATAATAATAATAATAATAATGATAATAATAAAATAATAGTAATAATAATAATAATAATAAAAATAATAATAACAATAATAATAATAATAATAAAAATGACAATAAAAATAATAATAATAATAATAATAATAATAATAATAATAATAATAATTATTATTATTATTATTATTATTATTATTATTATCATTATCATTATCATTATTACTACTACTACTACTACTATTATTATTATTATTATTACTATTATTGTTATTATTATTATTATTATTATTATTATTATTATTATTATTACTATTATTGTTATTGTTGTTGCTATTATATTATTATTATTATTATTATTATTATTACTATTATTGTTATTGTTATTGTTATTATTATTATTATTATTATTATTATTATTTTATTATTATTATTATTATTATTATTATTATTATTATCATTATTATGATTACGTGCTACGGCTTTGGACCTTTCACCAGCATCACAAGTAACCATTAAGCTGCAAGATTTATGAAGATTTAAATCAATGGTTCTCAGGTTCATTTACATCTCCATTTCCTCCCCGGCCTTGGCAGCCCGTGATCCAGTTCCATCTCTGTCAGCAACCTCAAACACTTGCACTTCTTTGATGTGATGGAACGTTTTAATGACAGCACATCAATGGTATTACTGGAGACCGATAGACAATTATATTCAGCTGGGTGAGTCTCCTGTCCCACAATAATACAGAACCTGTCACGATTAAAACACTTTACAATGTCTGACCTCATATTTACGTTTTTCTGGCATCGCTATGCAGTCCTGTTCAGCAACGGGGAACCCCAGTTATCTCAGGCGTTAAAAGAAATTACTTATACTGATATAAAATTAATGGGTGGTTATGGATATACAAAGGCTTGTGAATGTATGTGCAGATAGTCTGTCCTACAAACTGACCCCAGCGCCCGATAGTGTCTTATTGCTGCCTCTCTACTAGTGCCATCATATGCAGCACGAGGGAACAGTCTCTAGTAAACCCGAAGCATTAACGAGGATTGACCACAATACGGGAGGAAATTTTCTGTACTTTGAGCGTGTTTATCGAGGCACTGAATGAAGTAATCTTGTTATCTCGTGTATCAGTGTGAGAGTGTGTGTTTGCGACTGTGGAACGGGAGGTTACACTGGGGACGAAATGGAATGCCAGGCAGAGTGGGAGACAATACTAACTGGGGAGGGATTACAGACTGAGTAGAGGATTGGGTACAGCCTATGTTGTGGTCTCTAGTATATACTCGTAACTATGGCGCCCACAGGCACAGGCACTTACACATGTAGTTCTGAAATTTGTGGGATTTCTTTTTTGTCGTAAGGTAACATTTATTGTTTTGATTTAATCATTTCAAACCTTATTTTGAATAAACAGCTACACTTTAGGTACAGATCATGAAGACGTTAGTTTTCGCAGGCAACACGATAAAATTTAACAGGCATTCTCCATACTACTTTAAACCTTCAGATCTTCGTTGTGAAAAATCTACCCACACATCACAAAATACCGATGAAATATAAAATACAGTCAGCTTTACGAGACTTTGTAGTCTCTCTTCCTTGGAGATTTCTTTCTCACAAACGCCCTTTTATCTCTAGTACCTGATCGAAGTAAACTCCGTCGATAGGGAGAGTCTATAAATAGGGAAGGTGGGCTAAGGCGGACCCATGGGGTGAGATGGAACCCCCCCCCTCCTCTAAAACCAAGCAGGAAGGGCGAGGTTCAGTTATTGGTCGCTAGATTTTTTTTTTTTTTTTTTTTATGTGTCCGACTCTGGGCATAGGCTTCACAGCCTGCTATCAAGGCCCAGCAGTCCTCCTACATACCATACACCTCTACATGTCACCACTTCGGCGCTAACAACCACCGTCCATATTGAATACATGCTAGGGCTGTCTCATACAGGACTGGTGTATTCCATGTCACCAAAAAGATGTGCCATTGTTGGCAGGATTCATGCCCAGTTGCCTCTGTGTGTTCAAGAGAGTATGTTGACTTTTTTTGTGGTGCTGATGTTATTTGCACAAGGAACGAAATTGGATTTTTCGTATTGAAATATTTGTTGCAATCACTCACTGTTTCCGCTGGATATGCCTATGTGTGTGTACATGATAAATATGTGCTATAAATTGGTATACAGAATTTGGATGTTTTGGTAATTGTTTAGGAAATGAAATTTTAGCTTTTGGGGTAAGACGGAACCCCACGGGTTCCACGGGTTCCGTCTTACCCCTCACACTAAATATTTCACAAACCCTTAACATTTTCTCCTCTCTTTCTGTATAGATGCCAAGGAAATATGTGCGAATCAGTCGTAGAGGAGAATGGAATGAGACAGCTATGGAAAGTGCAATAGCTGCAGTTAAGGCAAACAAGATGGGTTTGAAAAAAGCCTCAAAGGAATTCAACGTGCCCAAGACTACACTTGGTCGCCGTGTCAGAGACAAGAATAAGGTGGCAACTGGTTCTACTAAGGTGAGATACTGCCTAGCACATGCCAAACAAAGTTCAGTTTCTTACCTAGCGCTCCCTGAAATGATTTACACATTGTTTTCCAGTAAACCTTTAAGTCTTAAAAGCTTGCTATTTATTGTCCTGCTCTATTTTACCTTTAGGCCTATTATTTTTTTTACGTCTAACAAATAGTGTCTGCCTTATTTTCATGTTATGTATTCCATAAATAATAGGCCTACCTTGTGAAAAGAAATAAATATTTGTTATTAATTATTTTTCAGATGCTTGGCCCTATCAGAACTGTATTCAGTGCCGCACAAGAAGCAGAGTTGGTAACTCACATTTTGTCGATGGAGGCTCGATTTTTCGGACGGACTACGCGGGACGTTCGTTACATTCATCGCCTTCCATGCAGCGGAAAGAAATAATGTGGACCACAAATTTAACAAAACGGTTAGATCTGGCTACAAATTTGGTTTCTTGATGTCATGCTCAGTTTACACTCTGATAGACTACAACTGGAGGTTGCATTTCTACAGCCCATAGCACTTAATTCTTTACTTCTTTTTACCAGGTTGGACTTGCGGGTAAAGACTGGTTATTGGGCTTCCAACGCCGCCACCCACAACTTGCGATTCGAGCCCCAGAACCAACTTCTGCTGCAATAGCAAGATGCTTCAATCAGACCAATGTTGGCAAATTCTTTGACATTTTATCCTCTGTGCAAGCAGAGCAATACTTTCCTCCACATAGGATATTTAATGTCGATGAGACAGGAGTTACAACGGTGCAGACAAAGCCCCACAAGAATCCTCGGTCTGCGGGAGAAAAAACAGATTGGCACATTGACTTCTGCTGAAAGAGGAATTCTATCCACAGCAGTTTGCTGTATGTCTGCTGGGGGCCAGTTTGTTCCACCCTTGCTCATCTTTCCAAGAGTTCGAATGAAGCAAGAACTGAAGGATGGTGCTCCCCCAGGAACTGGATTTGCATGCCACCCATCTGGGTGGATGCAGCTTTCCATTCTTACTGAATGGTTTCGGCACTTTCTAGCCCACACCAAGCCATCGAAAGATGATCCAGTATTATTGATTATGGATGGACATATGACCCATGTGAAGAATCTTGATGTGATAAATCTTGCCAGGGACAATCATGTCACGATTATCATTTTGCCACCACATTGTAGTCACCGAATGCAGCCACTGGATGTTTCCTTCATGAAACCACTGAATGCCTACTATGTGAAAGCTGTTGAAACATTCCTCAGAAACAATCCTGGCAGGCAGGTGACCATCTACAAACTAAGTGCATTGTTCGGAGAGGCCTATCTACGGGCTGCTATTCCAAACACAGCCATCAATGGCTTTAGAAAAACTGGAATATGTCCACTGAATAGGGAGGTTTTTGGTAAAGCTGATTTTTTACCTGCCCGCCCGACGGATATTCCATTAAATGGTGATGAGGAAGAGGAAGATTTGGATCGCCCAGTTGCCTCACCAATCATGACCATGGTTGATGAGCCTGACCTTCAAGGAGCTGCCAAGCTTTATCCAACTGTGATGCCTGGGCCTGTAACACCAAAAGTGGCTCGGAGCCTGTTCCAGCCAGGTAGTTCACCCCAGGACATAATTCCCTTGCCAAAGGTGGCCAACATTGTACGAAAGAAGGCACTCAGGCCCCAAGGTCAAACTCTTATTTTGACAGGATCCCCATACAAAACAGAGTTAGAGTCAGAAATTCACAAGAAAAAAGAAAAAGAACTGTCTCTTGCACAGAAGAGCCAAGAGAGAGAATGTAACAAGAAAGACAAACTAGCTACTGCAACAGCAAAAAAAAGACCTAACAAAAAAATGACACAAAAGGAAAAAGCAAAGCATGCGAAAGCTGGGCCATCCTGGGCTCATGACAGCGACAGTGAGGATGGAGATTCAACAAAGTGCTTGTATTGCAATGACACATTTGGCAATTCAGTGCGAGGGGAAGGTTGGGTTTGTTGTGCCATATGCAAGAGATGGGCACATGAGGAATGTGCAGGGATGGAGGATGACGAGGAAGATGTTTTTGTGTGCGAGTTGTGTCAGTAAGGATGTGATTCTTTATGATAAGGCTGAGGGGTAAGATGGACCCTTGGGTTCATCTTACCCCTTGATTTTGTTTTTGGTACAACAAAAACGCTAATTTTGTAAAATCTCGTGTTTCAGTCATTTCCTTTAGGAAGCGTTACTACTGGTCCGTCTTACCCCACCTTCTCCCCTACTATAAATAAGAATATCAGTTGCTCCGGCAATAATACACCGCTAATAAATTTTGCCACAAAACCTACAATGCCAGGTACAACGCTATCCATATACATGGACATAAGTACAACGAGACATTGCTAGTTTGACTTACACATTTCCTAAGTGAGATGTAGAGGAGTTAAAGCCACAGTATGTATACGAGTACACTAAGGGTTACGAAGGACTTAAGTATATGACAGTCAATTTTAATACCTCTGTGAAGATATGAGATGCTTCAACAGAACGGATACCCATTGGCAATTGCGTTAATGATGTCGCTTTAATATCCACACACCTTGTATCTGTAGCATGCAAGAGGATATTCAGGTGCAATAAATAAAAAAGAAAGTTGCTGGGATAGAGGTGCAACGAAATCTTCAGAGTCACTGAGAGTACGATCCCAAGGGGTAATGTTTACAAGATTATTTGTGGAAAAAAACGGGGGCCGCATCAGTAAGGGCTCCAGCGCTTATTAAATAGGGATGGCCCTGGTTCCATTGACGTCACGTACATTCGGCTCAGAGGATCTCGCACCAAAGCGTTTTTGAAGCCCAGCTTCATGCATACACGATAAAATATCTTAGCTATTTCACTGAGAAGGTACTCGCAGATCCTCGCTAGCCTTCGAAGGAGTCGCGCACTTTGGTAGCAGAAATATTGAGTTTTATTTTTCTTTCTTTCCGTCTTATTAGTCATAACTATAAAATGAATAATCATACACAAGCGCATTACGCACCAAAGCGCTTCGCAGCAACAAGGGATGTTTCCTACTCGTGTAGAGTAGCATTCGAGCCACAGTAACGCTAGTTACAGCCTAATACATTCTGTGGCACACGAACGTCTTGTCAGGGATGCAATCTTCTACCGATTCGTGTTGTCATATTCCTCGTATGCATTTCTGGCACATTCTTTCAGTAATCGCGGTACTAATTACCACAGATTTAAAAGTTGCATATTTACTCTGCGGCCAGGTTGTGTTAGGAAGAATACTGCCACCGTATTCACTGCATGTAGTAAAAGGCGACTAAAAGGGGCGGGGTGAGGGGACTAGGGACCCCCTCCTCTGTTTTTTAGTTCCTAAAAAGAGACAGACCAGAGAAAGGGATGGGGGATTGAGTTATCCCCGTATCCTGAAGATTGTGTCTATGAATGTGCGTGGATGTAGTACGACTGAGGCTAAAAGGGAGGAGATTGGGAGAATGTTTGTGAGGAGAAAGATGGATGTGTTAACTTTGAATGAAACGAAGATGAAAGGGAAGGGTGAGTCTAAGTTTGGAAGTGTGAATCGAAGATTGTCAAGTGTTGATAGAGGAAGGGCAAGAGAAGGTGTGGCCTTGTTAGTGAGTCCGGAAATACAGCAGTGTGTGATTAAATGGAAGCAGGTGTCATCAAGACTGATGTGGGTGAAGGCGAAATTTGAACGTGGGTTGTGGGTGTTTGTGAGTGTATATGGGCCTGGTAGTGAAAGGGATGAGGAAGAGAGAGAGTCTTTCTGGAATGATGTTGATGAGTGTCTGCAGAGTTTTGGAGCGAATGTGAATGTGGTAATGATGGGAGATCTGAATGCTAGAGTGGGAAATGTATCATTGAAGATGTAGTTGGTATGCATGGTGTGCCTGGAAGAAATGAAAATGGGGAACGAATGATAGGGATGTGTGTTGAGCGAGAGATGGTGATTGGAAATAGGCTGTTTGAGAAGAAAGATATTTATAAGTATACATGGGTGAGACAGGAGGGTGGAAGGGTTGTTGATAGAGCTTTGATGGACTATGTGGTTGTGTCCAGGAATGTTATAGGAAGATTGTTGGATGTGAGAGTTCTGAGAGGAAGGGTGGAGGTATGTCTGACCACTACCTGGTGGAGGGAAAGTTAAGAGTAGGTAAGAGATGAGTGAGAGCTAGGAGGTTTAGATGTGGCAGGGAGGTTTTGAAAGTGAGTTGGATAAAAGAGAGAAAATGATAGAGTATCAGGAGAAATTGAAAGATGAGTGGAACGCAGTGAAAGATCAGGAAAATGGCAGTGTGGAGGAGGAATGGCAGTTTTTTAAGAGTGCTGTGGTGGGGCATGCAAAAGAGGTGTGTGGTGTGAGACGTGTGGGTGGTGGTGTATGAAAAGGAAGTGAATGGTGGTGCCAGGAAGTAAGTATTGCTGTGGCTGAGAAGAGACATGCATATGAAGTGTGGCTGCAGAGGAAGGATGAGGTGTCATATGAGAGGTATAAGGAAAAGAGGAATAGGGCGAGAAGGGCTGTGCGTGATGCTAAAGTGGCAGCAGATGAGAGGTGGGGTAGGCGGCTGACTGAGAATTTTCAACAGAATAAGAAAATGTTTTGGAAGGAGGTGAAAAGGGTGCGAAAGGGAGAGTCTTGGAAGGAAGAGCGAGTAAAAGTAGAGAATGGAAGGATGTTAATTGAGATGGATGCAGTAAGGAAGAGATGGGCAGAGTATTTTGAAAGATTGTTAAATGTAGAGGAGGAAAGGGTGACTGAGATTGTGGCGGATGGAAGGGTGCAAGGAATAAATGTGTTGGGAGAGTTGAATGATTCTTTGATTATGAAGGAGGAAGTGGAGAAGGCAGTAAAAGAGATGAAAACAGGGAAAGCTGCAGGTATGGATGGGTGTGCTGTGGAATCCCTGAATGGTGGTGGAGTGACTATTGTTGATTGGTTAGTAAGATTGTTGAATGTGTGCTTAGTGAAACGCATGGTGCCAGTTGGCTGGGCAAGTGCTTTTGTGGTCCCATTGAATAAAGGTAAGGGTGATAAGCATGAATGTACTAGCTCTAGGGGTATAAGTCTCTTGAGTGTTGTAAGTAGGGTGTATGGTAGAGTGTTAATTATGAGAGTTAGAGAGGGTACAGAGGGAGTGATTGGTGATGAGCAGTGTGGCTTTAGGAGAGGGAGTGGATGCGTGGATCAAGTGTTTGCTGTGAGACAAGTGTGTGAAAAGTATTTAGCGAAAGGCAAGGATGTGTTTTGGGCATTCATGGATTTAGAGAAAGAGTATGATAGAATTGGTAGGGAGGCTTTGTGGACTGTTTTAAGATTGTATGGACTTGATGGTAGGTTAATAAAAGGGGTGAAAAGTTTTTATGTAAATTGCAGAGCGTGTGTAAGAGTGGGAAATGCTGTGAGTGATTGGTTTCCTGTGAGAGTGGGGCTGCGACAGGGATGTGTGATGTAGCCTTGGTTGTTTAATATTTATATGGATGGTGTTGTAAAGGAAGTGAATGCAAGAGTTTTAGGTGGAGGCCTGAGTCTGGTAAATGTTGATGGTGAAGAGTGGAATCTGAAGCCGCTGCTGTTTGCAGATGATACTGCACTGGTGGCTGATTCAGAGGAGAGATTGAGACAGTTGGTAATGGAGTTTGGAAGGGTGTGTGAAAGGAGGAAACTGAAAGTAAACGAGAATAAGAGTAAAGTGATGAAGTGTACGAGGATGGTAGATGGTAGGGGGATGAATATAGTTTTGAATGGTGAGCTGCTTGAGGAGGTAGAGTGTTTTAAATATTTAGGGTCACATGTTGCTGTGGATGGAAGAATAGATGCAGAAGTGAAGTTTAGAATGAATGAAGTAGGAAAGGTGCTGGGAGGAATGAAAAAGGTGTTTAGATGTCGTTCGCTTAAAATGGATGTAAAAAGAAGGCTGTATGAGGGTGTTGTGGTATCGACTGCGTTATATGGGGCTGAAATATGGAATTTGGGCGTAGCAGAGAGGAAAAGTTTGAATGTAATGGAGATGAGGTGTCTGAGGAGTATGTGAGGAGTGACGCGTATGGCTCGAGTGCGAAATGATGAAGCGCGAAGGAGAAGTGGAGTTGTTTGGGATATGGCTGATAGAGTTGAGCAGAGGGTGTTGCGATGGTTTGGGCATTGGGAGAGAGTGGATAATGAGCGATTGGTGAAAAAGATAACTAGATCTGATGTGAGAGGTGTAAGACTTAGAGGGAGACCACGAATAGGATGGATGGACAGTATGAAGAGAGCGTTGGATGTGAGAGGGATGTCTGTTGAGCAAGGAAGAGTGGCTGTGCGTGACAGAAATAAATGGAGAGAAACTGTGAATGAATAAATGATGATGCAGCCCTGAGGGGATATTCTCCCGCATTTGGTCTGATCAGTTAGTCAGGTCAGGTGCAGGTAAGGGGATGGGTCTATTATGATGTGGCAGGGGTAAACCAGCTCTGCTGTCGGGCCCTGCTGCAGATGTCATTGATTGCACTGCGCAGTTGACCCTTGTGCGGTGTGGTGCGGTGAGGATCTGTCCCTTCTCCCCTTTGGGGCTAAGATGCGAATGAATGTGTTTGAATGGATGAGTAAACTGGGAGTGTGTCGTCCTGTCTCGGCTACCTCCCTTTCCTTGGGGGAAGCAGCCTAGGTATATATATATATATATATATATATATATATATATATATATATATATATATATATATATATATATTTAGCAGCTAGCTTTCATAAAAAGATGATGAATAAGAAAACACTCATTTTTATTCTAAAATGAATGTTAAGATGTAGGGATGGAAAAACTGCAGGAACAAGAGATGAAAACCAAAGCTCAGGAACAAGAGAACATTTGGGATAGGAGGAGATTCAGAGTTTTATTCCCGTTACTAAATTCCACACTGTATTCATAAAACGTTTGTAGCTGGTGGAGTGGAGTAATTAGTATAGATATCAGAGCCTCCTCCCACATCAAATGTTCTCTTGTTTCCAGGCCTTTTCTCTAAACTCTTGATTCTGCACTTTTTCCGTACCTATATCATAGCAGTTTTAGAGTATGATTTTTGTTTTCCTTTTATAAGGGATTTAACTAATTTCTACAATAAGCAGATTCCCATACCATTTTCTTTTTTCATAGATAATTATGTATGTCCCATTTTTATTAAGCGTACTTTACATAGGAAATTTCAAATCGTTGTTCATCGAAATGAATGGCGATCGAGAGATTCGAAAAATGATCGAGTGTCTAAGAGGACGCAATTTAGATCCCAGGCTGTGACAAGAAACAGATTGTAAACTTGTATTTCGTTAACAGACTTTACTGGCGTTACGTCACACACACACACACACACACACACACACACACACACACACACACACTCATCCCTGCTATTACTTTTATACCAGTCATGCAGGAAACAGCCGCAGCATGTATTCAGTATGGACCGTGAGCATTAGCGCCAGTGTTGTGACATATGTAGGTATGTGGTACGCAGTAGGTCTTATGGAACGAACCATTGAGTCTGTCCCAAGGGAATGCAATGGTCGCCTCACAAATGTTAGAGTGAAAAACTTCCGCGTAAATTACCATGATGATTACTGAACATACAAAATCATATGATCTCAAAATATGCGTGTTTATGTACTTTACGTTGGACCCCATAAATCCCTATAAGAGCTCCCGCCCCTCCGTTAGGGCTGTTGGCCAAAGGAATAGTTATGTCAGTCTTTAAGCGAATTATTGAAGAAATGGTACAAATGATTTAATAATTTCTTGCAACTAGACTGATGTCAGTGTACTGTATGTATTAGTGTATATATAACAGTGTGTATGTGTAGCCCTGGACAACCATGTATAACCGTTGAGTATGTACACTGACCTATGCGGCGTCAGACTGGGTTTTTGCTGTGAGCTAGAGGGAGACAAGCGCCCCGGATTAACGCCTTCAGCTGGACTTTAGGCATCACCCAGGGCACATCGGTAATCATCTAGTCAAGAATAAAGTAAAAAGGCACTGCATTTTGGACACACCCTTCGGCCTTTTTATCGTGGTTCAGAAATGATGGAATGGCGTAAAGGTGAAAAAGTATTTGGAGGATGGCAACTGACAAAGTGCAGTAATTTTTCACACTTTAGTATAGAAATCGAACACAGTAAAACCTACTCGTACAGTTCAGCTGCACCGAATCTCCTAAGCAGTCTGATGGCATAGTACTGCTTCATACCCCTACCTTCAGGTGGTTTTATCAGGCCTTAGAGAGGTTCCTCGAACTGAAGGGGTTAATAAGATCTATGTCCGGCCACTCTGGCTAAAGAAATATCATCGAAAGGAAGAAAATCGTCTGTGGTAAAACAAAAAAAAAAGTCTTTCCGTAGCAATGACTGGAATTTAGGTTAGCCACACAAATTGTACATAATTGTACATAATTTGCTATTACCAGACGATTGTAGTAATCGAAGCGAAGAATCCTGAGGAGTTAATAATTTCATCATTAACTCTCTTTTTGTCGTGACAACACTTATTATATTTTTCCAAGTAGCACTAGACAACGGCCACTAATCCCTAAAGAGGAGGTTCTTAACTTCAGGTGCACAACCTTACTTCGTCAGGTGCAGAAATGCCAGTTATTTCAATTACATATTAGACACTGGAAGCAATGTCCGAAATGTGTAGGGCAGGGGGTCATCACTCCTTCCATGTGTGGGAGGGGGGGGGAGGAGGGTCAGTGATCACTATTCAAAACTTCAGGATGCGGTATACCCAGTATCATAGGCATTTTGTTTTAGTCTAATATGTATGGTGTGTGTCCTGATTAGTCTTCACCGAATCGCGAGCTCTAAGGATGCACATTGCTATATTTTCTTGCAGATGAGATGAAATCGAAATTAGTTCATAAATTCGACATGTTTTAGGTTTTTCTATTTCATAGAAGCATATCACAGAATGAAGCCAGGGTGGCTAAGAATAATCATGCGAAAAGTTTTGAAACAACATTACCAACTTACTAACTTGGATGTTTTTAATAATTATACGAACATCGTTAACACACTGCCAGTGAACTGCTATGTCTCCTAACTTTCAAAATGAAAATGATGTGTTTATTCCTATTCTGAATAATTATACATAGGTAAAATGAATATATCCCTCATAATCATAAGGAACCATTTTTTTTTTTTTTTGTGGGTCCCTGATAATAAAAAGGAAACAGCTTTTTTTTTTTTTTTTTGAGTGGGTCCTCCTGCATATTTCATTTACATGGGTCTTCCTTGTATTTGAGGGGGTCAGACCCCTTGAACCCCCCTCTCTCGTTTGGAACACTGCCTGAAGGCCTAGTTTTTCGCATCCTTAAGAGGTGACTAAATGTTTTCCTATTACGGAAAGTGCTGCCAGGGAAGTTGGTGTGCGTCCTACCCTTATATAATCTGGGCCAGGGTAGTCCAGCTTCAGGCTGTCCCCAAAGTGGTACACTGGATTGGTTATTACCGTTTTTACTACAGTCATCCCTACGGATAAGTTCAAGTTTAAATTATATTTCCCACAAAGCAATTGATTGAGACTAGAAGGAGGGTCTGGAAAGCTCTCATCCTTGTACCCCATAACACTTCACAAGTTTTAATAGCCACTGCATCGTTAAGCATTAAGGAGGAAATGGTACTGGAGAGTATTATGAAGGGGGATTGAGGATTTCGTGAATCTATCGGGATTCGGTACCATGAAATCGATGTATATATTTATCGCATTCATTTTATTTTACAAGAAATAGAAGGAACCTCCACTTTGTGATGATCCATACCTTTATGCTAGATTTAGAGGTATTTCAATGATGACTGTCATACCAGGTGTGAAACATAAAAATGTTTGTGCTAGTGATATTCTCCCTTGGATGACCTTGGTGCAGTTTTTCACTTGAGTCTATTTGCCATAATGTGTCTTAGTATTCCTTTACATGTTACAATTATCATTTGACAATCTACACATTTTTATTTGTGACATACAAAAGGATAATAAGTGTAACAGGAACAATGTATGACAGTTTAAAAGGTATTTAAAAATCTGAGTCATTGAGAAAATTTTATAACGCATCCCCCAACACACATCACCCCAGCTTCCCTTCTCCAGTGAACAAATGACTGCATTCCAAGTGGCAGATGAGATTTTATAACAGGTTTTCCTCAATTTTGTCTTTCATATTACATTTCCTATCCTTCCTACGTTACAGCAACAGACATTGTCGATACTAGAATTCTATAAAATACAAGAAGCCTCAGAAATTGCAGCACTTGCACCTTACAACTGGTGTATGGTCGGGGCATTTGGATTTTCCTTGCAACCCTGACCATAAACAGACTGTCCTCAAAATGAAAATGCATCATTCTTTACCAGCCTTAACCCTTCCAACAAATTTGGTCCTAAACGGATACACACCTCCTGGGTTGGTTTTGCCGTCTGACGTATTGCCCTGATACACTTTGACTATTTTCAAAATTCAGTATCTTCATCTTGGGCCAACCCTCAGACATTTCATTCTGCCTCGTTCAAGTCTGTCCTGAGTTAAAAAATAGTGCTGTGATCTTTCTCTATTATTCTCACAAATGATAAACCAACTCCCTCCCTGACCTCAGTGTTTCCATTAAGTTTGTTTATATCAGACTCAAACTACCTATTTTGTTCACACATAGGTCGAAATCTCATCTTACCCTGTGACCTTGGCTTTTCGTTTTCACAGTCGAATCCTTTCATTCTTGCATAACATGCAACACTTCCATCAAGTTTAGTCTAAAGTGGATTGAAATTTAAGATGACCTAGCCATGTGACCTTAACTTGTGATCTCGTCCTTTGACCGAATTATCAGTCTTATATCCCTTCATCATTCTCTTACCCTAAACTCTTCCAGCAAGTTTAATCTAAATTGGATAAAAACTATTTAGTTGAGCTTGCCAAGCTACCTTGTTCTCTCTCTGCTCACCCTCAGATTTTCCACCAGGTTTAGTCCAAATCAGTTATTTATTTATTTATTTATTTTTTTATCACTTACAGACATGGACCATACTATGACCTCACCCTGTGACCTTTACTTCTGACCATTTTACTCAGAAGCCCTTCGTTTTTGCCTTATCCTCAACTTCTTCACCAAAGGTTGGTGTGAATCAGATGGAAATGATTTACATCTCTTTGTCATGTAGGCGTATCATTTACCATTAAACAATTGTTTTCCCACAATACGTCAACTTCTTGGCTGACACACAACAGTTCAAATGAGTTTGAACAAAATCGAATCAAACCAGAGTTATATTATCACACACACACACACACACACACACACACACACACACACACACGCCAAGCAAAATATTACACCCACTGCGCTAAGTGCGTGCGTGTGTTATACGCGAGGTAGTCATGATGATATAATAATTGCACTAAATCACTCGAAAAAGAATTGCTACGAAGCATTTTATTCCAAACAGAATAGGGGCAAAAATCATTTCTGATGAATGGGCATTGAAACAATCCCCACATGTATTCAGTATGGGCAGAGGATTTTAGGACTGAAGTGGTTAAGATGTTCAGGTGTGTGTCACACAAGAGGATTGCTTGGTGTCAGGAAACGAACACATAAAGACAAGTTTACTATTTGGTGAAGGGAGAAAAAGATGCCGAAAGAGTGCTAATGAGGGTGAGAGTGAATGTGTGTTATGGTGGCAGTATGGGTGGGAGTGAGGGTGAGAGTGAATGTGTGTTATGGTGGCAGTATGGGTGGGAGTGAGGGTGAGAGTGCATGTGTGTTATGGTGGCAGTATGGGTGGGAGTGAGGGTGAGAGTGAATGTGTGTTATGGTGGCAGTATGGGTGGGAGTGAGGGTGAGAGTGAATGTGTGTTATAGTGGCAGTATGGGTGGGAGTGAGGGTGAGAGTGAATGTGTGTTATGGTGGCAGTATGGGTGGGAGTGAGGGTGAGGATGAGGATGTGTGTGAATTCATAAGATAATGATGACTTAATTAGTCTGCATGTTAACCTTTTCCCAGCCATGGACGCAGGTGGTAATTTTCAGGCTAAATCCAAACTATCATATTCAGATATGGAATATATGGACATTACTCGAGACCTATTTCTAGTCGGTGATTACGGTATGTTCTATTCTTATGGTGGCCCAATGAAAATAATTTGACGCACCCGCAGAATGTTAAAAGGATAACTGATTAAGTCCAGTCATGTAACCGTTTTTCAGGCAGCTACCAATTTTATTCTCGTTAAGGGAGGTCTCTTGCAGGAATGGTGTTAACGAAGGTTCTCTCTCATATCTCCAGTGAGGTAAGCCTTCATCCAGGGTTAAGGAAAATACAAATAACCAAATGGTTCCCTCCACCAACCTGGAATTTGTTACATGAAAGGTTGAATCAATGTAGTTTTATCTTTACATAATCGAGCTAGCTCTTTTTTTCTCCAGCATACGCCAAAATATTTTATTCTTAACAGAGTGAGTCATACGACCGTAAGAAGTTAATATGGTTATGTTAACACTGATATGGTTGGGACAACTCTAGTATTCTGCTCTAGCAAATTCCTGAGGATTGTCTTCATCTTAGACTGTCATAGGAGCCTTAGAATATTAACATATTTCGCCGCTGTGGACTCCCCTTCTCTGTTTTATGCAAGGTAACACATGAATTTATCTAACACACAAACACATAGATATAATTGAAGTTTGTCCATATAAAATTCGATTAACTCATTGAGATGAACAGTTTTATTCGTTCCACTGAAAGTCTGACATTCAAAGATATAATCACGTCACTGTTTGCTGGTTCTTCTAAGCCGAATATAATTGCCTGTTGGTAGCATGAAGTACAGTCACACCTCACACCACCACCAGTGTCATTTTGGAGTATCAGGGTGAAGGTTAGGTTAGGACAAGAGGTCAGAGATAGGTGTGTGTTTCTCATCGCCCTAAATGGTTGTCTGACTTACTACCCAGGAGGAGGGACCTGTTACACAAAACTCCATCCAAAGACTCTGCAGACCCACGCTTTACGACTTCACTAGGTCAGCCCACGAGAGGATTTTGTATCAATCATACGCATATGCTTGTCTTATCTACGTATCTGTTTAGCTGTATACATTATCTGTCTACCGAGCTGTCTGTCTGCTAAGCTACCTATCTCTCTTTGTATCAACATCTATATCCATCTGTCTGTCTGTCTATCTGCCGGTTTGTCTATCTCAACATGTCTATCTAATATCTACCTTGATGTATTGACTCACGTATACAAGGGGAGGCAGATCACTTATAAAATGGATGGACACCAAGACAATAGCTGAGTGTAGCTACTTTTATTGCACACCGCAAAACACAGGAATACCCCAGGAAGTTCAGAGCTCTGGACAACATATAGTGGGATAAGGGAGCTCAAAAGAAGGAAGTGAATAAGGGGGAATATGGATAAAAGAAATGGGATAAAAAAAAGGGGAGGTGAAGGCGGAAGAGAAGTGGGAAATAATGAGGGAAGAAGAAATAGTAAAGAAAAGGAATTAAGGGGTGATGAGAGGGGAAAAAAAGAATTGAGGGAAGTGAGAAGGGGAAGAGGGAATAGAAATGGGACTGAAGTAAGGGAAGGAGGGATAAGAGAAACGGGAGCAGTAAGGGGGAAGGTGAAAAACGAGTGAAATAGGAGGAAAATGGGGAAGAGGAATGGGAGTCATGTTAGAGAAGACGGGGAAAAAATGGGAAGAGGGAAAAGGGAAGGGGCAAGAAAAATGGGAGGCAAGTAACGAGAGGATGAGGTAAAATAAATGGGAGGGATGTAAGGAGGACGAGGAAGGAACTTGGAAGTAAGGAGGGGAAGGTGTAAGAGAAGTGAGAAGGAAGCACGAAGGGGAAGGGCGAAGATGAATGTGAAGAAATGAGGAGGAAAATGGATATGTCCAAGCGATACTCGCAGTAGAATATTACTGAGCCATGCATCTAAGTAGTGAGGGGAGAGAAAGGCCGAGACCTAACCCTCTGACTTCCTACGGGTTTCTCTGCTGAAGAAAATCGTCTGTAGTTAGCAAATTCAGTGCCATGTTCTAGCATCGCAGAGACAGCGTTTTTGAGATGTTTTATAACTATGTTTTACCCGCTCAGAGTGATGATAAATTTCATTGGTTACTACTTTTATCTACAGACAATTTTGTTTAACTTAGGAAAGATTTCTTGCTTTCGATGGGTTGATGAAGGCTGTATCTAACCCGTCCTATGTGAAGTCTCACATAAGCTATAAAATAAAGTCGTCTGGAGACTGCTAATATATGAATATAATTACGTCGCTGGACTGAAGAGGTGAAACTGATTTTTTAAAAGAAGATGAACATAGGAAGGAAAAAAAAAATCCATACTCATTACTGCAGGTGTCCTCCGTTCAGAATAATCTGTAACAGTTGCAGCTGAACTGGTGTAAGTTTATGTCTGGGGGGAAAACTAATCTGCAGAAACGACTTCCAAAGAGAAGCAGTTCCAGGAATAAATGAGCTCTGACAGGCAGAATTTCTGCAATATGGCAATGTAAGTCAAGTCATAGGCGGTACCAAATGCCCGTATAGCACGGAGGAAGGCGTGGAGACGCGGCACAATGGATGCAACTTCGTCTGAACAATTGCCATAAATGTATCTTCAAAACAGTTCTAGAGAGGCAACATTCCGCCTTGAATGTAGGGGAGCTAATTCATTTGTAACTCCTGAGTTAATTATTCTGATAACTTTGTTCTGAATTTTATCCAGTTCTTTGGTGCAACCAATCCACATCCACTACACAAAGGTGAGCAATGTTCGAGCTGAGGGTTCACCAAACTCTTGTAAATTACAGTTAACTGCTCGTCAGTGAAGAGGATACTGATTCTGTATAATGTTCTCTTTTATTACCTCCGCCAAGGAGGTTATCTTTTCGCCCCTGTCCGTTTGTTTGTTTGTTGGCTGGGTGGTTTGTGAGCAAGATTACACAAAAACTACTGGAAGGATTTCCACGAAACTTGGTAGAAGAATGGGCCTTGGCCCAGAATAGACTCCATTAAATTTTGGTGCAGATCCGGATAAAGGTGCGGATCCAGGATTTTTTTTTCTTTTACTTTCTTTAACATTGCGAGATTGGGCGTTTTTCGACAATTTCATAAATTTGTCAGTGAATATTGCATGGATCTTGATGAAAAAAAAATCAGGCATATTTGATTAAAAGTTATGGGTAGTTTAAAATTATGGTGTTACAACTTACAGGGTTACGAGCCTGATAATGGATTAGACTTGACTGAATTAAAAGGAACTGCATGTTGGGCCTTGGCCGAGGTATGCGCTTAACTGAGTGCCATTCTAGTTTATTTATATATTTATTTATAACTGAGGATGAAGCAAGTCATATAAAGTTTGAGGTCCAACTGAGGCTATTATTCAGCAAAAAAAACAGAATTTCAGTATATTTAGAAATAGGAACACTGGCCACATTGAAGGTATTAAAGGAATCAGGAAATATCTGTCTATTAGAAAACTGGTTATATTTTGTTTTCTTAGCATTAAAGGCACAATATTTTTTTTTCCTCATCCGATAATCCTTGATATATCTTGATTTATGGAGATTGCTGTGCTGAGTTGGGGGTTTGAGATATTAAACTTTGTGAATGGATAAGTAAGCTTAAGAGAACTGTGAAGCGTCGAATCATATGCATATGAGTGAATGGGACTATGTTTGACAGAAAAGAGATCATTAATATGTCTGAGGAACAGGATTGGAGCCATGACTGATCCTTGTGACACACCGGTATTACCTGAGTGGAAGTTGGAATATACATCATCTGCCTTTACTCTAATCTTTCTGTTGCTGAGATATGAGGAAATAGATGAGACAAAAGATGATAGGCCACAGCAAGGGAATTTGTATAACAGAGAACGGTGCCATAGTGTCAAAAGCTGCATTTCCTTATTACTTAACCAAAAATCGGGGAGCGAAGGGAAGAATGGAGGAGACGAAGGGAAAATCAAGGTGACGAAAGGGCACTGAGGTAAGACTGTGAGGCCTCTGAGACACCGTTAGATAATATTCTGATTTTTGACATTTGTTCTAGTAGGTACTGTACCTAGGAGAATCTCCCTGAGATGAAGTTGGCCAGCCATTTGTATCATCTTCCTCTTTTTTGCCTAAGATTCAACTACCCACGCATCGCAAGGAGGATGTTGGACTTCAGTGTCGGCACAAAACTAAGCTAGTTTCCCTGAATCCATTGAGTTGCTGTGTATATATATATATATATATATATATATATATATATATATATATAAATATATACAGTATATCGCTCTGACAACTAGCAACTCAATGCTCAGGTGTGTGTGTGTGATTCACCGGGTCGGTCAGGATCACTTGATGGTCGTGATGGTCAGCTTTTACCCTCAAGGAAGGGAGCTGAGAGCTCATATAGTCCGATCTAAGGGCAAGGCTGTGACCTTCACACACGCACACACCCGTCCCCTTGCTCAAGGGGGACAGTAACCACCCACTTCGTCAGTGAAACTTTTCGCAACCTGAGCGAGGCGCGAACTCCCGTCCACCAGTTGGCAAGCGGGAACGTTACCACTGCACCAGCGAGCGGTGTGTGTGTGTGTGTGTGTGTGTGTGTGTGTGTGTGTGTGTGACTGAAAATGAGAGTATGTGTGTGAGCCTGTGAGTGAGTGTGAGTGTGTAAGAGAGAGAGAGAGAGAGAGAGGGATTGTTATCAGCTGTTATGAAAGAATGTCATACTGCACGGCATAGTCTTGAAGTCAAGTGGCGTGTTTTCTCTTCAACTTTTATTACCACCAAATATATTTATTTTCCTTATCACTTTGAAGAGTTATTGAAGGAGTTAATTTTAACGAGAGCTGTACCTTACCCCTCAAGTTTTTTATAGTCTCCCCTAAGCTGAATAGAATTGCATGAGGGAAGCAAAAATGAACTTATTTGAAAACGTTATGGGATCGATGGGGTTAATGGAGAATACGTCCATCCATTTGCATAATTAGAGGTTTGCCCTAAGCTGAATAAAATCGCTGAAGCAAGTAAGAAATAATATCGGGTTATCGTGTCAAGAGGCTTCACCTGTTGAGCCTGAGAACGACCTTTGGATTACGGTATGTTCTTGCTACTTCCAAACGATAATATTTGAGTCAGAAAAGCCTCTCGTACTGAAGAGGTTGATGGAAGCTACTGTATATCAAAGCTCTAGTGCCTGAAAGTCTATCAAAAAAAAAAAAAAAAAAAAAAGTTTTGTCACAGTAGGGATGAAATACAGTACGTGTTCGTGGAATAAGCTCACCCATCCTGCGTGCTCAGTCTGTTTGCTTGAGGAGTGAAGACATCTTTTCTTCCAAACGAGATTACTAATCTACCAAAAAATCAATGAACGTTAAAAATCAGACACTAAAGAATAACAGAGTTTTGGGAAGTAAAAAATCATGCAATGGTAACACCCACTGAACTATTCCCTCATCACACAAGATTTCGCTGGGGGATGCATATTATAAGCACTATCCTGTATAATACCTTCATCAGTCAGAAGAGTTCAAACTTCCACATTCATCCAGGCCGTTGAGTTCCACCATTCCCGATTTCCACACACTTACGGCAGTACTGACACTGAGTGCGCAAAGGATATCTAACACCTGACTTTATGAAGGTTGATTTAAACACGTATGAGGACAAGAAAAGGTTTGTATTTCACTATGCATAATGCAGCTACCAGTGAGGCAGAGAGATAAAACTTCGTTACTTTTTTATTACTTATTCGAATATGTAAAATAATTTGCCGTCGCCTTTGCCATGGCTATCTCAGATTTGATAAAACGGTCGTTAAAGCCTCGCTGATTGACTCCTTCCTTTCCTGATACTTCCCTCCCTTCTCTCCATCCTCAGTTATTCTTTCATCTTTCCCTTCCTGATTCTATCCTTTCCCCCATAACTCTTTCTTCCGTCCCTCCTTGATTCTTTCCTTTCTTCTCTGGGTCTCTCCTTCTCCACTCGACTTTATCCTGACATCATTGATTCTCTCTTCCCCTCCCTGATTTTCTCCTTCCCTCCCTTATTCTCGTATTTTCTTCCTGATTCTCCTCTTCCCTCTTTGTTTCCTTCCTTCCCTCCGTAATTCTTTTCCACCCACGCCCCGTAGTTCCTCCCTACTCTAAATCTTTGGTGTTTTTTTCCTTTTCCCCTCCCGCCACGTTTCCTTCATGCTTCAACCCTCCCAGTGCTGCAATATTCCCATATGTTTACTCCCACTAAAACTATTCATCTATCTATCTCTATTGCCAGACGCCCTAATCCCGTTAGGGGTGGTCACAAACAAATCGCCTCCAAGTCGCCCTGTCCCCCGCCACTTCACTACCCTGCTCCCAACTCACACCCCTCTTTCTCATATACCTCTCCACTCCATCCCTCCATCTCAGCCTTGGCATCCCCCTCCCTCTCCCCCCCCTTTCACCTCACTCATATAAACTCTCCTCGTTAGTCTCTCTCACTCTCAATCCTCTCCAAATGGCCAAATCTCCTCAATGTGTTTCTCCTAATGCTTCCTAACATATCCACATCGACACCACAACGATCCTTCACTTCCTCATTTGTCAGTCTGTCTCTCCATGTGACTCCACATGCTCCTCTCAAATAACTCATTTCCACTGCTCTCACTCTTGACTTCTGTCCCTCCAACAAGGTCCAAGCGTCACGTCCGTGCGTTAGGGATGGTATCACAATACTGTCATGTAGTAACTTTTTCACTTCCATGCTCAATTCCCTGTTTCTTATCACTGCTTTCAAGGAACTAGCTCTCAAAGAACCATTAAGGCTACAGGATGTTATTCTGCAGAAAAACCCAAAGTTTATATAAGTAAAGAAATATCCGTTTAATGTTGGCAGTATGATGGCTGGATTTATATTAATATGATTATATCAATATGATCAATTGTAGCACTATAGGGTGGTACTACTACTCCTCTGCGGTCAGGTTGTGTTAGGAAGAATTCTGCCACCGTATTCCGTGCGTATCGTAACAGGCGACAATAGGGGCGGGGTGAGGGGACTAGGGACCCCTCCTCTGTTTTTCAGTTCTTTTAAAGAGACTGGCCATAGAAAACGATGGGGCATTGAGTTATCCCCGTACCCTGAAGATTGGGTCTATGAATGTGCGTGGATGAAGTACGATCGAGGCTAAAAGGGAGGAGATTGAGAGAATGTTTGTAATAAGAAAGTTGGATGTGTTAGCTTTGAATGAAACAAAGATGAAAGGGCATGGTGAGTCTAAGTTTGGAAGTGTGAATCGAAGATTGCCAGGTGTTGATAGAGGAAGGGCAAGAGAAGCTGTGGCCTTGTTAGTGAGCCCGGAAGTGCAGCAGTGTCTGACTGAATGGAAGGAGGTGTTGTCTGGACTGATGTGGATTAAAGAGAAATTTGAACGTGAGTTGTGGGTATTTGTGAGTGCATATGGGCCTGGTAGCGAAAGGGATGCAGAAGAGAGGGTGTCTTTCTGGAATGATGTTGATGAGTGTCTGCAGAGTTTTGGAGCGAATGTGAATGTGATAATGATGGGAGATCTGAATGCTAGAGTGGGAAATGTAGCAGCTGAAGGTGTAGTTGGTATGCATGGTGTCCCTGGAGGGAATGAAAATGGGGAACGAATGATAGGGATGTTGTTGAGCGAGAGATAATGATTGGAAATACCTTGTCTGAAAAGAAAGATATTTATAAGTATACATGGATGAGACAGGAGGGTGGAAGGATTGTTGACAGAGCATTGATGGACTATGTGGCTGTGTCCAGGAATGTTATAGGAAGACTGTTGGATGTGAAAGTTTTGAGAGGGGAGGGTGGAGGTATGTCTGACCACTACCTGGTGGAGTGAAAGTTAAGAGTAGGTAAGAGATGGGTGAGAGCTAGGAGAGTCAGGTGTGGCAG
Source organism: Coenobita brevimanus (assembly GCF_032717465.1). Taxonomy (NCBI): domain Eukaryota; kingdom Metazoa; phylum Arthropoda; class Malacostraca; order Decapoda; family Coenobitidae; genus Coenobita; species Coenobita brevimanus. The sequence continues at coordinate 9,623,284 of NC_137043.1, read as the reverse complement.
GGAGGTTTTGAAAGTGAGTGAGTTGGATAAAAGTGAGAAAATGATAGAGTATCAGGAGAAATTAAAAGATGAGTGGAACGCAGTGAAAGATCAGGAGAATGGCAGTGTGGAGGAGGAATGGCAGTTGTTTAAGAGTGCTGTGGTGGGGCATGCAAAAGAGGTGTGTGGCGTGAGACGAGTGGGTGGTGGTGTAAGAAAAGGAAAAATGGTGGTGCGAGGAAGTAAGTATGGCTGTGGCTGAGAAGAGACGTACATATGAAGTGTGGCTGCAGAGGAAGGATGAGGTGTCATATGAGAGGTATAAGGAAAAGAGGAATAGGGCGAGAAGGGTTGTGCATGATGCTAAAGTGGCAGCAGATGAGAGGTGGGGTAGGCGGTTGACTGAGAATTTTCAGCAGAATAAGAAAATGTTTTGGAAGGAGGTGAAAAGGGTGCAAAAAATGAATCTGGGAAGGAAGAACGAGTAAAAGTAGAGGATGGTAGGATGTTAATTCAGATGGATGCAGTAAGGAAGAGATGGGTGGAGAATTTTGAAAGATTGTTAAATGTATAGAAAGAAAGGGAGGCTGAGATTGTGAAAGATGGAAGAGTGCAAGGAATAAATGTGTTGGGAGAGCTGAATTATTCTTTGATCACGATGGAGGAAGTACAGGAGACAGTAAAGGAGATGAAAGCAGGGAAAGCTGCAGGTATGGATGGGTGTGCTGTGGAATGCCTGAAAGATGGTGGAGTGACTATTGTTGACTGGTTAATAAGATTGCTGAATGTGTGTTTTGTGAGAGGTACGGTGCCAGTTAACTGGGCAAGTGCTTGTGTGGTCCCTTTGTTAGAGAGATAAGTACGAATGTACTAGCTTTAGGGGCATAAGTCTGTTGTGTGTTGTAGGTAAGGTGTGGTAAAGTGTTAATTAAAGGAGTTAGAGTGGGTACAGAGGGAGTGATGGGTGATGAACAATGTGGCTTTAGGAGAGGGGGGGGGATGCGTGGATCAGGTGTTTGCTGTGAGACAGGTGTGTGAAAAGTATTTAGCGAAAGCTAAAGATGTGTTTTGGGCATTCATGCATTTAGAGAAAGCTTATGATGGAACTGGTAGGGAGGCTTTGTGGACTGTTTTAAGATTGTATGGACTTGATGGTAGGTTAATAAAAGGAGTGAAAAGTTTTTATGTAAATAGTAGAGCGTGTGTAAGAATGGGATATACTGTGAGTGATTGGTTTCCCGTATGAGTGGGGCTGCAGCAGGGATGTGTGATGTCGCCTTGGTTGTTTAATATTTATATGGATGGTGTTGTATGGGAGGTGAATGCAATAGTGTTAGGTGGAGGTCTGAGTCTGGTGAATGTTGATGGTAGAGAGTGGAATCTGACGCAGCTGCTGGTTGTGGATGATATTGCACTGGTGGCTGATTCAGAGAAGAGATTGAGACAGTTGGTAGAGGAGTTTGGAAGGGTGTGTGAAAGGAGGAAATTGAAAGTAAATGAGAATAATAGTAAAGTGATTAAGTGTATGAGGTTGGTAGATGGTAGGAGGGTGAATGTAATTTTGAATGGTGCGTTACTGGAGGAGGTAGAGTGTTTTAAGTATTTAGGGTCACATGTTGCTGTGGATGGAAGAATAGATCCAGAAGTGAAGTTTAGAATGAATGAAGTAGGAATGGTGCTGGGAGGAATGAAAAAAGTGTTTAGATGTCGTTCGCTTAAAATGGACATAAAAAGAAGGCTGTATGAGGGTGTTGTGGTACCGACTGCATTATATGGGGCTGAAACATGGAATATGGGTGTAGCAGAGAGGAAAAGTTTGAAGGTAATGGAGATGAGATGTCTGAGGAGTATGTGTGGAGTGACGTGTATGGATCGAATGAAAAATGATGAAGTGCAAAGTAGAACTGGACCTGTGCGAGAGATGGTTGATTGAGTTGAGCAGAAGGTGTTGCGATGGTTTGGGCATATGGAGAGAATGGATAATGAGCGATGGGTGAAAAAGATAACTAGATCTGATGTGAGAGGTGTAAGGCTGAATGGAAGACTACAAATAGGATGGATGAACAATGTGAAGAGAGCATTGGATGCGAGTGGGTTGTCTGTTGAACAAGGAAGGGTGGCTGTGCGTGATAGAAATTATTGGAGAGAAATTGTGAATGAATAAATGATGACGCACCCCTGAGGGGATATTCTCACGCATTTGGTCTGATCAGCTGATCAGGTCAGGTGCGAGTAAGGGGATGGGTCCATTATGATGTGGGAGGGGTAAACCAGCTCCGCTGTCGGGCCCTGCTGCGGATGTCACTGATTGCACTGTGCAGTTGACTCTCGTGCAGTGTGGTGCGGTAAGGATCTGTCCCCTCTCTCGTTGGGGCTATGATGCGAATGAATGTGTTTGAGTGGATAAGTAAACTGAGAGTGTGTCGTCCTGCCACGGCTACCTCGCTTTCCTTGGGGGGAAGCAGCCTAGGTATATAGACAGACATATCAATTGTTGAACATTTAATTAAACAGAGAAAAACTCTTTGCGGTTGTAGAACCTATAGTCTTATTCTGGTTAAGTAGTAGTAGGAAATCCAAAACAGTTTAACTTATTCAACAGACTGACGTTGTTACGAGTATTCTCATGAAGTGATCAACAAACGTCCTGTAACGTCTCTTGGTTTCCTCTCCATAAAATTAAAATGTTAGCCTATTGAGTCCGAAGCAAACAACAGTGATAACACAGATCACTAGCCTAATAAAAGTCACAAGTGTCGGTTGCTGTTGACCAAAGAGGTTGATTGTGAAGTACTTATTATCCCAAGATGTATTTACTTACCCTAGGAGAATCGGTTCGAACTGAGGAGATTGATATAAATCGTCGGTAGACAAGAAGAAATTAAGTCATTAACTTGAAAGGTTAAAAAAAAATCACTTAGTAAAACATGGGCACTGAATCTGGCATGTACAGACGATTTTATTCAACAGAGAAAAACCCGATGCAGAGGGTTAAGTCTCAGCCTCTCCCTCCCCTCATCACTTACACGAATGGCTGTGGAATATTCTGCCGCAAGTGTCGCGTAGACTGTTCCATTTTCCACCCCTTTCCCTCACATTCCCCTTCCCCTCCGTGCTCCCCTCTCACTTCTCTTACACTTTCCCTTCTTATTTCCAATTTCGCTTCCCCCGCCCCCTTACTCCCCTCAGATTTTTCTTACCCTGTCCGCTCTCTATTTCCCTCCCATTTTTATACCAATTCCCTTTCCTACTTCACTCCCATTTTTATCCCCCATCCCCCTAACTCCACTCCCATTTTTGTTTCCCTCCCCTCTGACTTGCTTTGCTTTGGACTGCAGCCAGTGTTTTGCGGCCACAAAGCACTTGCATAGATGAGGGACGTATCTAAAAAGCTACCACCACCACCATTACAGCTACCACCTCCATCATCACCATCACAGCTACTACCACCACAACCATCATCATCACAGCTACTACCACCACAACCATCATCATCACAGCTACCACCTTCATCATCACCATCATAGCTACTACCAACACAACCATCATCATCACAGCTACCACCACCACCATAGCAGCTACCACCATTATCTTCGCCTCAGACTCTACCACAAGCATCAGCACCATCACCACAGCTACCACTACCAGCATCGTTATCACGGCTTCCACCAACACCATTTTCTCCTGAATAAAATCGCCTGTTCTCTTTAACATCAAATGAAGTAATAGACATCGGACTGTAAATTATGATCCTCTCTCTCTCTCTCTCTCTCTCTCTCTCTCTCTCTCTATATATATATATATATATATATATATATATATATATATATATATATATATATATATTATATATAATATATTTCTCTCCAAAGACAAATGAAACTCTACAGAAATGTCCCGCCACCTCTTCCAAGTACGTGTATTGTAGGACCAAAACAATTTTTTCAGAAAATATGAATCGACATCAAACCGAAATTGCCCCATCTGTGACCCAGTTCTAACCATCCCGCCATGACTCATCAAAATCCATTTTCCAACTGTGGCTGCATTACACACACACACACACACACACACACACACACACACACACACACACACACAAAGTATAGTATATTAGAGTCTATCTAAAGTCCGACTATTTTTATTTAACTTGAAAGTGAGTCATGACATTAAATCAATAACACAATTCAAGTTTAATCATGGTATAAGTATTTGCCTCTGCATGCTGATTGCCTATCGATCCATTACTGATACTTCTGATAGCCACCTGAAGCACTGTGGATGAACAACTTTTATATAACCATGTTGCGTAACATTCAAGAGCAGGGATTCCCACACTGGGGTACGTATCTACCATTTTCGAGTGATAGCCTCACAAATGGATAATAGTTTTGACGCTTATTTCAAAGAATCAGACACGAAAGGACAAAGGAATGTATGAATTTGGAGATGTGTTCCAAAATATCGCAACAATTTCCCCAAAACTGGAGACTTAAATTGGTGGCAACTGACAAATTTGATATACAGGTAGCGATGAAACTTTATTACTAAGGACATGTCCAGAACATTACACTATCTAAATGATAATGTATCTGGTACATCCGGATCAGAATCTGCCTCAAACTTTAATAAATTTTTCCTTGACCAATCCCACTTTTCCTCTTACCGCTTTTTTAGATAACTTGTACACACAGACAGACAGACAGACATACAAGAATGAATACATAACCTTTTCCAGCTTCGTTGGCGAAGATAAGTAACATTGGAACAACGAATGAAATCTCCATTATTTAATTCTTGGCACACCCACGAACCAAAGTTTCGACACCCCTCTGGTTGGTAGTAAGTAGAAGCCAAGGCTAATGATAGGCTCAACGATCGGACACACTAGCTTAGCAGATTGAGAGCAACTCAGAGATTGTGTTCCACACTTCACAGCTGGAACTCTCGAAGAAAATAATAGGCTACAAACAGAGCAGGGAAGGTTTATTGTGACTGTCTACAGTATGTAATGTGCATCCGGATATAACTTGTTGTTCATCCAGGTGATAAGTGAAGCATATTAAAATTAGCATGCATTGACGGACGAGTGAAAATCCTGTAGAAGAGCTGAACCGCAACTTCGAAATCCATCATATCTGACGGCTTTTTAAATGTTACTGAAGAAACTAATATGGAAACAATCGGTAAATATAAGGACGATAACTATAACAATAAAGTAGACGTGCTGTTTGGCCTGGTATTAAAACGGCATAGCCAACACTAGAGATATTTCTCTTAATGGAACTTTACCCAGTATTCCTCACAAAATATGGTGGACTACCAGAATACTGTTAATACCAAATAAGAACTTTAATATTCAGGGGGTTCAAAATTTCCAGCTGGGGGGCTACCTTTGTAGCTGGAAATTCGTATAATATACCCTCTCCATATCATGCAGAATTATCATACCAGTTTTGGTTAAATGCAAGAACTTTAGTGGGTCGAAGAATGAGGAGGATCCTATATCCCCAGCTGAGGGGACGGTGGCCTAAAAAAAAAAAAAAAAAAAAAAAAAAAAAAAAAAAAAAAATTACTGACATTCGCACAGGCGAACTGAACACGCCTGGAAATTTTCGTGAAAATCCGTCAAATGGTCTAGGAGTCGTTTGGAGGATGGACAGACAGACGACAGACAGACAGACAGACAGACAAGCCACCCGGTATACAACCGGTACTCCTTTCTGGGATACTACCCTCCTCACTTCGTTCGCAGGGTTGATTACAGTTTGAAAATATTTTAAAAGTATGCTGTTTTACTTTCTGCAAAAATATCGTACTGTTGTAAGTACTGCTGCACCAGTGCATTTACATGACAAACTTTACATTTCTTTCTGATGCATGTTATGCTTTGTTTGTAAACTGGCAGTATTTTCAAGTGATTATTTCTAGCGCTACCGCAGCATTACTTCGATCCTAACATGTAGGATACCCATACTTGTGTCGAATCCTAACCATGTTTCTCAAGTATTTTGGTAATATGTTAACCTAATTGCATATATGCCTATATTATCCAGACACATAGTGAATTGAAGATTCGGAACACATATTCCCTGCAGTACTTGTCTTCTTTGCTTGCGGGGCTTATACCTGCAGTGTGAGATATAAACTCGTTACCAATTTGCTATGCCAGTCTGTCCGATCGTTTTTCATCAGCCTTGGCTTCGACTCCCTACCAGCTAGGAGGATGTCGGAACTTTAGTTCGTGGGTGTACCGCCAGATTAATTCAGTTTGTTTCGGCAGTACTTATCATCGTCAAAGAATTAATGGCATTTTTTTTTCAATTTTCTATGGGCTTATTTTCTTCAAGACAATGGCGTTCTCGAGCCTTTACAAGTGCTTCGCGGCCCTATCGGGTCACTCAGCATTTGCCCAAATGAGAGCCACCTGTGTATTGTGCTTTGCATTGCCCCCAACCAATGATTTATGCATAGACTCAGAAGCATGAAACTCCACGGAAATCTCCCGCAGCATTTTCTGCGTATCTGTGTAACACCCGTGGGAACAAGTATTAGGGGCCAAGACACCCCTTTGGAAATTTCCAATCAAAATGAAATTGAACTAGGCCCATCTGTGACCCAGTTCCGGCCATCCTACTAAGTTTCATTGCTATCTCTTTTTTTCAGTTCTGGCGGTCACACACACACACACACACACAGGGATTCAATCGAGGTGGACGTGCGACATCGGCGCTCCATACCGAACCAACACGGCCAGTGGCATTACCTAAATTAGTATCTTTGTATGAGTCAAGCTCTGTACCAGGTTAGACTAAATGATTTTTCATTATTAAAAGGAAAAAAATAATAAGTTTAAACAAGACTTGATCAAACAGTGAAGTGAACCAAGATGAAAGAATACGCTGAGTCATCTGAGGTTTGTTTAGACTACAACAACACGGGGATTTTAAGTACATGCTCTGCACTTTTAGTATTGCAAAATGGATACATACTTTAGTAAAGCAAATTTGGAAAAGAAAAGGGATAAAGGTAAAAAGCAAAATGATGATTTCTACCAAGAACTGGTTGAAGTGGAGACTCACAATAGACTGGTTGAATGTGTAAACAAACTAGAAATGGCTTTCAAAAATGAAATTGATGAAATAAAGAAGCAGATGCACTTGCAAAAGGACGAAATAGAAAAACTAGGAAGGGAGGCCAATAAGAATGACACAACCATCAGTGAATTAACAGTGGAACTGAGTACACTTAGGAAGAAAATGAGTGAAATGGCAAGTACAGTAGTCAATCACGACAGTGTTATGGAAGAGTTCAAAAATGACACAGAGACAATTAGGCAAGTAAGCAGTTTTATTGACCAGAGCAGTGATATTGAGAAGATAATACAGGTGAATGAAGCTGTGCAAAGCTACAAAAATGATGTGGAAACCACGTATGCTGAAATGGTGAAAGTAAAGAAAGACTTAGAAACAAGGGTGGAGGAAAAAAGCATTGAAAAGGAAACGAAAAGAATAATCCAAAACAATCCAAAGTTAGTCAGAGATTTAGTAGATATAAACAAATCTATAGTAATCACTGGTATAGAAGAGGAAGAAGTAAAAAACAAGATCACAAGAGACAAAAAGGAGATGGCAAATGTAATGAGCTTACTGAAAGAATTATCAGAGGAAATCTGTAGTAAAGACATAGAGGAACACAAAAGGTTAGGGAAATATGAGAAAAACAAGACAAGACCTCTCAAGGTGACTTTCCAGAGTGTAAACACTGTGGAAGAGATACTAAAAAATGCAAAGAATCTTATGGAAAAAGAGGAGTTCAAAAATGTATGGATAAAAAGATGCCTAACAGAAGAGGAACTGGAGTTACTGAAAGAGAAAAGGGAGGAAACAAAAGCAAAAAATGAGGGAAGATCAGAAGAGGAGAAGAAGAAATTTTTTTTACAAAGTAATAGGATTGCAGGTACGAAAGCGGTACACAAACAGGATGGAATAAAAAGGAGGAAGCTAGTAGAACCATGTCATGACAAGTATATAAACAAGATGATAAAGTTGATGTACTCAAATGTGGATGGAATGGTATCTAAATTACTAGAGATAAATGATTATGTCAGAGAAAATGAACCACAAATAATATGCCTAACTGAAACAAAATTAACACCAAGGATATCCAATGACATACTAAACTTAGAGGAATACAATATATGGAGAAGAGACAGAAATTTAAAAAAAGGAGGAGGAATTATAATATTAACTAAGAAAAATCTAAAAGTCAATGAAATAAAACTAGACATACCATCACAAGTAGAACTGATCGCAGTTGAGATAAACACATCTGAAGGTAAAGTAATTGTAGCCAATTTGAATTTGTACATGCCACCCAGATCAAACACATGGGAAAGAGATGAATATGAGGACCTGGCAGAGAGTACAATTCAGAGTTTAAGATCATTACTACATAAAATGGAAGAGAAATCAGAAAGAATTATACTAACTTGGGATTTCAATACAAATATAAATTGGAATAATCTAGATATAATTAGCCAAGAAAGCTGTTGGGACCAAAAGCTCCTGGATCTCGTACAAGAGTTCTTCCTAAAGCAACATGTGAGGGAAACTACCAGAAAAAGAGGACTTGATGTACCTTCAGTGCTAGATCTAATATTTACTAGGCAAGAAAATGATATTGACAATTTAATATATCACCCTCCACTCGGCAAAAGCGATCATGCAGTACTAAATTATAACTTCAGGATAGCATGTGACATAGTAAACAGCAATGACAGTTACAAAAAGAACCTAAACTATAAAAAGGGAAATTATCAAGACCTAAAGAAGTATTTCTTAGAAGTTGATTGGGAAAATGAGCTTAGAGGACAAGATTTAAATGCTGTATATAAAAAATTCTGTGAATTTTATGAAAAAGGAGTCCAGAAGTACATCCCACAGCACAAAGAAGCAGATAAGAAAATACAGAAATAGTTCAATACAGAATGTAAAAAATCAGAAGAAAGAAGAGATTTTTTGTGGAATAGATACAGAAGACATAATAGTGAAAGGGCGTATAATAATTACAAACAGGCAAGAAACGATTATACAAGAATAAGGAGGGAAGCCCAAAAAAAGTTTGAGGAGGATATAATAAATAAAAGTAGTGATCAACCAAAGCTGTTTTACAGCTATATCAGAAGCAAAACCAAAGTAAAAGATGTAATACAATCCATTACGGACGAGGGAATCACTTATACACAAGAAAAAGATATTTGTGAAGCACTAAATAAGAATTTCCAATTAGTTTCTACAGAAGAAAAAAATTTTGAGAGGGACTATGTGGAACATGCATGTCCACACATACTACCAGATATACAAATAGCAGAAAAAGTATTACAGGAGGAGTTAAGTAGATTAGACAGAGGAAAAGCAAGTGGTCCTGATGAAATTTCATGTTGGGTACTACGAGAATGTGCAAAGGAGTTAAGTAAACCATTATTTTTAATTTTCAAGAAATCCTTGAGTCAAGGTAAACTACCTGATATTTGGAAAAAAGCAAATATTGTCCCCTTATTCAAGAAAGGAAATAGACAAAATCCACTCAACTACCAACCAGTATCACTGACCAGTGTTGTAAGCAAGGTATTAGAAAAGCTTATAAGAAAAGCTTGGGTAAATCATCTAGAAGAACACAGTATGATAACAGAAAGACAGTTTGGTTTCAGAAAAGGAAAATCATGTGTTACTAATCTATTGAGCTACTATGACAGAGTAACAAACACAATACAGGAAAGGGAAGGATGGGTGGACAGTATCTATTTATATTTCAAGAAAGCTTTTGACACAGTACCACACCAAAGACTTTTATGGAAACTGTACCATCAAGGAGGAATTTGAGGCAAACTGTTTTGTTGGATGCAAGACTTTCTCATAAAAAGAGAAATGAGAACAGTACTAAGAGGAAACTACTCATCATGGAAAGAAGTGACTAGTGGAGTACCACAGGGTTCAGTGCTGGCACCAATCATGTTTTTAGTGTATATAAATGATATAAACAGTAACACTGGAAATGAGAGCTATCTGAATATGTTTGCAGATGATGCAAAAATACAAAGGAGAATTACTAACACAGACTCTTGTAAAGAGCTACAAGAAGAATTAAATAAACTTCATGAATGGAGTAGTACATGGCAAATGGAATTCAATGTGGACAAGTGTCATGTAATCAAGTTTGGTAAAAGTGGAAAAAGACCTGATTGGGATTATAAGTTAGGAAATAAAACCCTATACACATCAGAAAGAGAGAAAGACTTAGGTGTGATTATCAATAACAGACTATCTCCGGCTGACCACATCAGCAAGAAGGTACGGAACATGTATACACTGCTTGCAAATATGAGAATAGCATTCACATACATAAATGAAGACATGCTAAGAAGGATAATAACATGATTCGTTAGACCAACCCTGGAATATGCATCAGTAGTCCAGAGTCCTCATCTCAAAAAGCACATAGACAAGATTGAAAAAGTTCAAAGGGCCGCTACAGGATGGATACCAAGCTTAAGGGACCTAAGCTACGAAGAAAGACTAAATAAACTGAATCTACCAACACTACAGGAGAGAAGGAAAAGAGGTGACATGATAATGCTATATAAGTGCATATCAGGGAAGGAGAAAATAGACATAAATGATTACTTAACATATGGAGAAGCATCAGCAAGAGGACACTGCAAAAAACTGCATAAGAAGAGAGGTGATAAAGACGTAAGGAAATTCAGTTTCCCAAACAGAGCAGTTGATCAATGGAACGCACTTCCGAATGAAATAGTGTGTGCCAAAACAATTCACAAATTTAAGGATATGTACGATAAATATGGTTTAAGACACGGGACAGTACGAGCTTGACTCATTCCTGTAAAGATACAATTAGGTAAGAGCAATTAGGTAAGAACACACGCACACACGCGCGCAAATTTATATACTTGTTTACTGCCACTACCAGACCAGCTTAATTAACCTGGGAGACTCCCTTTGTAGTAAAGAAGATAGTCGGGGCCATATTTATGAGATCGATCTCAAAACGTTTTTCTTGAGAAAAGCGTCGTCACAGTGAGATCAGAATCGGAATACTATGGCGTGCATCGTTCAGCGATGCAAGTCTGTGTGAAAGTTGGAATAAGAACATCCCATTTCGTCAAGCCACGTAATGATCACTCCATTTCTTAACAAGAGGCATGATGTAAGGTACTCCAAGAAAAGTGAATGCCTAGAATGTGAACCAGTAGAAACGAGTTCATTGTTCGATTTTCATGGCTACGTACACGATCGGACAATTTGGTTCAGCAGAAGACAAATCATGTCTCGCTGTCAATGCACCAAGAGGCAAACAAAATCCCTTAAGCACAAGAAACATAGCACAGAGTACAGTTCCCTGTGCCCAGTCCTACTCTTAACAGTCATCCCTCCGCGAAATCGTATTGTCTCCCAGTCAACTCTCTTTCCCCCCTCCCCCCTCACACATACACACCCACCCACCCACCCACATCCACACACACACACACACACACACACACACGCACGCACACGTAATATGTTTCTTGAACAATTCTGGTATTTTAATTAGTTCAAGCAATAAGCATACTATACTGTACTTACTGAAATGTACGTATATTTCCATAGAATTCATATGTAAGAAGGGGGCCCCTCTTTTATGAAATTTTATTTTGCACAAGGGCCCATAGTGGGGTATGGCCGCCACTGACAAGTGTTTGCGCGTGCGGGTGCCTGTGCCTAATGTACATGATGTCACTGGAACCTGGGCCATCCCTACATAATAAGCGCGGTAGCCTTTACAGACACGGCCTCCGATGTTTTCCACAAAAGATCTTGTAAATATTACCGCTAAGGGTCGCATTCTAAGAGGCTTTGAAGATTTCGTAGCACCTCTTCTGTAACGACTTATGTATACTGTACCAGTAATTCTCTTGTATATCACTGATACAATTTATGTTGATACTAAATAGATTTAAGTAACACACTTGCCAGTGGGGATCCATTCTGCTTAAGCAACTAATCTCTTCACAGGGGTTTTAAAGCTGATCATTATAAACTAAGGTCTTTTTTAACCCTTTGCTTACCCAGTTTCTATACTACGGCTGTGACAGATTTACCACTCAAGGAAAGGTGTAAATGAAAATAGAAATATCTGCACTGAATTTATGCCCGTATGTATAGATACTATTATACGTGGTACTGTAGGCTTTGTAGCAACATTATGTTTGCGATATATAATTTCTGGAGCAACTAGATACTCTTATGTGTGGTGTTAACACACTCATTTTCAACAAGGTTTACTTCAGAAACGTGCAAGATATCAAAAGGTGTACTTTGGGAAACAAATCGCCACGGAAGAGGGACTACAAAGTCCCCATTGCCACCCATAATAAGGTTCTGTATTTCATTTTGTATGTTGTGATGTATGGGTAGAATTTTGGTAATGAAAGATATGAAGATTTTATTCAACTCGCAGGTGTCAGGTTTATCGTGCTGAGATTGAAACTTAACGCCTTCTTGTTCGGTGCTTAAAAAGTGTCTGTTTATAAAAATAGATTAAAAAATGCCGTAGTAAACGAAATTTTGCATGTGACAACCTTTTCCCAGAAATTTCACCAGAGAAGTGTCCGTGCCTGTGGGTGCCATAGCTAAATACCACAGAATACAGTAAATTCTGCACCCAGTCCTCTACGTAGTCCCTGTGTAATCCCTTCCCAAAACTGTGTTGTCTTCCACTCCGCCTGGCACTCAATTTCAGCCCCAGTGTACCCTCCCGTCCCACACACACACACACACACACACACACACACACACACACACACACACACACACACTCGCACATTATGGTACACGGGACGATGAGGTTACTCCATTAACAGCCTTCGACAAACACGCTCAAAAAACGGAAAATTTGTCCCCTGTTGTGGTCTCTCCTCGTTAACGCTTTGGGTTTATGAGAGTCAGTTCCCTCGTACTGGATATGATGCCTTTATTAGCGAGCCACTAATTGGAGACCTAACGAACGATTGCAAAGTGTTTGGATCCTGACAACTATCCTATTGTAGGACAGGAGTCTCACAAAGCTGAAAATTATTGTCTATCGGCATCAAAGAATACCATTGATATACTGTTGCGGAAACGTTCCATAATATGAGCCAAATGTTTACATAAATTACTTGGCCTAAAGTTTCCTCTCTTTACGACTTAGTTCAAGAAGCTCAGTGGCAAAACAGACAGCGCTACAGTCCTACAGTTTTTTAAAAGCACTTATTTGTAACTAGCATCATATTCTACTGTTACTGTATTGTTATAACTCTGTTTTCAAAATGGAGAGATGGCAGTTTTACCCAAATATAAAGTAAAAATGATAATGTTTAATCCTGACCTACGACTGGCCACATGTGGCCAAATAAAACCATCTGGCGAAAGCAACAATATGCTGGTAAGATTTAAGTCATATCTGGCGAAAGAAACAATATGCTGGTAAGATTTATGTCATCATGAAGGCTGCAGGAGACAATACTTAGACAACGAGAGGCTACTTCGATCCAAATCCAATGAGGGTATCCAAAAATGGGTAAGACTTACGTTGATGTCTAATGTTAACACTTTTTACTCGACTCCTTGCTGTAATACCTTGAATACTGTGGACGAATGTCCGTACAGAGAGAGAGACTCGTTGCTGTAATACCTTGAATACTTTGGACGAATATCCGTACATAGAGAGAGAGAGAGAGAGAGAGAGAGAGAGAGAGCTACTGGAATAAATCAATAAAGTAAAAACGCACAATATCTGAATGTAATGTGGCAAATGATTCGCTAAGTTATAATTGCTAGGAAGTCTGCCATGCCAAAAGACAATATAACCATAAGCAAGAGATGTAACTAGGTCAGAGGTCGGCAACCTGCGGCTCAGGAGCCGCATGCGGCTCTTTTAAGACACTTCTGCGGCTCCATGAGCTTCACAAATAATCATTTACTCTTTCAGAACGAAAGCATCGTATAACTATATTAAAGGATCCTGAAAAAATTACAAATTACAGAGAACATTATTATATTTAGATTCGCTTTGTGAATATAAATAGATCGAACAATATAACCATAATGTTTTGTTTAGATTAAAAGTACTGTAGATTTCGGTTCATGAGACAATTTTCTGTATTGTGGCTCCGAGAGTACTACATTTTTATGAAACTTTAAAATAAATGGCTCTTCTAGCTTTAAGGGTTGCTGACCTCTGAACTAGGTTAAGCACACTGGCACGTACGCCAACGAGGGTTTAAGCTAAAAATTATTCCTGATAACTCACCCATATGCAGTTCAGTGACGAAACATGCTTTTTACAGGTGACCACACGAAGCCTGTAGCCTTTACGCTAACACAAAACACAGCACACTAACTGTAGCACAGCCACAGAGCAACTTTACACTCTGCCATGAAACCAATGAAGCACTGAGACAGGATTCAATGAGTGACACAAATTCACTCAACCGCTAATCAGGTATCTTCATCCGATTTCGTTTCGTGTACGATAACAGCACCGTATGACTGTGGTACTACGTCAGCATTAACTGGTGCGTAAATGAAAGTGAGCATGAGATAACTATATTCATAAACTCACTGGCAGTCAATATTTACATGATTGCTAGTCTTAGCACAAAACATTCCTTTGCTTCGAATTCAATAAGAGTTATATAAAAGAGTTATATAAAAGAGATACATGAAAGCTGTTTATCCAAAATTGCTGAATCAAGCATCTCTGCTATCTACAAGGGGTAACACTAGGGTACTTGGCGAGCACAGTTTATAACACATTATTCATCAGTTATTTACTAAGTAATGACAGCTGATATCTGTTTACTACTCTAAATTTGGTGTTGATAGGCATGCGATTGAAACTGGAGAGAAATACCTTGAGACAGTTTGGCAAAGTGGAGAGGATGAAGACTGAGAGACTGACTAGAAGAGTGTAAGTGAGCGAGGTGGAGGGGGAGAGAAGGAGGGGGAGAGCAAGGATGAGATGCAGTGATGGAGTGGGGAGATATATGAGTAAGGGGTGTGTGAGTTGGATGGAGGGCAGCAAAATGGCAGAGGACAGGGCGACGTGGAGGCGATCTATTTATGGTAGACAGATAGTTAGAGAGATAAAAATGTGGGACTGTTTCGAATCACGTGAAAGAGACATTACGCAATATAGGCACTGTATTAGCTTTCATATTATCCTACATCACCAGACCTATGCCTCAACAGTAATACTGTTATATTCTCTTACGGGTCTCTTCCAAGGTAAACCTGCTATAGTACTAATTATCAAAAACTAGGTCGGAGCAAGTTTAAGTGTTGGAGGCCGTCTAGACAGTAACTCGCAGTCCAGTAAGGCAGGGACGACCTTCATACTCTCCACCACTGCAGGCCCAGAATTTTATTGAGCCAATTGTACCATGACGGAAATGGCCGTGTACACATTGCTGTTCCAACATTAAAAGAAAAGTAATGATGAAAGCTCTCCTCGCTCTCCTTCCCACTTGCCTCAAGGGCACGAAAAAAAAAAGGGCACCGGAGCTGGGAGGGAAAGGCTGGACTAAGAAGGCTTACAGCGAAAGCGAAAATGTCCAATTTACCAATAAAATACTTCAGTCTGCCAGTGAAATAGACCCTTAAGCCCTAACCAAACTACGTTTTGAACTGTTCTACCTTTGTTGGTAGCTTATTCCAGGTCTTGCAAATCTTAGGCACGAAAGAATTATCTAATGTATCATGGTGGAAGTGTTTCAAGTCAGTCTTCCATCTGTCGAGTTGGTGTTTAAACTACATATGTGTTAGCAGTCGATTATTTCAAATTAGCAATGATTTTAAAACTTCAATAGCTGTCCGAGCAAAACGCCTAGTTTTTAACGAAAACAGGCCCAGTGTCTGCAGCCTTCCCTGGTATCCCATGTGCCTAATGGATGGGATTATTTTGGTAGCACGTGGCTGTACTCATGCTTGCCTCACTAAATCCTTCTTCAGGATCGGCGAAGAGACCTGCACTGCATGCTCAAGATCTTGCCGTTCAAGAAGACTGTAAAGAAAGGTAATTATCTCCACGTTCCTGTACCTAAACTTCCTCTATAAGTAACCTACAAATCTCTGTGTTATCATCTCTGCCTCTGTGCAGTGTTTCGAAACTTATCACAGTTCAATAATACACGTAGATCTTTCGTCTAATCATTTGTACTGATTGGAGATTGATAGATAGATAGGCAGATAGATAGACAGAGAGAGAGAAGGTTGATTTCCTCGTTTTGGTGGAGTCGACAAAGAATAGCCTCTCCCGGGCGTTCAAGGGCAAACCCTAAGAGCCCCTGGTCGATCAATGCCTGTCCCTCTTTCTCCCACTTCTATCCCATTCTCTTCCTCCCTCCCTCTCTCTCTTTCTCTAAGGAAAGAAATTCATGCTAGCTTATGGAGCATGTTCTTTAGCATAGTAAACTCTTAAGGATTTAAAATTAGCATCGTGTGTTGCATTACTGTACATTTGCCCATATAAGAGGTTTGATACCTTGAATTAATACTGTTAGTATATATTTTACATCATTTGTTTCATATTCACCCGACTCCAGTGAGGAAAAAGTTACGGATGATGATTTATTTTCCCGAGAAAAAGAAATTATATTTATCCTTGTGAAGGGAAGGGTACTTTGCGCTTGTGATGCTTCATTAGATGTGGCAAGGATTCAAAGCTGCATCAGGCAAAGGCAAACATAAAGGCTTAATTCTAACACCTGTGGTCAACATTACCTAACCCATTCTTGTTGGCCACTTATTTTATTAGTGAATGTTAGAAGCGGCACCACAACAACATACACACGGTCAACATTACCTAACCCCTTCTTGTTGGCCACTTATTTTATTAGTGAATGTTAGAAGCGGCCACCACAACAACATACACACGGTCAACATTACCTAACCCCTTCTTGTTGGTCACTTATTTTAAGTGACAGGAAAAATGGGAGAAAGAGGAAGAGAGGAGGGCAGACACAGAAAAAGAATGATCAAGTGAGTGGATGATGGTGTGGTCACATAATAAAAGGATTATTAAAACAAGAAATCACTATGGCGTGTTTTACTGTCCCGTGCACAACAAAGCAACACATCATTTATATATCTAATGATAGTAATTAAAACTAGCCATCAGTCCTATCGTGACTGCAAATTCCATTGTGAAATTTAAAATGTCTATCTATCTGTCTATTGCCAGACGCCTCAATTCCTCACGGGGTGGCCACAATCAAATCGCCTTCACGTCGCCCTGTGCCCCGCCATTTCACTGCACTGCTCCCAACTCACACACCCCTCTTTTATATACCTCTCCATTCCATCCCTCCATCTCATCGTCGGCCTCCCCCTCTCTCTCCCCCCCTCCACCTCACTCACATACACTCTCCTCGTTAGTCTCTCACCCTCCATCCTCTCCACACGGCCAAACCACCTCAGTGTGTTCCTTCTAACGCTTCCTATCACATCCACATCCACACTACAACGCTCCTTTATATCCTCATTTAAAATTAAAAATGACCTCCATATAATCCATATGCCACTTGAAAATTTTAGGCTGAGACTTCCAGATTAAAGGGTCGGGAATTGAAGACTTTCAAAATATTAGCCTTAGTGTAAGCCCTGATACTACTACTACTACTACTACTACTGCTGCCGCTACTACTATTACTACTACTACTACTACTACTACTATTACTACTACTGCTACTACTACCACCACAACCACTACTACTACTACTACTGCTAATAATAATAATAATAATAATAATAATAATAATAATAATAATAACTAGAAAACGGAAATGGCCATTAGCAATTTCAGTAACTCACCAAATGCAGGGTCATCCAATTTCTTCCTTATTTCGACTGCAGGGGCCAATTTTTTCCCCAATATCAATCGGTAGACCTGGTGATTTCAGCGGGCTTTATATAGTGTTCCCTTCGAAGTGAATGTATTACGGTCTTCCTAGAAGAGTGTCAGACACGTTGGGTGAAGGTGAAAGCAACAAAATCCTCGCAGAGCAAAAATGGCGGAGTCCAAACTACTTTCCATTGACCTCTGGGCGATCTCAGGAACTAGTGGCCTAAATGTGCCCATAGTCATTTCAGACCTACTCCCCGACCTTGGCTATGTCCCACAAAAATTTCTAGTCTGTACCTTTAGCGGTTTCTGAGAATCCGCGAATAGACTATTTTTTATTTTTTTATTGTTTGGCTGTAACCGGAAAACCAGTACTGGGAACTGGATGATACTGGGTCATATGAAGCCGCCAGTTGGACTCAGATGGCCAAGTATGATGGACGTAGCCTTGAAATTGAGCAAATACAAGCAATTTACTTCTTCGCGGACGGAGGTGAAGGGGACGTCGGAGGTGTGGATAGAGGAGTAGATGTAGACCAGGTGTGGGCGGAGGAGTAGATGTAGACCAGGTGTGGACGGAGGAGTAGGAAAAGTGGAAGGAGGAGAAGTAGACAGAGGAGGAAGTGTAGGAGAAGCCATAGGTTAATTAGGTGACGGAGAAGCTCACAAGAGGCAGAGCCACTTGTGGAAGGAGGACTTTGAGAAGTAAAAGTAGAAGGTGAAGGAGGACGAAGTGTGGAAGAAGTGATAGTTGGAGGCGGTAAGGGAGGCAGTCAGAGGAAGCGGATGAGGAGGTTGGCACAGCTGAAGACGCAGCTGCAGCCAAGACAAAATGCAGCTCCCACCGTCCACACCAGCTGCCCGACGCCCTGGCCCTCCTGGGACGCCCCGGAGACAGTGGAGGAGGCGCTGGAGACGCTGGGGGAGGAGAGAGAAGAGTACAGGGAGGGGGAAGGAGGGAAGGGGGAAGAGGAAGGAGGGATGGGTGAGGGGGTGATTGTAGGCTGCACCATTGCATCCTCCACCTTACCCTTCCCTCCCTTCTCCTTACCCTTCTTCTCTTTACTTTTATTCTCCTTACCTTTATTCTCTCCCTTCTTCTCCTTACCCTTCTTCTCGCCCTTCTCCTTCTTTCTCGTCTTCCTCCTCTCCTCCATTCTCTCCCCCTCCACCACTCCCTTCTCCTCCCTCTTCACTCTCTCCCCTTCCTCCATTCTCATCTCCTCCCTCTCCACCTTCTCCTTCATCCTCTCCAGTCTCTCCCTCCTCTCCTCCATTTTCCTCTCCTCCCTCTCCACCCTCTCCTTCATCCTCTTCACCCACTCCCTCCTCTCCACCTTTCCCCTCTTTTTCATTGTCTCCCTCTCTTCCCTGTCCTTTCTCTCCATGCTCTCTCTCTCCAACCCCTCCATCATCTTCTTTTCCTCCCTCTCCCTCCTCCTCTTCTTCTTTTCCTCCCTCTCCCTCCCCCTCTTCTTCTTTTCCTCCCTCCTCCTCCTCCTCTTCTCTCCCGCCACTTTCATCTCAGCACAACTGCAGGTCTCAGTGCTGTTGCTTTTCATTTTTGTTTCGTTTTTTTTTCACTAATTTATTATGTTATGGAATCGATATCCTTATATATTCATTGTGCCTCACCTTCCCTCCCATCCCTCGAGAATGAGATGATGATGATGATGATGATGATGATGATGGTAGTGGTGGAGGTGGTGTTGGTGGTGGTGGTGGTGGTGGTGTTGGTGGTGGTGGTGTTGGTGATGATGATGGTGATGGAGGGAGATTTAGAAGTAATTTGAGCATGAAATTTTGTGTCCTCAAAATGTCGATTTATGAACATCTCAATCTACCTACCTATTTATCTATCTGTCTATCTGTCTGCTTATATCTCTCTACCCATCTATCTATCTATCTGTCTGCTTATATCTCTCTACTCATCTATCTATCTGTATATTTCTATCCATCTATCTACTTACCGCAGTCTATCCATCTTTCTCTCTCTCAATCTCTGCATCTGTCTTTCTATGTGTCTGTATATCTGTCCATGCATCCATCCATCTATCTATCTTTTTGTCTGTCTAGAGTAAATCTACGCCAGTTGGATAGATGTATAGATAGATATTCTTGAGACTGAGAGAGAGAGAGAGAGAGAGTTAACATTAGTGTTCCTCAAAGCATGTAATATTACGTTCATCCTCTAAAAGCATGGTAATCCTCTCTCTCTCTCTCTCTCTCTCTCTCTCTCTCTCTCAGTCAGTCTCCTCATTCTTGCCTTCACTCTTCCATTCTTCCTTCTAGCTCGTCCAAATGGATGAAGCGAAAGGAGGAGGAAGGGAGAGGGAAACAAGAGTAGAACTGCTGTGGGACCTGCTGCGAGGCTCTTGTTTCAACAGTTTGCTGTAAAAACTAACTAGCAGCGTCAAATAACCTTACATGGGACCACCTTTATGTTTCAATAACCTTCAATTAAGCACCTTTACTAAAGTTGTCGCTAGACTGTGCCAGCTCAGGTGTCAGCTGATGGCAGCTTTGGATTCTCCATGTCAAATTACCTGATATGGTACCAGGTTTATGTCTGCAAAGGCCTCCTTTAACAAATCCGCCGCAAGCATAAGAAGAACCCTGGCAACTCATTGACCTGCAGACTATTGCCGCAGGTACAAAGGAGGAGAGGAGAGGAGAGGAGAGGAGAGATGCGAAGAGAAGAGAGGAGAGGAGAGGAGATGGAAGGGAGGGAAGAGGAAGGAAAGGAAAAAGTATCCGTTAATCCATTCATCGTTCTGCGTTCCTTCCTTCCTTCCTTCCTTCCTTCCTGCTTTCCTTATTTCCTTCCTTCCTGCTTTCCTTATTTCCTTCCTTCCTTCCTGCTTTCCTTATTTCCTTCCTTCCTTCCTTCCTGCTTTCCTTATTTCCTTCCTTCCTTCCTTCCTTCCTGCTTTCCTTATTTCCTTCCTTCCTTCCTTTCTTCCTTCCTGCTTTCCTTATTTCCTTCCTTCCTTCCTTCCTGCTTTCCTTATTTCCTTCCTTCCTTCTTTCCTGCTTTCCTTATTTCCTTCCTTCCTCCCTTCCTTCCCTCTTCTCTCCTTCTAGTCTTTCTGTCTTATTTTTCTTTCCCCTGCCTTAATCGTTTTTATTTTTTTATTTTGGTTCCTTCCTCCTCCTCAGTTCTGTCACTTTTCTCACTCACTTTCTCATTCTCTCTTTTCCCTCACACACACTCACTAACTCTTTTTTGGTGTCACTGTACTTATGTTTGCTCCATCTCTCTCTCTCTCTCTCTCTCTCTCTCTCTCTCTCCTCCAGGGCATTTAACCTTGCAAACACTCAAGGAAACACGCAATTACACTAAAACACACACACACACACACACACACACACACACAGACTGATCCACCTGGTGAACAAGGCTAAACCTTTTCTATCCTTAATGACCTAGAGCAGCTTGTACAGCACCCTACCCGTATCCATGACCGCCTTGAAGAGAGCTCCAACATACTTGATCTCTTCCTTATAACTGATCCCTCTGCATACACTGTTAATCTTTTCTCTCCATTGGGCACCTCCGATCACAACCTTGTTACCTTAACCTGTCCTATCGTTCCGGTACTGCCTGTGGATCCTCCAAAGAAACAACGTCTTTGGCACTTTGGAGCTGCGGATTGGGAGGCCCTAAGGCAGTACTTCTTTGATTTTCCCTGGAATAATTATTGCTTCCATGGCCGGAAGCCATCTAAGTGTGCCTTGCGCATTACGGAAGTTATTCTCTCGGGCGTGGAAGCATACATTCCTTTCTCATATCCTTTGAGTAATGCAAGAAAGCCTTGGTTTAATCACGCTTGTTCTAATGCTGTCCGCAACAAGGAGAGGGCCTATAACAGGTACCGGAGCCAACTCATCCCTGAATCACATCTTTTTTACGTTTCTGCCCAGAATCGTGCTAAGTCTGTTCTTCGCTCTGGTAAAAAATAATTCCATCCGTACTAAATGCTCTTACCTCTTCAACGCGAATTCTTCCAGCTCGTTCTGGCACCTTGCCAAAAATCTTTCTAACAACTTTACCTCATTATCTTTCCCTTTTCTATTCTACTTTGATGGTTCTGTAGCTATTTCTTCTACTGATAAAGCAGATCCCTTCTCTCAGACTTTCTCCTCCAATTCCACCTTATACGATTCCGGTGCTGTTCCTCCATCACTTCCCCCCTATGACTTCCTCATGGCTGACATTAAAATTTCTTCAGCTGATTTATTTTCTGCCATCACAGGCCTCAGTACTAACAAGGCATATGGGTCTGACGGAGTCCCTCCTGTTGTTCTCAAGAATAGCGCTTCTGTGCTTACACCCTGTCTAGGGAAACTCTTTCACCTTTGTCTTTCAACTTGTACCTTTCGTTCTTGCTGGAAGGTTACTCTCATTCAGCCAGTCCCAAAGAAGGGTGACCATTCCCAACGCTCTAACTATCGTCCGATTGCTTTAACATCCTGTATCTTAAAGGTTTTCATGTCAATTGTTAATAGAAAAATTTTAAAGCATCTTTCCTATCACAACCTTCTTTCGGATCGTCAGTATGGGGTCTGTCAGGGACGCTCCACTGGCGATCTTCTCACCTACGTTTCAGACTCCTGGTCATCCTCCTTTCTGGCCTTTGGCAAAAGCTTTGCCATTGCACTTGACAACTCAAAGGCTTTTGATCGAGTCTTGCATAAATCTTTAATTTCCAAACTGCCCTCTTACGGTTTGTATCCTTCTATCTGTGCCTTCATCTATAGCTTCCTTTCTGGTTGTTCTATAGCCACTGTTGTAGATGGCCACCGTTCTTCTCCCAGATCTATCAACACTTGTGTTCCTCAGGGCTCTGTCCTATTACCAACTCTCTTCATTTTATTCATCAATGACCTTCTAAGCTGGACATCTAATCCAATCCACTCATACGCTGATGACTCCACCTTTCACCTTTCCATTCGGTTCCCGGAACATCCATCTCAGCAGTTACTTCAACAAACAAGGGATGAGGCTATGGCACACCTAATGTCTGACTTGGCTCGTATCTTTGACTGGGGTAAAAATAATCAGGTTGTTTTTAATGCATCAAAGACTCAGTTCTTACACCTATCACCCCGACACAATCTTCCACAGATGTACCCACTAATGTTTAATAATATTCAGCTTAATCCTGCATCATCCTTGAACATGCTTGGGGTTTCATTCACTCGGGACTTATCTTGGAAAGATCATATTACATCTCTTGTAAAATCTACTTCCAAGAGATTAGGTGTGATAAGCCGACTCCGTTCCTTCTTTACCCCTGCACAATATTTGTAGATGGGGATGTAGGTAAAACAAGCTTTGTCCAAGAGCTTGGCCGGTGCAGGAATCAAATTTATGTTTTCTGGTTGCAATGGACTATGCAAACCATTTCACTACAGGTTTCCCAAATTAAGTAAGTACAGTATATCGCTGTTGATTTGTATTACATGTATTGTTATCCAAAAACATGAAAGGGGGAATGTACTGTAACGCAGTGAATAGGGACTGACTGACTAATTAACCGACTGCCGTATTGTCTGTGTATTTGTCTGCATGCCTGCTCGTATCTGGTTACCTGCCTGCCAGTGTCTGTCTGTCACTGTCTTTCTGTCTGCCTAACCTCCTGCCTGCCTACCCGCCAGCCTGCCTCCGTCAGTTTGTTTCCTCATCGTTCATTATGTCTTTCTTTCTGCCTGTCTCTGTCTTTCAGTGTCTGTCCCTCTCGCTGGCTCTACTCTCTGTCTCTGTCCCTGTGTTTCTGTCTCTTTTTGCTTATCCTAATATATCTTTCTTTGTCCACTTTTTGTCTATCAGTCACACACTCTGCTTATCTCTAGCTCTTCATAATTCGTTTTTTCTTCGTTGTGTGTGTGTGTGTGTGTGTGTGTGTGTGTGTGTGTGTGTGTGTGTGTGTGGGTGTGTGGGTGTGTGTGTGTGTGTGTGTGTGTGTGAAATCTTTCAGGAATGAGTACGATACTATTTCATTAATGTTTAAGAGGTTGGGTACGAGTGTTATGCTGAGTTGGTAGAGGTAGGCTATCTGATATCCCTAACAGCTGGTGTTTTATGCATTCGACTCTGGACCCAGGTTAGCGTTCCCAAGATCTACTTATTTACGCCACACAAACAGAGGACTGAACTCAATAGCATTCACACGTCACCTAGTTCTTGGACATTAATACCAACCATCTCGTGTGCAATATGCGAAGAATATTACACTCAGATCTTGTGTTATGGTTACAGTTCACTCCGTTAAGAAAAACAGTGAACATGGTGACATGAGCCTCGAATTCACAAAAATTCCATGCTTCAGCCACAATCAAACTCGGAAACACGCAGGTGTAGCCCATCGCACCATCCATTCCGCCATCACGGCTGCGATAAACATTTGGGAAGGTAATTGCTATGTTCAGAGCTGCAACCGTTACCTACTATGAACCGAAGAACAAGAGCTCTTAACTGAACACTATCAGGCTCATGAACACGTGTGTGTGTGTGTGTGTGTGTGTGTGTGTGTGTGTGTGTTTTGCCTATATAAAAGGCAAAATTTGGAATGTCTGCAATGTTACAACTTTGAATTTCGAACTGCTTCGTGGATTGTTGATGATAACACTGTCACGGGGTTTTTATAATATCACGGTAATTTTGAAATAAATGGTTAAATATTATTTAATTTGATAATAATATTCAATACTATTGAAGAGCAAAGACAATGATTGTCTTGCTACATCAAGCAACGATTACTTTACGCTGACTTGCTAAGATTCTCAAGAACGAGAATTTATAAACTTTCTCAACAGTACACAGCAGAGACTAATTACTCACAATTGCTGAATTACTGTACTGTTAGCCTCTGGAGAAAGTTACATCACCCCTGACAATAAATAACTAATACTAACATCAGGTTCTTGCCGATGCTTAACTCCCAGATGGCACAACGGATATTAAGTTAAAACAACAAGACTGGTCTAAGTACCAGTTATGAAAGCAAACGTTTATGCAAGCTAGGAGCTATATGGAAAATAAGCTTAATTATGGAAAAATGAAACAAGATTTTTACTTTACATTAAGCTCGAGAAAGGAACTGTTAAATTTATTAATTACAAAAAATAAATTTAACGTTACATTTCAAATCAATGAGACGCACTCACTCACTCTCACACGAGCTAAATACTTACGTCTAAAAAAAACACCTTAATTAAACTCTTATAACTAGAAAATACACAAAAGAAATACTATAGTCGATGAATGCTGCGTATCACCAGATGGGTGGGAAGACTGGACTAACTGTGAAGTGGAGTTTGGGTACTAGCTGACCTCTCACACTGCGGCACAGGATCTTCCTCCGTCACATCAAACACAAGACTGACTAAGTCGTGGGAAAGCGGAGCACTCGGCCGCATTTTTTAACGGTCGAATGAGCAAGCAGAGGCGAACAATAAAAAAACAATAGTATCGCTCAGTACAGCACTTAGTGACGTGCATTAAATCGGTCACTCTTTGAAAACGGTGACGAATTATTTGAAAAGTATACTCCGATAATGGAGGGAGAAACGGTTAGCTGAGCGATACACAGTGAGTTTTCCACTAATAGTTCGTGGTTTCTCACAAAAAGGAAATGTCGCGAATTGATTCGTGACATTACGCCCCTTGAAAATTAAATCTTTCTTCCTTCAGAAGAAAGATTTCAATATACATACATATACATCCTAACTCAGTCACACAAGATTCACACTGTGGTGTGTGTGCTATCCTGCTACAGGAGTATGTCGCAGTCGCCAGTGAGCGAAAAAAAACCTCGTATTTACGTTAATAGAAACAAGCTTGAGGGAAAAACTCCGTGACTGTGAAAATCCTGTACTCAGGTCAAACTGAGCGAAAGTTCGCTACATTTACATTAACAACTAATTGTTATGTGGCGTAGTGTGTGTAATACACGGTGTAGGTGTGACAGTTGTAGTGTAACTGTACCTACGTGTAAAATGACACAGTAATACAAATTCATAGTAAAATAATGATGACGAGGCAGAAGAGAAGGGGCGGCAGCATGCAACAGGAACGGCCAGCTGATCTGTACGGCAATGCTGCACCCACCAGCTACACCTGCGAAAGGAATTAAGGTGGAGCATCAAAACTGTTATTTCTGTCTCTCTCTCTCTCTCTCTCTGCCTAGCAATCAGTACTTGTCATTATTAACCAGGAAACGTAATTCTTGAATTCACAAATTGCTTAGAACCCTTATAGCTTACTGGTTAACGCTTTCATTATTAACCAGGAAACGTGCCAGTTCTTGAATTCACAAATTGCTTAGAACGGGCAGTTTACTGGTTAACCTAACATTATTAACCAGGAAACGTGCCAGTTCTTGAATTCACAAATTGCTTAGAACGGGCAGTTTACTGGTTAACCTAACTCTACACTTACGAGTAATACAGGAAGCTGAAAATCGCTACGCAATCTCGGGCAGGTCACGTTTTAACACCCACCGTGGGTGTGAACACTCATGTGGGTAATGTGCATTCTCCGGGAATCCTCAGAGAGGCCCACAGCTCGAGACATTCCACAAGGTAATTCATACACAGCCTCGGACTGTCTCTGCAAGGTTCTCAAACTTCCCCCTTAACTTATGGTATACATGTATGTACAAGCCCTGGATATACTGTGTCCTGTAGGGGTCAACGAGTGAGACGTCTGGTCTACACTTTTAATTGGGAACCAGGCTGGTCCTTGGATTACTCAAATCGCTTAGGATGCCTATCTTACGGAACCCAGCATGCAACAATTGCCCATATTAGTCAGCAGTTAGCAGGCGAGACATCAGGTCTGCACCTACGTTATCACTTCCTTGATGTATCTCACAACAAGGTTAAACTGCTGTAAATACAGTGTCCAGCGTGTCAATCTTGCATTAGCCGTCTTGG
This sequence comes from Coenobita brevimanus, assembly GCF_032717465.1. Taxonomy (NCBI): domain Eukaryota; kingdom Metazoa; phylum Arthropoda; class Malacostraca; order Decapoda; family Coenobitidae; genus Coenobita; species Coenobita brevimanus. Next base: position 9,596,422 of record NC_137043.1, on the reverse strand, counting down.
TCGTGCTAAGACTAGTGAGTGGCATATGATCAGTTTCCAGAGTAAATGGTGCCCCAAAAAGATAATAATAATATTTTTTAACACCATCAACCACAGCCAAGAGTTCCTTCTCAACAGTACTGTAATTCCTCTCGGCAGGTTTTAGCCTACGGCTGTGGTATGCCACTGGGAAGATTCCACCTTCCGATTCCTGCATCAATACGGCACCTACTCCATCTTGTGAAGCATCAGTGCGCAGTATGAAAGGTTTGCTGGAATCAGGCAACTGCAAGATAGGCTCCTTACACAACATGTTCTTAAGAGCAATAAAGGATCTCTCTTGCGCTTCTCCCACTCAATGGTGTTTGGAGCATATTTCCGTAGCACTTCGTACACAACGGTTGGGCAATGAGGGCAAAGTTGGGGATAAAACTCCTATAATATCCCACTAGGCCAAGAAATGCCTAACCTGTTTCTTGGTCACGGGTCTCGGGCTTCTCTAACTTTCCTGATCTTGTCACCCTGACACCTGCAGTGATTGTTGCCAACAATATGACCGAGGAACTCCACCTCACTGTGAGCAATCTTGCATTTGCTAGGCTTCACAGTCATGTTGAAACTCTGGAGTCTACTGAAGACAATTTCCAAGAGTCTGAGGTGCTCCTCCAATGTGGCGGAATGAACGAGGACATCATCAACGAACATCTCTACTCCTACAATACCATGGAGCACTTGTCTCATGGCACGATTGAATACTGCTGGGGAATTGGTAAGTCCGAATGGGAGGACTTTATACTGGTACAACCCCCTAGGAGTAGCAAAGGCAGTGAACTGACGACTCTCAGGATGAAGGGGAATCTGGAAGAATCCCTTCGCTAGGTCAAGCTTCGTGAAATATCGTGACCCTGCCAGCTTGGAGAAGATGGCAATATGGTCACCCATTGGCTCAGCATCCACTTTAGTGATTGCATTGAGCCTTCTATAGTCACCACATATCCTGACTCCACCATCTTTCTTGCGGACTACTACCATCGGACTACAGTAAGGAGATGAGGACTTTTCGATAATGCCTGCAGTCTCCATGTCAGCAATTTCCTTATCTACTGCACCCTGTAGTCGCATGGGAATCGGATATGGCTTAACCTTAATAGGAGCATTGCTGGTCAACTCAATTTTATGACACGCAACCTTTGCAAGTCTAGGTTGGTCTGAGAAGACATCAGCATACTGACAGAGCAGTGACCATAAGGCATTTTGGTCCCCTACTGCTAAATCAGGGTTAAGTAAAACATCTCCGACAGTCTCTTCCTGATGGGACTGAGCGGTTAAGGGCTCGTCATCATGGTCATCAGCTGGGATCACCGCAGCTGCCCCGGTTTCTTCCAGTGGCTGGTCACTATCATCAGCTACTAGTAGGCCAGTCTCCTCGGGGTCTGACTCATGATAAGCCTTCAACATGTTAATGTGGAACCTTTTACGAAGATTCCCCATCTGTATTATGTAGTTGAGGTCTGAAATGCGCTCTACTACATCGAATGGACCCTTCCACTGCGCCAACAACTTGTTCTGGGCAGTGGGGAGTAATACCAAGCATTTATCGCCTGGACTAAACTTCCGAAGCTTTGCCTTCTTATCGTAATAAGCCTTTTGAACTTCACGCGCCTTAATCAGTTCTTCCTTAGCTAACTCGCACGTCGACTGGAGGCGGTCAGCCAAATCAAGGACGTAGCTGTAAGTGGTCTTGACTTCAGGGTCGGGTTCTTCATCGTCCCATAACTCACGAAGGACTTGAAGTGGGCCTCGGACTGACCTCCCATACACCAGTTCAAAGGGTGAGAATTTCAATGAATGCTGTGGGGCTTCTCGATAAGCAAATAGAAGAGGAGCAATGAACCGCGGCCATTCCTTTGGCTGTTCGGCGGTCATGCGCCTCAACATCTTGAGAGTTCCATTGAACCTCTCGCACAACCCGTTACACATGGGATGATACGGCGTAGTTCGTAAGCCTCGGATGGACAGCAACCTGAACGTTTCGTTCATCATTGCCGAAGTGAACTGCGAACCCCGGTCGCTCAAGACCTCCTTAGGGATACCTACACGACAAAACACTTCAATTAATGCCTCAGCAACAGTGACGGCCTCTATATTCTTAAGGGCCACGGCTTCAGGCCACCGTGTGCTGAAATCAACTATAGTGAGGATATACTTTGATCCATCACTAGCCCTAGGAGAGATTGGCCCAACTATGTCAACTGCTACTCTCTCGAACGGTTCAGAGATTATGGGCATTGGCTTCAATGGCGCAGGACGGACACGTCCCCGGTCAGTGGTACGCTGACACACATCACAAGAACGTACGAGCCTCGTTATTTCCCGTCCCATTCCTGGCCAGAAAAAGTCAGCATGGATGCGGTCAGAGGTCTTCTTTTGACCCATATGACCTCCCATTGCTGAACAGTGACCTAATTCAAACACTGCTCGGCGATACTTTGCAGGAACGACAAACTGCAGTCGAACCTCACCCTGGGGTGTCTGTGACTCACGCGGTACAGCCGTCCTCGCTTACGAAGGAACCTGGCTTGTCCTCCCCGTGAATACTTGGTCACTTTACCCTCCAGCTTCTTGCGCACTGAGGCAAGTGTCGAGTCAGTCTGTTGCTCTTGGACAACATCTTGACTACGAATCAGATCTTGCGGCGTTGCGACGGTCAACGGAGTGACGCGATTTGGAGCCTTGGCCATGGCTCGTGTTATCGCAGCAGCCGAAGTCTGAGTAGCAACATCTACGGCACAACTATTTTTGATGCCAGGTATGTTGCCTAAGATGAGGTCAAATAAAGGTTCTGGCATGACAACTGCAGCTGTCAAGCCAGTGAAAAATGGAGACGCCACCTGGATACGTGCCTCAGGGAACAATCTCACTGATCCATCAATGTCTAACTTGGATCTGTCGACCTGTATACTCATCAGGCCGAACTAAACTCTGCTTAACAGAGCAACCTGAGGAACCATTGTCCCTCAGGACATTTACAGAAACACCTCCCACAGACCCTGGCTGAACAAGAAAGGCAGTGTTGCTGGTGGAAGGGTCTGAGGAGGTAGCAGCCAGTCATTCATGAGACTGCGGAACAACCGATGCAGCAAACGTGGCGCCCTGGGAACTAGGTGTCTGAGGAGAGTTCATGGTCGGAGGGGGACTTGTAAAGTGTTGGGAAGTACCTGTACTGGTAGAGATGGCACCACCGGGTACTTGTGGAATGAAGGCTGCATTTGCCTCCTGCCTCCGATACACTAATTGACCTGACTGAGGGTTACGTGGCTTGTCCTTGTATTGCTGCTGATGCTTGGGAAACTGCTGCTGGTTGGGGTGCTTGTTGTACCGCATCCACTCAGATTTCTGAGTGTTTTGCCCCTGGTCCTTCTGTGGTTTGCTTGGACCTTGACCATTACTCTGAGAACGGCCTTGGTGCTGGGATTCAGTCTGAGACGGCTTCCAGACTTGGCAGTATCTTTTCTGCTCCAGGTGTTTTGCTTACGAGCTTGATACCCGTATGCAGTAAAGAATGCGTCAGCCTTCTCTGCCATTTGGCTGGCATCTTTCACCTGGCAGATCTTAAGCTGTGCTATGAGCTCAGCAGGCCACGACCTCTCTAGCTGTGTACGCAGCATAAGGTCAATTATCCCCTCACGCGTGGAAGGAGTTTCATCTTTCTCCATCCACTCATTTAAGTAAGCTGTGAGACGATCAAGGAACTGAACAGCTGTCTCCTTGTCTAGGAGACGAGCTCATGAACTGAACTTTTGGCGTCGTCTACTGTGAGACCATACGCCTTAATGAGTGCAGCTTTCATCATCTCATATGTGAGATTGTCTCCACGAATTCTGTGGAGAATATCGAGGGCAGGGCCCTCAAATAGGCTAAGAAACTGAAGCCGCTTAGCTGCCTCATCGAGCTGGTAAAGCTGAGCCATGTCTTCAAATCGAGCTATGTATGGCTCGATTCGCTCGCCATCTTTGTATGGGGGAAGCTTGATGTGTGGGGTCGCCATAACATGTGCAGGGAGAGCGCTCGTGGAGCTTGAACCAACTGCACCAGATGTGTCTGAAGCCAAGGAATCTCGCTTGAGCTTCAGCACTTCAAGTTCATGTTTTTCTCGTGCCTCACGTTCGGCACGTTCATGTTCTCGTTCTTTGTCTCGCTGTTCACGCTCGCATTCGCGCTGTTCTCGCTCGCATTCGCGCTGAATCTTACGCTCATCACGGGCATCATTCTCGCGCTGTTGTTCCTGATTATGCCGTGAGAGTATATACTCTTTAATTTCGGTTGGGTCCGAAAGACCCATATCTTTGGCTTCCTGTATAAATATGTGGGTAGCCATGTCGCTAACTCAATCTAAATAACTAGCGACTCAGTACTGATTGCTGCTTCGCAAACGAATGCTAATCAACAAATAAAGAATACAGACACAAGCTAGTGGTGACCAGTCTTATCTAGTTAACTGGCAAAAATTAAAGCAAAAATGCAAATGACTGGGAAGACTCAATAATAAACACAATGGGTACACTGACTTCCCAGAAGCGAATAAAATCGTCTGGCGTTTCCAAGAATAAACTAGAGTTAAGTACTCTATTGATTAATAAAGCAAAAACTCACTTGCTAAATTAACGGTAAACACCAGTAAACTTGTGTCTATAAACTTTAATGATAAATACCTAAATATGAATGAGTGAGCACTATCTCGTGAATAGCTTTAGAGCTAGGAGTTAATATCCTGGAATGAGGTCGCCAATTGTCACGGGGTTTTTATAATATCACGGTAATTTTGAAATAAATGGTTAAATATTATTTAATTTGATAATAATATTCAATACTATTGAAGAGCAAAGACAATGATTGTCTTGCTACATCAAGCAACGATTACTTTACGCTGACTTGCTAAGATTCTCAAGAACGAGAATTTATAAACTTTCTCAACAGTACACAGCAGAGACTAATTACTCACAATTGCTGAATTACTGTACTGTTAGCCTCTGGAGAAAGTTACATCACCCCTGACAATAAATAACTAATACTAACATCAGGTTCTTGCCGATGCTTAACTCCCAGATGGCACAACGGATATTAAGTTAAAACAACAAGACTGGTCTAAGTACCAGTTATGAAAGCAAACGTTTATGCAAGCTAGGAGCTATATGGAAAATAAGCTTAATTATGGAAAAATGAAACAAGATTTTTACTTTACATTAAGCTCGAGAAAGGAACTGTTAAATTTATTAATTACAAAAAATAAATTTAACGTTACATTTCAAATCAATGAGACGCACTCACTCACTCTCACACGAGCTAAATACTTACGTCTAAAAAAAAACACCTTAATTAAACTCTTATAACTAGAAAATACACAAAAGAAATACTATAGTCGATGAATGCTGCGTATCACCAGATGGGTGGGAAGACTGGACTAACTGTGAAGTGGAGTTTGGGTACTAGCTGACCTCTCACACTGCGGCACAGGATCTTCCTCCGTCACATCAAACACAAGACTGACTAAGTCGTGGGAAAGCGGAGCACTCGGCCGCATTTTTTAACGGTCGAATGAGCAAGCAGAGGCGAACAATAAAAAAACAATAGTATCGCTCAGTACAGCACTTAGTGACGTGCATTAAATCGGTCACTCTTTGAAAACGGTGACGAATTATTTGAAAAGTATACTCCGATAATGGAGGGAGAAACGGTTAGCTGAGCGATACACAGTGAGTTTTCCACTAATAGTTCGTGGTTTCTCACAAAAAGGAAATGTCGCGAACTGATTCGTGACAAACACTGTGTAAACAGGGCAAGTTCCAAACTTTAATTTTATCATATGATGTGAATCCTCTAAACTCCCTCAAGTAGTGAAGTTTGTTGTGGAATTTCCTTCCATACAAGAATACACAGATATAGCTGACCGTTGCCCCCAAAATTATATAATTACATACCGACTACACAGGCGGCGCTAAATCAGAGAAACCCTGGTTACTAAGTTCCTGTCTTCCTATAGGCCACGACACGCATCCACCATTGAGAAATTCACGTCCTCATTTGTACTGCTGAGTGAACAACGACAAGAGCGGAACTAGAAGTCATTGTCTTGTGAGTGATTAGGTGTCTATCACCTCTTCCTTGCTATATAGACGTCAGGGATTTTACTCGCCCCTGTACAGAATACAGTACAGTATTACACCAGTGTTGTGTAGACGAGACTACACCCAGATGAGTCTGATTAAAAGAGCAGTTGGACTCATTTTAAAAAAAATGAACTCCATATTGCTCGAATTTTTAAATAATAGAGCAAATAAATCTGAAGCAGCTCTACCGGCAACTTGTGAAGCAACGTGTTCCTAAAATTGTAAATTCATGAATACTATATTGTGCTTGGCCTGGAAAATTCCCAAATCTTCAGATAACGGAGCAACTTACTGTAAAATTGCTCTAACCTTCAACGCATAGAACAAACGAATACTAAACTGCCTGAACCTACAAACAATGGCACAGTTTTACCTCAGCTCATTCGAACCAGCAATATTGTGCGGTAACTGAACAGAAGAAAATTATTGAGAGAAGTAACCCATAAAATCTGGAAGCTTTTAATAAGGCGACTTATCTAATCAGGTGACTTTTATTTTTCATATTCTTCTGGCCAACACCACGTGATTATACTCAGATTGAGAAGAATAACTGTCTCTGAAGGATTTATCTAAACCCTGCATTTTGAAAACTATGCTGTTGAATTTTCTGTTGATGGTAAGAATAAAAAAAGATATAAAAAATACCGCATTCAGAGGATTAACTGCAAAATAATGTGGAAAACTTCACAAATTGCAGCACATGAATATCCATCTTCCCGAAACAGTAAATCAGCCTCAAAATTTCGAGAACAGTACATGTAAAATCGCAACTAAGCCAGGATCCCCTCCGAACCTTCAAACATTAGAAGCTCCTAAGCCATCGGCTATTTGAAATAACCAAATAATCGAACAACTGCTTGAACTGGTACGTAAAAACATACGAGAGAGAGAGAGAGAGAGAGAGAGACTAATTATCAGCACAAACTGCCCCACATTTACTCGAACCTCTAAATAACAGAGCAGTTGAACCTAAAACTATCCGACCCAGCAAACTGAGCCCAGAAATATATCCGCTGAAAATTCTACAACGTGGCGGTGTGTGCTGGAGTATTGGATTGGCGCAGCGATAACGAGGGCCCCATCACCACCCAATAATGGCCTTCAACAAGGAAATACTTGCCTCGTAAAAAGGAAAAGTTGCGCCCTTCCTCTCTATACCTCTTCCTCAGCTGCTTTTCTCTCTGTCTTATTGCCTTTATCCCTCCCTCTCCCTCCAAGTCTATATCTCCATCTTCCTCCTCTCCCTTACCCCTTGCCTTCACTGTCAGTCGTATCTTCTTTCTCAATCGTATTTCCTACCCTCCTTCCTTTCCTTGTATATCCCCTACCCTTCCCTTTCCTACAACACCCACTTCTTTCCTGTCTCCCCATCTGTCTCCCTTGCCTTCTTTCTCCTGCTCCCTCTCCATTCTCATATTCTCCCTCAGCTGTATTTCTTTCCGTTCTATTCTTCCTATCAAGTACCCTACCCTTACCTTCCTTACATTTTATTCGCTCTCCCTCTTTTCCTCTCATGCCCTTCCCTTGTCATGCTTTACCTGCAGTACTAGTCCGTACCATATCCCCCCATGCCAGACCCTTACAATAACCCTTTGGCTTATCCTCTCCGGCCATCCCCTTCTCTATCTCCCATCCTATCTCTCTCCCCTGCAGCTTCTTCTGCCTCACACTGCGTCACTCCCACACCTGTATCGCCCATTAACAATGTTTCCATCCAATCTACTTTCCTACATTACATTTCCTACATCCCTTCCCTGCCCTCCTAACTTTTCTTCCATTATTCTCTCCATATTATTTTGCTTACCTCTATTCCTGCTGGTAAGTGGATGCCACCACATCCACTCACTTGATGTAGGGCTGCTTACTTCTTCCTTCAACATTTTTTCTGTCTGCCCTCCTGTCTTTTAAACTCTCCCATCCTCTCTCACACTTTTTATTTCTCTTCTTTCCACATCGAGTGGCTCTACATTGAGTTACAAGCCAAACAGTTTCTTGTAATCCATGAAACCATTTAAGACGCTGGGTGATAACCATATACCTGAATAACGGGGTGAAGTGGAACCCTCAATGGTGTCCCTGTTACCTGGGTTGAGCGAGACAGAGGCGGTGTTCATTTAGAAACAAATCCTCCACATTCTTCTAGCATTGCTGTGGCGAAGCGTATTACGCAAGGGAACATCATCTCACTGCACGGGATGACCCTGCAAGGGCGGTTGTTTGCCTACGGTTAACGGGTCCGTGCCTCTCCCTGCCTTTGCCCTCCCACTCGTCCCGATCACATCTCCCCCTTACCTCCCCTTACTCCCTCTCCCTTCACTCCAGCCTCCCAGTTCGATTGTATACTTGCGACTCCAGTATTTCCTTTTCTACCTCCCTTCACGACCTTTTTCCCCGGCCTTTCTCCACCTCCATCACTGCATCATGTCTCACTCCTGTATTTTCTTTCCCTTTCTCTGCCTCACAGTCAGACTTATCCTCTCAGTTTTATCTCCTTCCGAACTGAAGAAGCTCTTACTCTTGTATGGCTCCCAAACAGTTGATCTCAATCGCCTGGCACTAGGTGGAATAGAATCTCAGATTTGTGACTAGAGTGGGGTTAATGGTGTCAGCCTTAACACTCTCAGCCCCTTAGTGTTGACTTTCAGCCAAGTAAAAGCCTCTGACATCAGCTGAAATAGAATAATTGTGTTATCTCAACTATAAAAGTGTTAACTCTACCTTTATTACCAGTGTCAGCCTCCTAAACCTCTTTCTCTAATCAAAATAATCTTACACTAACTGCAATAAAATACTCGAATTACTGGAAATATGAAGAGGTTAAAGGCGTCCATAATAATACTTCGATGCTCGTTGGATCCACTCTTAGCCGAACAGCATCGATTGGCGTTAGCTGGAATAGATTACTAGTGTTGTTCCGACTATAAGATTAACATTGCTTGGATTACCCCCCCCCCCAGAGGTAGCGTTTTCGCTTGCCATCTGGTTGACGAGAGTTCGCGCCTCGTTCAGGTTGCGAAAAGTTTCACTGACGAAGTGGGTGATTACTGTCCCCCTTGAGCAAGGGGACGGGTATGTGCATGTTTGAAGGTCACAGCCTTGCCCTTAGATCGGACTATATGAGCTCTCAGCTCCCTTCCTGGAGGGTAAAAGCTGACGATCACGACCATCAAGTGATCCTGACCGACCCGGTGAATTACTCCCCCCCTCTCCCTCTCTCTCTCTCTCTCTCTCTCTGACCTTTATCCATATTATATCTCATAACTTCACCTCCTTTCTTAGTTTTCCTCTTTCTACAAGTTTCCTCTTATACTTGGGATTCACTTCTTCATGCGTTCGGCTTTATTTTTGCTTTTGTTATATATTCGTGTGTGTGTGTGTGTGTGTGTCAGGGAAAGGAAAAGATATTGTGATGGAGAGAGAAAGACAGAGAGAGAGAGAGAGAGAGAGAGAATGTGTGTCTGCCTGTTTGTCATTCTGTCTGCCTTAACTGAATGTGCATGTGTTTATGTCCCTCAGTACACGCTACCAACCACATTTTTCACTTTCAATTTTTTTTTCTTACCTTGATACTTCTTTCCTCTGTGAGGATGTGCGTACGTCCTTCTGCCTGTGTGTGTGTGTGTGTGTGTGTGTGTGTGTGTGTGTGTGTGTGTGTGTGTGTGTGTGTTTGTAATTTGAGTTTGTGTGATTTTTGGTTTTCTTTCATCAAGCTTTAACTTTTTTTTAACTTTCCTCCCTTTCTTCAATAATTTATTCATTCATTCATTCATTCCATCCTTCCATTATTTACTCCCTTCTTTCAACGTGTGTGTGTGTGTGTGTGTGTGTGTGTGTGTGTGTGTGTGTGTGGTGTGTGATATATATATATATATATATATATATATATATATATATATATATTATATACACACACATATATAGTATATGCAAAATGTAAAGCTGGAATTCTCACATACGTCAGTATTAATCGATTGCATCTGCAATTCTTCTGTGTTACAGTGTAGTAAAAACGTTTGTATGGTGGCCAATGTACTGCTTGTGTGTCTGTTTATCTGCATGTTTGTTTGTAGCTTTACCTCTTCATTTTCACTCGTCACCTCCCTGACCTTCTTTCCTTCCTTCCCACGCCCACCACCACCATCGGTCTTTCCCCTCGCCTCCACAGTCCTGATTAATGGCCTTCTCTCGCATCCACGCCGGACACACACACATGCACACAGATACGCAGACACAGATACGTACAGTACATACACACAGAAGTACACGCCTACCCCTACAGACAAACGCACACCACACATGTATTTGAACAGAATCTCTTACACACACACTCACACACACACACACACACACACACACACACACACACACACACACACACACCTCCAAATGACAGAAAAATGGAAGTATGTATAGTAATGTTCAATAATATTATTTCATTTTTTTCCGTACAATTATGAACCTTTATTTAGCACTCCCTGGCTTCTATAGCTCTTTCTCAGCTGAATGTTCAAACAAAGAAATTAGCAAATCGAAATGCGAGAGAGATCTAGGAGTTATGATTATGGTCAGACTCAAATATGAAGTCCGTTTGGGTGGGTCCCGAGAGGGAATTTCCCTCTCTACAGCTCTGCCGCATCAACCCCAGTACCTATCTCTCTCTCTGTCATATGTCAGCTATTTACTATTTGAAATTGTATATTAAATATTCTGTACTTATTAAATATATTAAACAAGGCTATATAGTGCTATGAATGTGTCGCTTTTTAGGATAATAGCAATGATTTGTATAAATTGCACACCACGTGACAACGTCGCTTTCCGACGTTGCCAGAGGTCAAGGACACTCACCTCAGACTACAGGTGACCGGTCACTTCCTCCCTGATCCCCACCCACGATGGCAGCTACTCCTACTCGCTCTCGTGTGTTCCACAGTCGGGAGAAAGAACTTATTTACAATGTGAACAAGTATTTTCTAGAAGAAAGATCAGAGAGAGGACTTATGCCTACTGGGGAAACCTCTATATAAAAAAAACGCGCCAAGACTTTTACCTCAGTGGTGGTGTGGAAAAAAGGTCGAAACAATATAGAAGAAAACACAACTTATATAAAAACTTTCTCAATAAACTGAGAGAGAGAGAGAGAGAGAGAGAGAGAGGAGGTTTGGCAGAGCTGTAGAGAGCTGTTGCTCCCCACGCGGGCCCCACCCTTCAACCTCTGTCTCTTCGCCGCACTGTTGCATCTTTATCTCTTTTCTATCGCTACTTTAATGGTCACTGCTCCTCTGAACTGTCTGCTTGCATTCCTCCACCTCTACGACAGGCGCGTAGCACCCGTCTGGCAGCAAACTCTCATCCCTTTTCTGTCCAACTCTCTAATGCAAGAGTTAACCGTTACTCCCAGTCTTTCATTCATGCAACAGGTCAGCTCTGGAACTGTCTCCCTCTGTCTGTATTTCCTTCTGCCTATGATCTCCAGTCTTTCAAACGCAGTGTGTCCAGGCATCTTAAAATGATCGGATCTTGAATTTGGCTCTCTATTGTATTTTGTTTTTCTCTTGGAGGGAACTGTTACTGCGGGCTCATGGCCTTTGGTTCCTTCTTCCTCGCATAAAAAAAAAAAAAAAAAAACCGACTTCATATTTGAGTCTGACCATAGTAACGACCTTAAACCAAGGCAACAGAGTATTAATGCGAGAAATAAAGCAAATAGGGTCCTAGGATTTATTTCGAGAAGCGTGAGCAATAGATCATCTAAAGTAATACTGAAACTTTATCTAGCATTAGTAAGGCCACATTTAGACTATGCAGTACAATTTTGGTGTCCTTACTATAGAATGGTTATTAATTCGTTAGAAAATGTACAGAGAAGAATGACTAAAATGATACATGACATCCGGAACCTGTCATATGAAGACAGACTGAAAAGACTAAGTCTGCATTCGCTAGAGAGGCGTAGAGTAAGGGGAGACTTTATTGAGGTGTTTAAGTGGATGAATGGTATAAATAAGGGAGATATTAGCAAGGTGTTTAAAGTGAGCATACAGGATAGAATTAGAAATAATGGTTTCAAACTAGAAAAATTCCGTTTCAGAAAGGAAATCGGTAGAAATTGGTTTGGTAATAGAGTAGTAGACGAATGGAATAAGCTACCTAGTAAAGTAGTTGCTGCCTCTTCCATTGAGAGTTTCAAGCATAGGCTAGATAAGCATATGACAAATAAGGGGTGGATATAGAATAAAGAAAATCTTATAACCAATACTAATTCAAAAAAAATTTCTTTTCAGGTTACACTATGATAGTCTCTATTCTCCTTTCACACTTTCCTGTAAAATGTCCACGCCAGTTTTTCTATACGGTGTGGTGTTCTTTCTGACTTTTTCCTGCCGGCTTCGGCTGGAGGGTTTGGAGGGCGGGGGAGAGCCTTCTTCTTTGCTATCCTTATCTCATTCTAGGAGTTCAGTTACTCTTCTAAGAGCTGCCTAGCATGGGCCAACCGGCCTACTGCAGTTATCCTCTCTTCTTATGTTCTTATGTTTTTAAGTTGAATGATATTACTTGAATTAATATGCCTGCGCTGCTCCTTCCACCAGAGGGTTTATGGTGATAGTCGTAACATCTAGATTTTTATGACACAATCTTATGCGAGAAAATACTGTCTGGCGTTACCTGGAATGGACTAATAAAGCCGTCAGGACCATAAGAGAATTAGTGTGGCAATTAATATTTTGGAAAAAAACGCGTTCTTCAAAAGATTCCCCCGCTGGGGTAAAAAAAAAATAAAATAAAAAAGCTCGTTATTTCATGATGTACAGTAAAAAAGTAGATTTGTACTCATGGCGGCAAGCGTGCGATGACGGCAAAAATCTATGCTGGTGATTGATTACCCTGAAGTTGACGGTCATGCACCCAGATCCATGGACTCCTGTCAGTGCGTTATTATACGGCAAGGATTACGGCATTAACGCCCTCACTACGATGGCGTATTATTTTAGTACATTCTTGCCACAGTTAGATGACCTTACTGAAGCTGAGACAAACCTCTCGTACTGTACTTAGAAAAAATGTCTCCTAAACATAATCTGATTGTGTAATCACCAATATAAACATTCGAACACGAAGAGTAGAACGTAATTAAGCTCACGCGCACGTGAACACACACACACACACACACACACACACACACACACACACACACACACACACACACACACACACACACACACACACACACACACACAAGCATGGTATTAGGAGACCGCAGTGATAACCGTAATCTATTATCCACGATACCAAGAATCTTTGTTGTTATGGCGATGACAGCAAGGGATATAGTGGTGGCAGGGGATGTGGCTGTGGTTATTGGTGGTTCCGTCGAAGAGTGTGGTGATTTTGGTGGTAGGAAGTGTGGTTCAGGTGGGTTGTGGAGGGTGCCAATATGGTGGTGGCGGTGATGGGGATGGTGATTTTGATGGAGGCAGTGATGCAGTGGTGGTGTGGCGGCATGGTGATACTGTGATGGCAGGGTGTGTGGTGGTTTCAGGATGTGTGGTGGTTGCATTACGTGGTGGTTCCTGGGTGTTCAGGTGCATGGGTGTTCAGTGATTGCATTGTGCTCAACTTTGGCAGGGTGAGTGGTGGTGGCAGGGAGTGTGGTGGCTACAGGGGTTGTGGTGGTGGCAAAGGGTAGTTTTGTTGGTGGTCGGGGTGGATGTGGTGGCAGACGATGCATGTTGTGGCAGAGGTTCGGTATGGTGGTGGCAGCACTGGTGGTAGAGGGTGATAGAAGGTGGGAGTGATCAATAATGGTGGCAATAAGTAGATTTTAGCCAGATATGTTGACAAAGGAATGGCAAAGACGGGCATGGTCAGTGGTAGTGTAGAGAACAGGTTTGGTGGTGTCATAAGAGAGGGTTGGTGGTGGCAGAGGTTGTTAATGATCACTTATGTTGGTAGATTGAGAAGGAATTGTGATGGCAGAGTTAGGGTGTGGTCTACAGTGGTCTCATAGGGTGAGTGTAGTCAGGGTTGATGGCAGTGGTGGGGCAATTTCAGTGATAGTTTCAGAGTATGGATGTCAAATGCAATGGTAAAGGATGTCATATTGTTGGCAGAGGGTGAATGTCGTCCTTGGTGGTGTCAGAGGAAAGATGCAGTCATTTGTGTTGGCAGAGTTAGGATGCAGATCATAATGTTACCGGAATTTGGGTGAAGTGTGTTGTGACAAAGAAAAATAGTGGAGTAAGCAGAATGTGGATTTGGTCAGTGGTGATAGCAAATGGTGTTGACAATGATAGGGTCGTCTTTAATAATGACGAAGTAGGAGGTGGATATGGACAGTGATCGTAGAGAAGCAAGGATATAGTGATGGCTGCGAGTTTGTGTTGTCTCTAATGTTGTTGAGGTCGGATGTATTATTGGCAGAAAGTAGGTTGTTAGCAGTGGAGGTAGGGGTTTACTGATGTCTTGGATGCGTGTGCTGATACGTTGGAGTTTTGGGGAGACTGTTTTCTGTAGTGGTATCATAGGATGGTTGTTGTGATGTCAGAGGAAGGGTGTGGTTATGCCAGCAGGAAGAGGGTGTGGTGGTGTCAGAAGATGGGTGTGGTCAGTCTTACCATGTCTCGTAAAATAAGACGGGAGAAGACTGAGACGGACTGCACCACTCTTTTTTCCATTTAATTCTCTGACAGAAAAAAAGGAAGAAAAAATTTGCAAATTCTTACTGAAGAAAACTGTTTCAATTTTTAACTCTTTCATCCCGCTGACAAAGCTCTCAAGCACTTTTAGTTCCTTTTAGAGACTTATTTAGCTTAGAAGAGACTTTTTGATCAGGAGGGGTTGGATTTTACTTTTACTAACACCTCGATACCAAGGTGGCTCTCCTAAGCTGAAAATAATTGTCTATTGGTAGCAAGGATACAGTCTGAAATACATCACCGGAGTGAAGCGGTTACCTGTGCGAAGACGGCAAAAAACATATTTCATTTTACTTCCAAACAATGAACTGTATTTTGTTATTACGTTTTTGTTATTATTATTATTATTACTACTATTATTATTATTATCATCATTATTATTATTATTATTATTATTATTATTATTATTATTACTATTATTTTTCTTCTTCATTATTATTATTATTATTATTATTATTATTATCATCATCATCATTATTATCATTATAAGCTCAGGCTAGCCTCTCGTCGTCTGTGGGTTGAAAACAGTCTCCGGTAAACCTCTGACGAGGACAATACTTAAATCCTTCTCTCTGGTGATTTATTTTATTTTTTGTATTCTTACCACCTTCATACCACTTATTCAGCTCTGTGGAGACTTGTGGAACTGTAGAGGTTAAATAGACTGTAATTAAACCCTTCAGTAAACGAGGATTTCCCTGCGCTGAACACAAGTGCGGTAGCAAGAATAATGATGTCACAGAATTACAGGGTAAAGGTATACGTATTTTGTCATACCACCGGCTCAGGATTATGTTCAGCATCATAATGACCGCTATACGTTAAATGGGTTAAAAATCATCCTGCCCATTATGTCTGCTGTTAATTTTGTCTTCTTGATATCCTTTCATTCAGCTTAAGGAGAGACTATTGGAACTGGAGAGGTTAGACACAGCCTTTATAAACTCCTTCACTGTGAGGGATTCTTTTCCCTTTTAAGACTGGGACTTTTTTTTCTCTTTTTTTCCCTTCTGTAAAGAGGAAATTATTTTTCTATTCGTGAAGGACCTCTAACAAAGAAAGTGGTTAATGAAGGCTAGATAAAATCCCTCCAGTTAGAAAAAAAATATCCGTTAAAGCAAACATAATTGTCGGGAAGTATGATGAGTAAAATGAAAAGGACATCATTGGCTTCCATGAGCTAAGCTTTTCATACCGTTTGTTCATGGCAAAAATGAAACGTACAGGAGTCATCTTACTCAATGGGTGAACAGACTGAAGCATGGAATGAACAGCTTTGAATAGATAATAAGAAAAACTGGTTTGTGTGTGTGTGTGTGTGTAATGTAGCAAATAAATGCACGTGAGGTATTGTCAGGTGATAATTAGCCAATTCCTGGTGTATAACACTATCACTTACCTTATTTTTTTTTGGTATATATTATTTTGTATAAGTATAGGGCATAGGGCTTATTTCAATGGATGAAATCTGTGGAAAAATCCGGGGGAAATTAGCGTAGCGCAGCGCGGCGTGGGAGGTGAGAGGACAGGGTAATGGAGGGCAGGTAGGGAGAGAAGTCAGGAAGGGGGGAAAATCGCTAAAATGTCAACAATGGATGGGAGTACAGATGAGATTTGGAGTGCTGACTAGTGTTGGACATTGGCAGTACTGATAGATGATACAAGCCACCACTTGAAAGCCCGGGATAATTCAAAATAACACAGAATCACAAAAGTGACGCCCCGCGGTATGATCCATTGCGCCCGACCGTGGTTAAGGGATTAAGCTAGCCAAGAAGTTTGGTGGTGGTGGTAGTGTTGGTAGTGAAAGGCAAGTTACTTGTACATCAGACTACAATAGGATCATGATTATGGTGAAACATTTTTTAGCAGGTGGTCTCGGGAGGGTACTAGTGTCTCTGGCCCGAGATACAGGACCAGACCCGACTCACGTTGCAGTTGCCAAGAAACTGCAGGTCAAGGAGCCTCCTCACTTCACAGTTTCAAGAGGCTGGATGGATTGGTTCAAGGCCAGAGCTAAGGTGAAGCATGCTTTATACCAGGGCGAGGCTCAGTGTGTCGATGCGGAAACAGCCAGGGTAATTCCAGAATTGGAGAAACTGCTCAGGGATGGCAATTATTCTCTGGAGCAAGTCTGGAGGCGGAGAAAGCAGAGGCAGAGGAGGGTGGAGGTGCCAGAAGTGGCGGGACGCAGTAGCCTCAGCACCTGCTTTGGAAATTACACTCTCATCCGTTCCATTAAGCACCTCATTCTAGCCCTCCAAGTAAGTTTCTTTGCCTATTAGCCTATGTACTTTGTATTTATACTAGTTTCTTTTCAGGTGTGATCAGTAAATTTACTTTGCATACATGGGATTTAAGGGGAGTTGGCATGGGTCCCGGAACCATTTAGCCTATTTCCCATAGGATCAATACCCCGACTTCAGCGGTTTCATGGTTCGCGGTACTTTTCACGGAACCAATTAGGCGTGAAACGCGGGGCTCCACTGTATAAAGACGTATCTGGAATGATGGAGTCAATTCGCTGTGCAGATTCTTATATACATATGATTACAGAACTGGCAAGGCATTTGTGAATTATTTTGACGATCAATTGTTCGTCATTCCCAATCAGGTATACTTTCGGATTGTTTCCTCCTCTCTCCAGTATAAAAAATCATGCAAATATTTCATCGTCTGGCTTATTATGCTTTGACAAAGTTGGGTCGACCATGTATCTCGCTTTATTACTTTGACCGTCCATTCCTTCCCTTTATCTAAATATATTCTCACGTGTTGTGTAATTTCCATGAGGTTAAAATGTTATTTGAACAATCTTATGTGAATCTAATTAATCGTTTTAATATACCGACTACATATTCTTGCCACGAACGGACTGTTTTATTAACTTTATAACCTTCAAGAGTCGTTGTTAACGTACCGTTTGCAGACACACCAGAAAAGGAAATCCCGATATGGGTCGGCTGTGTATTGACGTTTCGCCTCTCGACTTCTTCACAATACAACTCACTTCCTTTTGCTAAGTCACACACCTCCTTTTGATAAGTTACAGTCTTCCTTTTGCTAAGTCACATTTCTCCTCTTGCTAAGTTACAGTCTTCCTTTTGCTAAGTCACACTCTTCCTTTTGATAAGTTACAGTCTTCCTTTTGCTAAGTCATCTCCTCCTTAGGTAAGACAGATAATGTACTTAAGTCACATTTTATCTTTTGCTAAGTAACGTTCTTCCTTTACCTAAATTTCATTTTTTCCCTTTGCGTAATCACATTCTTCCTTTTCCTACGCCACATTCTTCATTTTGCCAAGTCATATTTTTCCTTTTGCCAAGTCGCATTCTTCGTTTTGCTAAGTCACACTCATATTTTCCTAAGTCATTTTCTTTCTCTAGAATACATCCAACAACAATTAACGTTACATCCATGCTCTTCATTACTGTGCTGCCTGGTGAAGAGAGACAAAAGGGGAACAACAAGCACACACACACACACACACACAAACACACACACACACACACACACACACACACACACACACGACCCGGACCCGGTGAATTACACACACACACACACACACACACACACACACACACACACACAAGGAACAACAAAGATAATATCAGTGCTTTTCGACTATACAGTATGGGCCATTACAATATTCCTTAGAATGACAATTATTATCACTTACTTATTTTAGAACAAAACGATTTTATTCTGTCTAGAAAAGAACTCTGGTGATGGAGTAAGCCGGAAACTGGGACAGTAAGTGAAGAGGGAGAAGGAAGGAACAAGAGTAATAAGCCAATACTAAGATTACAAACATCATCAGGCAGAGTACTCTCGGGCATCAAACAATCCACAAAAAACACAGCCAAATACCACACATTACCTTGATTAACAATACTCCGAAAGGCCTGTGTGTGTGTGTGTGTGTGTGTGTGTGTGTGTGTGTGTGTGTGTGTGTGTGTGTGTGTGTAGTTAACCCTCTTAACTATCATGGCGTTTTTATATATTACTTTTTTATATCCTAAGAAGACTAATCAGCTTGTGAGAATTTTTGAACTGAGGAGATTGCGACGACAGCGACGGAGACGACGACAATGATGATGATGATGATGATGATGATGATGATGATGGTCGACTAAAATGGCGATGATAATGCTAACTACAGACTTTTTTTTTCTATCTTATGGGAAATAATTCGAGGTTAATGAATTCGATGTAACTGGCTCTAATTACTTTACTGTGACGACTCAGGTCAAAGCTGATGTAAACATTATTGCTAAAGAAAACGCTGAAGGGGAGGGGTAGTGGGTGTTGTCAGTGAGAAATAAACAAATAGGTCAATAACCGACTCATTATATATATATATATATATATATATATATATATATATATATATATATATATATATATATATATATATATATATATATATATTGTGCGGTGTGATGCGGTGAGGATCTGTCCGTTCTCCCCTTTGGAGCTAAGATGCGAATGAATGTGTTTGAATGGATGAGTAAATGGAGAGTGAGTCGTCCTGTCTCGGCTACCTCCCTTTCCTTGGGGGAAGCAGCCTAGGTATATAGATAGATAGATAGATAGATATACTCGTACATAATGCACAAGCATTTTCCTTCCTCTTCGTGAGGTGTGGCGTGTTTTGTAAGTATAAGAATGGGGTGTTATGAATGATAATGTACACTCGCGTGCTATGATTTCCTTTCACCCTCTAATCCCTTCACTGAGTGGAGGGGGTCGTAGCCAGGGACCGTCACCGACCCAAGATTAATTGTTAAGTGTTAATCCCTTTGGTACGATAACATTTGCTTCTTTTGTCGCAGTCTCTTGACAGTCATATTTAGCTCAGAAGAGATTCATCGTATTGGAGGGGTTAGATACAGCCTTTCAAGTACATCACTTCTGTGGCACTCTCCTAAACTGAAATGAATCGTCCAGCAGCAGCAAAAATAAACAGAAATGGCGTTCTAGTGCAGAAGAAGACTAGGTGGTAGAAGCTTTGCTAGAATAAACGAGGAAGAGTTCATGATCACGCTGTTAGTCCTGCATTCCGCAAAACCTTCGAACTACCAGTAACAGGTATTTGTTAGGTGTTAAACTTTGGCTATGGCGGCCCCTCAATGAGGAGTAGAAGGTGAGCAGAAACTTTGCATCACTAATATACAATAACTTAAAAAATGTATCGACCCCCCTTACCGCACGTTCTATTTGGAAACATGGACGTAGCACTGTGGTATATGGGACACCCTGTAATTGTAAGTGCAAATTTTATCCTTGATAATTAGTAGGAAATGGACTTGGATAAAACATCACATATTGGGAGCTATATTTCTTGGGGCACTGGATTAACAAGATCATGTGTGTCTGCGGAACACGCTGTATGTCAGATCCATCGAACCTAAAGAGTGCGATACATTTTTGACTAAATGTACTCGTACACACTGTAGACAAATAACACCTGGTTCACGTAAAAATACTGTATACAGTACATGCATTTACCTTGGTAGTAGGTTGTAGCACTCACCATCCACTCACTCGATGCAAGGCTGGCCTCAAGTGTGTCAACAATGAGTAGCAAGCAAATGCAACCTAGGAAACCTTTCCCTACATTCTTTAGTGACCATATAACCAAGTGACGCCTGGTGGTGTTGTGGGTTATGGCGCCACTGCCGGATGTACCAAAGTAGTAGTTCCTGTATAATGCCACTCAGGGGCGAACAAATATAGTCGCACTCGCCTTATAAGTCGGGACTGAGTTGTCGAAACTTTTGTACGTATGCCTCTGATGGGACAAAAACGATTGGATGATGCATAGAACAGCATTTTCGTTACCTTGCTGGAGGTTTGAAGTGTTTTGTGAATACAGTCAATAGATCCTGTGCGCTCAGCTGATTGTAATGACGTCACGGTGTATACATCTGCGTCTGACAGCCATCTTGGTAGGGAGCTCTTCATCTGTTGAAGCTGTCCGTATGGAACCATCCCTGTGCTTTACTTACTGAAACAGACCGCGCTATATTTTCCGTATCAGCCACTCAAAGATCTGACAGTGTAATTGTTTTCCCTCTGACTTTTGTAGGTAATATCATCATCTTGCCGTGATTCATGGGGTGGATGATATGGAAATTATACCCTGCTGTTAGCAATGTTCGTTAGTGTGCTGGACCCAGTCCTTACCCAGATCATCTGGCCAAAGGAAGAAGATATAAACAAATTAAGTACTGTAATGCTGTAGGCTATTAGCACTTTATGTTAATGATGAAAATACGTAGGCTATAGTACCTACCACAGTTTAGCTAGGTAAATGTTTAGAAGAGCTCCGCATCTTTTTTTCCCCTTTAGCACTAAAGCCCCCATAATATGGCTAAATGTACCATTACAAAAGAGAGGAAATGCCTTTTTTTCCACTTCAAACTTAAAAAAAAAACTAACCCAACATTCACCCTTACACCGTAATTCAGGTGTAAAAAAAAATGTAATTTGCGACAGAAATGAACGTCAGAATAGTTCAAAACACATCAGAAACTATGGGAATAAACCTAATCTACTTTTTTTATGCCTGAATTTGGGTGTTGTGGTGAAATTTAGGTCAGGTGTTTTTAAGTTTTAAGTGGACAAAAAAGCATTTCCTCTCTTTTTTAATGGCACATTTAGCCATAATATAGGGTTTTAGCGTTTAAGGGAAGAACACACACACATACACACACAAAGAAGAAGAAGCGGAACTCTTCTGAACATTTACCAGTCTATAAAGTATTTGTGCTTACTTTATTGAAAGAACAGTAATTCGCACTGCATTCAGTAGACTCTGGAAGAATGGGAACTTTTTTTTTTTTTTCAATTTAAGACTATAAAGATTATTTGTCACAGAGTTCTGAGGGAGCACCTAAAAAAAAAAAAATCATAAAGTAGGCAAAACTGCTGTGGGGTCAACAGAAACAGCATGTTACGTTTACAAGGTTGTGCATTCCAAAGAAGTTTAAGTAAGAGTGACATAGCTAGTCATGTGTAACTAATGCCTCAGAAAATTAACAGTAAATTCGGACCCTGGTACATTCGGCCAGGAAAGTGCGGCCCAATGCTAGTTTGTCCGAACTTATCAAGGTAAGTTCAGACAATATACTTCAAGATAATTATTTATAACACTGTCATACACGCCAAAACAAGTCTAACAGATTATGATTATGTTCAGGCTTCGAAGTTCGAACTCGCTATATCAAACCACACATCAAACCACACATTCCTTCTCTCACTCAGCTGTTTCTCGTGGACTTCTTGGTTTTCATGATCTTCGGTATGCAAAAAAAAAAAAAAAAAAAAAGACGGACCAGGAAGTTTGTCGGTGTTACGACATCCTATTACACAGCAGAAGCGCGGCATTCTTAACTTTTCCCTTGAAGGAGGGCAAAACTCACCCAAATAATGAAAAAACGACCAAAATTACTGGAGTTCCCACAGTTGTCCCATTTGTAAACAGTCGGCTGCTCAACCAACATGGCCACGGACAATAATGACGTCAGAGTGACGTATAGAGAACCCCCCCATCCCTATTTCCATTATGAGTCGGTGAAGTGTTTCCAAAAATCGATATAATTTCGATGCAATTATTTTTAAAAATTCGGTACAACTGGCAAATTAACTCTATAGGTACCAGCATCATTGCAATAGGAAATTTTTCTGTTAGGTCCAATGCTTATATTCTTATATATCCTATGCATATGTTCTCAGATTACTCTTGGTTCATATACAGAATGATTACAGTAGACTCAGTTTACAAGAAATTTCGAGTCAGAGTGCGATACGTAAACTTATTATTCCTTGAACTACTAGAGGTGCTTACCATTGTGAACGAAATCGTGGGTAATAGCTCACGTAGATTGAAAACGCATCCTCGTACTGAAGTGCTTAACACTTTCGCTACAGTGACCCGTCTTTCCTTTTGATGGGGTTACCGGTCAATGATAAAATTCAATTATTGTATTTAATCACGATAGAAAGGATTAATTAACTCTGAATCCTTAGTTCTGAAAGTCTCCTCTAAGTTCATTATAACGTCCGGTAGCTAAATTATAAATAAAGCCATGTAATTGTGCTCAAAGAATATATAAATATATATATATATATATATATATATATATATATATATATCATCATCAGCCGTTTGAGTATTCACTGCAGGACCGGCCTATCCCAACCGAAGTCGGGACGATACAGCCAATGTATCTCCACCAAGTGGCTTAGTCTGTCTTGTAGAGATTGTATGTAGGGTGAGAAGTGCTTGTAAGTGTAATTGTAGTGTTGGCGTGGTTTTGGATGTGTGTGTAGTCTGTGAACCAAGAGTAATCGGCCCGCGCAAGTCGACTGGGTGCAAACATACTTTATAGTAAGCGACACTGGTTCAACCACAGCACCCCTTGTGTCCGCCAATGCCGTACGTGGCCGGGTGTATATATATATATATATATATATATATATATATGCTCTCCTGAACTGCACGAAAAATGTCTGCAGACAGCTAGAATACATTTATAATTTACGCTGTCTTAAAGAAAGATTGGCTCTCTTTTGGTTGAGACAACTCTTGTACTGAACTACAACTAACACCACACGATTTTATTCAGCTGAGAGCGAGTCATAGCAAGCTGAAATCTTTCACCTTTATCCTTCTTAAGACCGAGACCACACTGTTAACCTTCAGCTAATGACATACGATTTTTTCACCTGAGTGATTAACTGGAGCCTAAGAATAAGCAGATAATATTATGTCGAGTGACAAGATGGTATGCACGGCGTTTCCTTTCTAAATAATCACCTCTCCCTCACGCACACTCCCACAGTCATACCCTAAACATGAGATGTATAGCCACACACACACACACACACACACACACACACACACACACACACACTAAATCTTCCTTTCAGCTCCTAGATATTTCTCCCCTCTTATCATTTGTCTCCTCTTCCCTTCATCTTTCTTCCCTCTCTCATATGCCACCACCCAGCTCTCCATATATCCTTTCCCCTCTTCTCTCCACCCTTTTCATCTTCATGTATCTCCTCTCCTCCCTGGCATTACCCGTTACCTCTCCATGTACTTCCACTCCCCTTTTATGTCGACAGATATCTTCTCTCCCCTTTTCCCTCCCATTTAATCTGTTCCTTTTATCTCTGTATACATCTTCTCTTCCTTGTCCCTCTCCATTCCCTTTCCACGTGATTTTCCTTCCCCATTAATCCCTTATATTTCAAGGATTACAGTCATGATAAAAAGTATGCATTCACCTTCTTGCCCGCTGTGATGGTGGAAGGTTTATATGAAATATTTCTTATTTGACAACATTACAAAACACATTAAAGAAAAGTATGAGAAGAAATGATAATCTCTGACGTTGAGGGAGGAATGAGAAATACGTAAAGCAGGACACAAAGCTGGTAAGAGATTGTCGAACTTTTGCTCTGGCTGTGTAAAGAAAAGTAGACAGCAACGCACTCATCTGTACTTTCGAGGCTGTTCGTTATAAGGTAAGTTGTAAGTACGGTACCTGTTAAAAACGGTCAGTAAAACATAATGACAGAGATCAGGACGATTATCTTCAGTTTAGAAGAACCCCTGGCAATAGAGTCGATCAAGGTTAAATCAAATCTTCCTGTTCGTAAACGTTCTTCTTAGCTGAATAAAATCGTCCAGCGGAACCGAGAATGAAATTTAAAACCGGTGACAGTACTGGCAGATTTATCTTCCCTTAAACTTTTCCCGTTGACATTCAAGTTTCTGTGGCTCAGTAATAGCTAAATAAAATAATTTGGCGTAAGCGGAATGGAATATTGAAAAGATCCCGATCATTAGCGAGTTAACAGTGAGTGACGCACCTTCAGCTAAATTACATAGTTGGCAGTCAGCGGAAATGATTTTGAGTGACGCAGCTTCAGCTAAATAGTTGGCGGTTAGCGGGAATTATTTTGAGTAACGCAACTTCAGCTAAAGTAACTAGTTTGTTGTTAGTTGGAATCCAATACACTATAGCAGTAGCCATGTGTGTGTGTGTGTGTGTGTGTGTGTGTGTGTGTGTGTGTGTGTGTGTGTGTGTGTGTGTGTATTTTGGGCAGCCGAAACTACACATTCAAATCGCACCAAAATTGGCACCAAAATCGCAAAAAATTCGCTGATGTGAAAAAACTTGGTCCCATCACGATTGAAAAACTTTTACTATGTTTAAATGAGTGATCACATTTTGATCAAAAAACGCTGCTCCCGGAGCCCGGCATAGGATCTCCGTAGAATTTTTTGCCCAGAGATAGAACTAAAATAAACTATAGCAGTAGCCGTGTGTCTGTGTGTGTACTTCGGACCTGTGTTCGGACAACTTGGGTTCCATTCCCGAAGCTGCAAATAACACGATCAATTGGTTAGCTGCAAAAAATCCAAGTGACAATGTTACACTAGAACAGCACATAAACGCGAGGGGCCCAAAGGGTCCACGAGCACTTGTAGACAGCTAAAGTTGTCCCCATCAGAGTTAATCTCACCCTCAGTCCACCTCAGTCTTACCCTCAGCCTCACCCTCTATACAGCTGATCTTATCAGCAGGCTGTCCTGAACCTCACCCTCAACCTTAATCTCACCTTTACCCTCAGTCTTAACTCACATCAGCCTTACCCAGCCTCACCCTCATCCTTACCTTCAGCCCACTTCACCCGAACTCACCTCATCTTCAACCAAACCCTCAACCCCATCAACCTTACTCATTCTTATTCTCCGCCTTACCCTTAAGCCACCTTACTCAACCTCATCCTCAACCTTACCCCCAGCCTTACCCTCAACCTTATTATCAATCTGCGCCAACTTAACTCAGGTTCACCCTCCACCATACCTCAATCGCCATTAAAACTAGTCTCACTCTCAACCTTACCTTCAACCTCCAACAACCTTACTTAAACTCACCCTCAACCTCTGCTTTAACCCTCAACTTCATCCTCACCGTCACCTTTAGCCACTGTTTACTACCTCTAACTTCTGTTGCACCGTCTATGCCTTGTGTCTGCTCTACCCTCCTGCACCATACCACTATTTACTCGTACTCCCTCTGTTCTCTGTTTCACTGTCTGTGCCTTGTGCCTGTTCAACCCCCCTCCGTCCTGCTGAAGACATTATCGGACTGAAGGCATTACGCATACCTGACAAACCTGAGCATCTAGTTGCATTAAATTATCGAAGAGTCTCCAACTGCTTCTTGGAGAATCGAATCTATGCGCAGCACATGGTGGTTTTAGACACTTTGACTTTGTACTATTTTAGACATTTGATGGTTTAATGGTCTAAGATGTCGATCGCGATGAAGATCAGATGTGCATATTATTTAGGCTAGCCTAGTCTCGGGCCACAACACCTCGTAAGGAGTAATATGAGGCCGACTATACATTCCTTTAATACTGTGATTTTTTTTTTTTTTTTTTTGTCACATGACTGTTTTATTCAGCCTGGGGGAGACTTCAAAATGGATGGAATTACATATCCTCTCCAATAATCTGTTCATCACTGAGCGGCTCTCAGTTCATCTGAATATTCTACAAGCACTAAACAGAATACAGAAAGACATCACTTAATTATATCCTTTCATTTTTTTTCTTTTTCTTACTCTTTTTTTCTCACCCCCTGTACTTTTCCATAATTCTAACCACAGAAGTCTTGCGTCGAGTCCCTACGAGAGGTATGACCCTATCCACGCACCCCTTTTTTTATAGATCTATAGCCATATGACAAAAAGCTGTTTACCAGAGAGCTGTTAAAGATTATGATTTACCTGGATCCGTATAGGGCCGAAAGGGTTGTACCGTAAAAAAAAAAAAAAAAAAAAGGTTTCCTAGTTGGATTGAAAATGTATCTTCCTAGTAGACAGGTTTTTCAGATCTGGAAATAATTCTTCCATTTCAACAATTCACGTCATTGTGATACCCAGACTTTTTTTTTTTTTCGTTCTTTTTTTTTACTATTATTCCATGCACAGCCATTTCCTCATCCACATATGTCCGTGATATACTGACCTGTCCCTCGCTTATCTATGTTTCGTGCACATAATACTCCCCTCAGGTCCAATATGTCCCCCTTTAATGCCTTGTTATGCTGTGTCTTGCAATGAGTTAAATTTGACCTTTTTCCCTCCCTGGTTTATGTCATATTCATCATATATTTCGTGATATTACCAATTGTAAAGAAAGCCAGAGAAAAGGAAGGCTTAGAATGTTTGATTATCGACTACACAAGGATCATTAAGGCAGACAGCTAAATATTTTTGTCCATCATCACAAAGATTACGACCCACAATTGTCAAAAATACATCCAGGTCTCCAACTGTTTGAACAAGAGCAAGAAGGAGAGCAAAAGAAATATTATCTAAGCGTCTGACTGGCTCTTAATAAAGCTCGGGTTCTTCTAGGAATAGCTTTGAGGTGGGCGTGCTGGCCCATACTCAAGAGGCTCTACCCAGGAAAGTCATGAGGCAATAAAATATACACGGCGTTGCGAGAAATGTGCGACAAATTTCCGGAGGTTACCTGACAAATTTTGAGTTATAAAGACTGTACAAGCCTGGATTTTATTCTCAGTAGTTATGGAACTGCAATTTCTGATGACCTTAAGGGTGAAAATAGTCTCCCTCATAATGTTATGAGTCCATATTATATTTACAAATCATAATAGATAGATAGATAAATAGACAGATAGACAGCTCTATGCGAGCCTGGGAATGGGAAATGATCTTGCAAGTTAAACTGAGGAAAAGCTGACGACAGATTAGGAAGTAGTAATGTCAGGAGATGATGCAGGTAGTTTGTCAACGAAATAGCAGGAGAACAAAGCCTAGTGACATACACACATACTCACACACAGGTTTCTGGAACTTTCCAACCACAGTGTAACACACGTGACACGACCCCTGTTTCACCAGAATTTAGGAAAGAGAGCTCAGAAGGAGAGAGGCCATAGAATCGGCAGGTAGTAGAGAGACAGGCTTAGCAACTTGGAAAAGAGAGAGAGAGAGAGAGAGAGAGAGAGAGACAGGGAGGTAGCTAGCGGGACTCTACTTATACTTCACTCGTGTGTGAGAGACTTTGTTTAATATTTCCAAGACAAATAAAAATAGTCCCATACTATTCTTTACCTCTCCTGTCATTGCATGACAAATGGGAACCAAGATTATCTACTTACAAACAACTCAAGTATAACAACCCCTCGTCCACAAGTCTAATATATATATATATATATATATATATATATATATATATATATATATATATATATATATAACTAATCTACAAAACATCACTACAAAGGAGTTACAAAGTCTTTTATGACAATGATTCACCCATAAGGTCAATAATAGCTTTGGCTCCATAACGGCTGAGAATTGGACCCGTATTGATCTAGCATTTTATTTCTATCTATCTATCTATCTATTTCCAGACACCACAATCCCGCAAAGGGTGGCCATTTGACACTGAGTTAGTTGTTTTACAGGGAGGGGCACCAACCCTCCACCAACCCACTTGTTGACACGTAGGGAGCACGTATGGTTTGGTTATATGGTTACCACCCAGCGTTGTAAATGGTTTCTTGGCTTACAGGAAACCATTTGGCTTGTCACTCAATGTAAAGCCACCTGTAAAGGAAAGAATAGCAATAAGAAGTGACAGGAAAGATAGGAGAAATAGGAAGCATTTTATTTACCTTAAAATAACCTCCTGCAGTTTCTTACAGGTTTCCCGTGACAATCTGCATATAATCTGCTGTGTACTTATTACGCTACTATTTCTTGGCAAGGTCAAAATAATTATGGCAAGAGGTGGGAACCCAGGACCTGAGTTCACAAATAATTTGCGATCAATATCGTGGCCTGTGATTTGTGTTAGCAGGAAGGACAACGACGCTGAATCTTCCAGTGCATCTTGTTACTCCCGTAAAAATAAATCTTAGTTACGAGAAAAATATATATATACCTTAAAGTTATTTTGCTTAGCTGGAAGAAAAAGGAGGAAGAAGACGAAATTCCCCCGTGTCTAATTAACCATACAAAATTAATAATATTCTCGTCAAGGATTCAATCGCAAATATACTGTGTCTGAGAATCCAACCCAATAGATAAAGTGAATAGGTATGGTAGCCATGAAAAAGGCAGGGATGGTCCGCAGTTATGGTGGAATAGAAAAAAAAATAACGGTAATGTATTCTAGTAGGCCAAACTGCTTGAAAAAGATATGGACCGTAAGGCATTCATGGGCAAACAAATGATCATTCTCACCTTAGATTTCTTGAATGGGGAGTCTAGCGCAGGAACCCTACAGTATGTTACTGATGGAATAGTATAGGATGAATTGATATAAAAGAGAGAAAAACAATGTGGAGCGAATAGAGAAAAGATCTTACTGCCGCAGTAGATTGATATGGGCTCAAGACCATGACAATGTTGATGATAGTGCTGCTGCCACATCAGGTCCGAAGTTTTCAGTCTAGGCGTGGCAAGCTTTACATAAGTATCTGGCCAAACATTTTGTGTAGAAAAATACCAGATTCTGGTCTCGGGGAAAGAAGTAAAGGAAAAGTTCGTGCAACAAGAGGTTCTCCGGTACATTGTCTGTCTGCCACTTTAACCACTGCACTCCAATGAAGTATTGCGTATTCTATTATTCTTACCACCAGACGCTTCTGTTTAGCATTGAAGAGAATTCTGGAACTTAGTAGTTACGTATATGCTTCACTAACCCCTTCACTACTGTAAGTCTCTCCAACGCTGAATAAAGTGGCATGGAAAAGATAAAAATATAATAGTCAAATCCGTCACTGGGCTGAAGGAGTAAAAGATGTATAGAGAGAGCAACAAGGGCCCATGAAAGTCGTACTCAAGTGGTAGAGTGTTAGACTACTGGCCGAAAGGAAAGTGGATCGATCCTGGCCCGGAATAGCCCGGAACAGGAGGCTGTCTTTGGATTTCAGTCTATTAAACAGCTTTAATTGATTTTCCGCATGGCCCCGCGACACGGCATAACAATATCTCCTCCGTTACCACCACATGATGCCGCAGTGGTAGTAATGATATGTGGAGGTGCGTGACGTCATCAATCGCACGTAGAGCTGCTAGGCTTCTGGAACGAACAAATTAGTCTTTGTTCAGAACCAGATAGCCGCATAAAAACATTACCGGTAAGTATCCTATCGTGTCAGAAGAGTAACATTGTACCAGTGCAGGAACAAAGAGTGGACATTATTTAGTTCTAAAGGGAGAGAAGACTACGTAAAAACAATAACGAAGTAAGACACTGCACAACATCCTCTGGAAAAACAAAATAGCTATATAAAAAAACAAAAATAAAGATAAATTTAATACGAATAGCTTGAACACATTAGGCTACGTTGAATGAATGAAGGCCAAGAGCTGTGGGAAAGACAGATAGGTATACCCAGTTGTGTACATGCAGGACCCTAAATGATGGTTAACTTTCGTCTTAGACAATTGTAAGGAGGTGGGAGTATGTATACCATGTAGCTGCACGAGTAGTGTACATCCCTTTTACTGGAGGAAGGATGCAATAAGAAAGTTTAGAAGAACAGTGACAAAACTGATTGAAAGACCGAGAAAAAGAGGAAATTCTGCGGCGACAAAAGAGAGACATGAGTACTTCGATAGAAGGGAAAAAGACGAAACACTACGGCGAAGAAAGAGTGACAAGTAGCAGTTAGTGCGAGGAGGATGAACAGGAATGGTATATGAAGATACAAGGGTATTTTTAAGTGAACTTTGGTACAATTGTATTGCTGAAATTTTTATTACTCTTATTTTGTTTTTAGTTTATTGCTGTTTTACTGGTCACTTCTATTCATAGGCGGATCTAGACGGCTATATTGGGGGAGTGGGGGGCAAGTAAGAAAGGGACGCCATAGACAGCTATTCTGGGGGGGGGGGGACCAACCAAGAAAGGGGCGCCATAGACGGCTATTTGGGGGGGGGGAACAAGAAAGGGACGCCATAGACGGCTATTCTGGGGGGGGGGGAGAAAGAAAGGGGCGCCAGCTAGTAGCCAGCTTATTCAACTTTTCACTACTTATTACGTATATATCTAATTCTTATGAGTAACTTTTGGAAGGTTAGGCTAGACATACAGTGAAAGTTTTCTATAGGAAAATGTTGTCCCCGTTTCCACACACACACACACACACACACACACACACACACACACACACACAAACGTATGCATTAAAAAATACTTTTTGTGTGCGGCATTTATATGTCTGAGTGAGGGTGAGGTGCCCGACGCTTCTTGCCTATGGCCCTAGGAGTTGAAAGGAACAAGAGGCGCAGCAAACAACTGGAAGGAATTACAAAGGGGACGCAAACACACCTCCTAGGGGGGGGGGATGGCTCCAATGCCCCCCCCCCAATTAAATCCGCCAGTGCTTCCATTCAGCATGGGACACCACCTTCGGAAGTGAGGAGGTTAATGAATGCTATAGCTGAACCCTGCACTCCAAACTGGAACATGTGTCCTAAGGTAAATACAACCATTTGGTGGCGGCAACAAGAGATTACACGAGTATGTCATATGAATAAAGTGGTTAGCCTGAAAGTCGACAATCATGAAGAAGTGATTTTTTTTTTTTTTTATGGATCATCAATTTTGTCTTGTGAGATAAAGCCAAAAATGTTGAAGGCTTGAATGACGAGATGATGGATGGCTGTAGCCCACATTTACTGGACACTTTGTTGATACCTCTCTTAATTTTGCATTTCCCTGTTCCCCTTTCTGGATCCCTCCCGCCTATGTAAGTGGGAAGGATGATGATGATGATGACTTCTATAGCTCTACTTTGTTCTCATATTCCATAATGTGCTCACATCCCATCTACTGATCTCACGCATCACCTCTCACACCCACATAAATATTGTTTCTCATGCAAGGATCGTATCTCCACACCCGATCAACAGATCTTAATTTTGATGACGCTTTTACCAGGTTCTCTTCCCACCACCAGACGATTTCAACCAGCTCAGAAGAGACTTTCGAACCAAAGGGGTGAGATATGGCTTTCATTACCAACTTCGTTACCAGAGATTACCCCTAAGTTGAATATAAAGGACGTGCGCTGACAAAAATAAAATATAAAGGACGTCATAGAACTGAAAGAATTATTAATTTTCTTATATCCTAAGGCGAATTTTACATTTTTCTATCTCCCGACAAATGTATTTACCACGGAGGAGACAAACTGGACGGGTCGGATAATGCCGCCATCAATCCCTTCAATCATCAGAGGTTTTTCCTAAGCTGAAAAAAGTAGTTGGTGGTAGGAAGATTGAATAAAAAAAAGGTCATTGGACTGGAGGGATTAAATTTTTCAGCGCCAGGTCCGAAAAAATATCAAATTGTCCCGCTCAACTCGGAACGACTGATGTATCTCACTCCTGTTGCTATCAGTGGAATTTATTTTGTCTGCGAGACCGTAAAAAATGAAAGGGTGAGAGGTATGCCATGTCAAACCCTTCCCGTTCAGTTAGTGTGAATTAGCAAAAGAAGATCGCCGGTATTTACAGTATATACCAATATTAAAAGTAAAGTACGTCATCGCTCTGAAGAGCTCGAGGACATGCTGTGCTGCCAGATGTGACGCGTGAGTGTAGAGTGAGAGAAAGTGTGAGATGAGCAGTGCGTGTGTGAAGACTTTAATGCAATATGAAAATAGCAGAAAGGAGTAAAGACTCATGGTAAAGGTCAAGATAAATGTGAATCTGATGAGAGAGAGAGAGACAGACAGACAGACAGACAGACAGAGACAGAGACAGAGACAGAGAGAGACAGAGAGAGAGCGGTACTGGAAGGGGAACAACGTGACCTGACAGCCTTGTGATACGAGCCAGAATAAAAGCGATGCCTGAATATTGCAGCAGAACATGAAATAGTAGTTTGGCATGAAAAGTTATTCCTATGTTTGCTTTATCATGACGTCTTTATTAAGTTATTTTTCTGCTTCCAGACGAATTCATGCTTTTAAGGAAAGCACTGTCGTCGTTAAATCAATGTCTAATCTCTCTCAATCGAAAAAGTATCTCCTAAGCTAAACGGAAGTAAGACGTCGCTGTCAGGAATGGTTTATCATGCTTAGCTTTGTCGGTGTTTCCAGGGATTGAATAAAATCGTTTAGATTCATCCCTGATGAAGCACGTCTGTAATTATCAGTATAATGAATTTCACCTTTGCGCACATTAATACATTTCACTCAGGCTGTCAGAAGGTGGTTTTGCTTAAATGAGGCTAAATCTAGAGGTTAAAGGATTGTAAACTGTTATGGTTAACACTATACTCGGTTCCACGGAGTCTGACGCACTGATTTTGCCAGCCGAGGACAGGTGGATCTGGTAACACTGCGCGATGTACTCGGGCGGTGATTGGTGGATTTCCGTTGTGTTTGAACGTGCTCCAAAGTGACTTTGTATTCCAACCAAGGCCTTCATTGATTTGTTAGATACCGAATTATACAGATACAGATTAAAGCAATGATATCTTTAATGATAAATATGTGTCTTTAAAATTATTAGAGATAAACCTGAATGACAATGATAACAAAAGGTAAGTAAAGTCGCGACTGGACGCATACGGACAAGTCAGGGACTGTGCCGGGAATTCAGACGTTCATAGCAAGGTGTTTCCGAGGTCCTGTGAAGGCGCGAATGTTTTTCCCACCATTGCTACACAGTGTCACAGCCTACAGTCTACACCATGCCCTTCATTACCTCATCTGCTAATATACAACCTTACCCTAGATACACTTAGCTTCTAATAATTATGATTTGTGTAAGCACACACACACACACACACACACACACACACACACACACACCTCACTGAGGCCAATACATGCTATTCTATTCTCAATATATATAGTGTACTGTACATACACATTTTCATTACCTTCAGAGGTAACAGTAGCTTTAAAAATCTGTATTTGTTTGCATCCATAGTCAGATTCAGTATAATTATTTTTTATATGAATAAGTTTGGTGTTTGATTTTCCCTAACATTTTTGTATCCTAAGAGACATACATACAGACGGACACTCTATCCCTGGTCACAATGCATCCACAAGCATGTATCTCTGCCCCCTCGACAAAGGGCGGGAAAGTAATGGATTACATCATTATAGAATGAACCGAATTTTTGTTAATGGTGGAAGAAAGGAAAGTAAGATAAAAGCAAACTCCATGAGAAAATAATAGTTGAAATATGCTGCTGTACTAAAACCGCGTGCAGTATAAACGAAATCAAACAATGAAATGAATTTAAATCAGTCACTGACTTGTCCGTATGCATCCAGTCGCGATTTACTTACTTTTTGTTATCATTGTCATTCAGGTTTATCTCTAGTAATTTTAAAGACACATATTTATCATTAAAGATATCATTGCTTTAATCTGTATCTGTATAATTCGGTATCTAACAAATCAATGAAGGCCTTGGTTGGAATACAAAGTCACTTTGGAGCACGTTCAAACACAACGGAAATCCACCAATCACCGCCCGAGTACATCGCGCAGTGTTACCAGATCCACCTGTCCTCGGCTGGCAAAATCAGTGCGTCAGACTCCGTGGAACCGAGTATAGTGTTCGAACCTCCTCAATCTAGTTGCTTACTCTGTTAATCCTCTGCAGTCCTCACACGCCACCTGGCATTTGGGCACTAATAATCGCCATCTCCAGTGCCACATACGGGGGCTGGTACATTCAGCTCTGGTCTTAGGGTAATAGTGGGAGCGATGTGGCGTCTCTCAGGGGAAGGAGGAGGAGGAGGCCGTATGAAACACGGTGATATGGAAGTCAAAGCCAGATAATGTTTAGTGCCATACACGGAATTGAACCAGTGGCCACTTATTTCTTAGTTCTAGTCTCACACCACATTACCACCGCCTCCCTCATCCACTCCACCACCACCATAGTTATGCTGAATATCGATGTTTTATAATATAAAAGAAGGACGGGATGGATATACAAAACACACACACACACACACACACACACACACACACACACACACACACTGAGTAAAAATAAACCTGAATAAATTCGCCTGGCAATAACAAGAGTGAAACAGCGGTGTCATCACTGTGGAGGGACAATTAAACTCAAAACATATGATTAGCTTTACACCAGGAACCATGCCAGAACCCAGTATTTAGAGCCTGGAGACAATATAGTAAGCAAAGATATGACAGCTTACACCACTGTGGTACAGTATATCAATCACCATACCGGCCACTGTAATATTTTGTATGGGCTACAGTATTTATTTATTTTTTTTTTTTGGGGGGGGGATTTACCAGCCATAAACAGCAGAGGAGTCCACAATCTTACAATAGGTCGTAATCTTGCTGGGTTCGGATATTTCATTACGCATCCTTCTTAGCAATATAATTTGTTGATCACACCCGCTATATATTCCTGTTGGTTACTGACTATCCGTGCGTCACTACTGAAAAATGCATCAATATCATATAAGTGAATACTAATAAGTAATATGCCAAAATTATCGCCAAGGAGGAGGTACTACCAAGTCTCCTACGGCAACCAAACATCATTTCTTAAGTAAAACAAAATACTAACATTTTACCTGCAGTGGAATTCTCTCAGTTAAATGAAATCGTCCACTGTTAGCAAGTATAAATGATTAAGTTCATATACCATTTCCTGAAGGCCAAGGATTAATATGCAAACTTAATCACCACCAGAAAAGTGATAGCGCAGACAGTTTACATGACAAAATACAGTATCTCTATTCAGTATCATAACGACTTTTTACGTTACTCTCACTATCACAGGTCGATTTATTCAGCTCAAGAACCACCTGTATGGGTGACGGAACCATTAAATGCTACATCTAAGCACTCTAAGTCGATATATTTCCCCAGTCCAAACGAAATCGTCTGTAGATACCAAGAGCGTCACGAACGAAAAACTATCCATTCCCAATATAAGGCTCGAAACCCAAACCGTGTTGCCCATTTAAAGAGGGTATTGGTAGTATGTCCTTTCACATGGTGGCTTATGTTTGGACCAAGTCAGTTCTACCGATAACATAAGCAGACTCTGCCGCACACAAAAACAACCACAGGAATACTTCTGTTTTCACAAGCATCTCTCACTACAAGAACCCCTGGGTACTTCACAAGCAGGGGCATAGGTTGTTCTCTCTCTCTCTCTCTCTCTCTCTCTCTCTCTCTCTCTCTCAAGTTTCGGAGAGCAAGTTATCGATGTCCGGATCATTAAACCATAGGCGACGATTCCACGTTGCCTGCTGCGTTAACATGATAAAAGAAAAGTAACATCCTCGATTCGAACCCAGGTGTGCTAAAACACTGGCTGTTCCCGCCTAAAACATCAGCTACCGTTCCTCCAAGCCGGCATTTATAAGCAGATTAAATTAACTGCACGACAAATCGAAATGAATTAAATGCATGTTCTGCCTTCCCCAGCTAAATAATATTCTTTCAGATAGAATTCATTAAACGTGAAAGACAATTTTTCCTTCAGACTTAAGAGTTCGACCATATGAAAAATGAAAAATAGAAGTATAAAGATTTTTTTTTTTTTTTCAAATAAAGGAAGAAGCCATAAAAAAAAAAAAATGTCCTTCCATACAAGGTAAAAGAAATGAAAAGTTATAAATGGATAGAGAAAAATGAACTAAAAAATAAAGTTTCTTCATCAGTACCCAGGCTACGCATAAGCAAGTCTTTTCACCGACGAGCTAAAAACGGCTCCTTTCTTCCCCGTCTAAATAAAAGGCAGTTGCATCACCAATCAGACAAATGCGTGTTCACCAACTTCTCCGCCTCACCACCCTGTGTCACACTTCGTTTTCTGGAAAGTGTCCGTCGAGAGCTTTACCACTGATGAATAGTTTTCTGATGGGAATGATTTCCCAATACTGACTCCTAGTGTATTGTGAAACACACACACACACACACACACACACACACACACACACCTTCACTAATGCCTGTACTCCGAGGATGTTCGCTTCACCACTTCACTCCGATGACTTATTTTGTATTCTGTCATTACTCTCACCGAATAATTGTATTCTGCCTGACGGGGTTTTACGACTGGTGGAGATAAATATAGCCATCTCTGATCACTTGCCTTTAGACGTGTTTCAAATTCAATAAAATCATCTACTGGCAGGAATAATAATTTACTACGGACGTCAGTGTAACGAGGAGAAAAACAATAAAGATTCGACTCAGCATCCTTAATACCTTAAAAGCTGATTTCATTGGAGAATAAAACAACTTCTTCCCATAGTACTTGTATCTACTTAGGCTACGAGATCGCCAAGTACTGTAGGGGTTAATGAAGACTGTATCCAATGCCAGTTCGAAAAGTCTTTCCTACTGTGAAGAAAATGATCTGATAATCGTAAAAGAGAATAAAAATGTCACTGAGTTGGAGGGATTAATGCAGCCTTACCGAGAAAAGGTATTTGGGAAATGAGACACCAAGAACATTCAGAGACAATGATGGAGTGAGGTGCGTGCTGTTGAAGGCAAGAGGGTTGTTGCTGCGTTGGTTATGGCGAGCAGCAAGACGAGGAAGTGGCCGTCAATACTTTTTTACAGAATACTTTTGGTTCCGCAATGGCCCATTATTGTCGTCGTCATCGTCGTCGTCGCTGTCATCGTAACTGTCAGTGTCATCATATCGCTATCATTGTTTTCGTCTTCAGTGTCATCATTAACTTCTTCACCATCACCGTCATTATCATCGTCACTATCATCATCCCTCCACCGCCATTATTCTCATCATATTTTCAACTGATGAAAAGCATAATTAAATAACAGACTGACGCTGAACAACAATTTGCACATTAAAAACTCCACTGGCTCACTACCTCATTAAGGAAGCTAAAACTTTCCATGCAGTAGGGTATTTTTTTTCCATTAAATCCAAGAAACTACTTTTAATTTTATGCTTGCTAACTACAGACCATTTTATTCAACATCGGAAAGATCTTATATTCAACGGTTGATATATCTAACCTTTCCAGTGCAAAACGTCTTTTCCAGGTTAACTAAAATCGACTGAACGTAACAATAATAAAATTAAAATCACGTCATCGAAGTGAAGTCTTTGGTTTTAAGTTGAGGTGAGACTGTGAGGTTAGTGAAACTGTCCTTCTCAAGCTGAAATTAAATTCAGAGTTCTGTATTCTTCGCTAAAATATCAACTGGGGGGAGTTTTGTCTACACTTGTGGTGCCCCATATTTCGCTAGTTAATGCAAAACAGCCACACGTTAGCCGAAATAAAATGCAGTAAGGGTATCTAGCAGTTAAAGAGTTATTAAAAAGTGAAAATTCCTAACATTTTATAAACATCAAGCACTTAGAAAGCGCAACATCCCCTCTGCACTGTCCATTTCATATAAAGTCCCAAGCAAAATCAATGGGTAACTGTGATGTTTGGTGTATGGTTAGGGAAAAATGGAAAAATAATTGTGCAGACGTGATGAACTGAAGCAGTACACTCCTAAAACACGCAGCAAACAAAGATCCCTTAGCACGAAGGGAGAGCCCTCTCAATATCATGAGAGGCAAACGCTCCCTGAACTTCTTCCGACCACTCCTCACTCTAGCCAGAGCTAGCTCCAGCCCCACCTCCAGCACATTACATGTCTCCCGAATAACAAAACTCTTCCACACACTGAAGAGACTCACCAGCAAGTTCAATCCTTTCACGCCTGGCAATATCCACATGCTCTCCCCGACACACCGTACCCATGGAATCAGCATTATCTTGCAGTCTACCTCTAATACTACTAAAAGTCTTCTGCACCCACTTCTCACAAACACTGCAAAAGATGAAATTACTTCCACGGCCTTGTGGCAAATCCCACATGATCACTCCCCTTCTTTGACAGTACTACCCCACGCCCTAGATACCAGCACTTTTGTTTTATCTGCATTTACCCTTAAGCCCTTGTGCCCTATTCCATCTCTCCATTTCCTAAATCTTTCATCTGCCCCCTTCCATTTTCTACAATCAACACCAAATCACCAGCATTCATCTCCCACTGGAATCCATTTCTAAAGTCACGTGAGAGTGTTTCAAGTACCATATTAAAGAACAAGGGCTGAAGACCGACCCTTGATGCACACCAACATTCACGGAAAACTCCTCACTCAAATCTCAATTCACCCTTACCTGGATGCGAGCACCCTGGCGCACTCTTTGGCACTTCTTCCTCTGCGATTTATTTTGCCTAATGCACCTTAATCACATTAAGTGTAGTGCAACCTGAAGGTATCTCTATACTGGGTAACAAGGCAAATGGTTTCATATAACCCAAGACGCCATTTATTACACTGGGTGGTAACCATACAACCAAACATAAAATGGTGATCTAGTGGGTTCAGGCTCTCCAACCGGATATGGCTTAGAAGGGGTAGCATCTGAGAATGGCTGGGGCTTATTGATCACATAATGCCACTCAGGGAGGACCAACTGGTTGCTTTCGCCATAAATGTCGCGACCAGAAGCGTCAACTGAGGGCTCTACGACCCAGATGAGGCAAAAAAAAAAAAAATCGATAATGGTACGCGCACACACACACACACACACACACACACACACACACACACACACACACACACACACACACACACACACACACACACACACACACGTAAAACCATTCCAAACACAGTGACAAAGCATCACAAAAAGTACACAGAAGGACCATTCATGATGTTGACCAAAAACTGCATCAGTCACAGGAGCAGGAATGATTATAGAAACAAATACCAGTAAAGTGCACTTTGCGAAAGCGTGACGAGCGAGCGAGCACTATGTTGGCACAATTTCCCTCTGATATATCATTTCTTCATGATGGTAACTGAACAGTGAATAACATACTGGAACGAAAGACTCTCTCTCTCTCTCTCTCTCTCTCTCTCTCACACACACACACACACACACACACATACACACACACACACACACACACACACACACACAATAGTTGTTACAGTAGAGCTGATGCCAAAAAACACAGTGTTACAATGGAAAATGTTTTTTTTAATTTGATTTTGTAACTGAGGTGTTCTCCGATTAAAGCCGAACACTACCATGGAAAACATGACATTCCAAGGAGTTACTACGTGTTTATGGATGAACGTATAACTGATAACAAAATTTATTGAATGAATGTACAGTATCACATGCAGAAAGAATTTCAACTCTACTTCACATAGGAGTGAAGTTATTCAGCTTCTTCTTGGCAAGACAACTGGGTCTGGCCGGGCCGTTTCTGGCCAGACCACTTATTTCCAAACTTAACTGAGAGTAAACATTGTTCACTCGTAACAATGACAAAAACAGCGAACAACGCATGCAGAAAGAAACTGTTACTACGGCATGAAAATCATATTAGATCACAAGAAGAGAATACTGTCTTCATAGACCTGCGGCGACACTATTACAGCCAATTTTTTAAAGTTTCTCTTTTTGAAACTCATAGAATGTGCGAAACTGTTTTGCTGGATTGCCTCCCTATGGCCAAAATTAAAAACTGCTAGATAATCAGCCGATACATCAGCTGATGCAACAGCTGACATGTCAAACAACTCAAAATTTCATGCTGCTCAACTTTGTATTTAATAAGTATATCACTAAAATACCACCTTACAGCCGAAACTTACTATCGTTTAATAGTCAGCTGATACGTCAGCTGACACAACAGTTGACATATTAAATCAACTCATGACTTCATGCTAAATAACTTTATATTTCACATGAAGAACGCTCGAGCTCTAAAAGGGCAGATATTCAAACTTTCCTTGGAGGAAAAAAAAAAATCCCCCAAGTGTACCACTTACAGACCTGTTGGCTTGGCCGCAGGTAACACCTCATGGCTGGGCCAATGTTGGTATGCTGTTACAGGCGCCTTTATACGAATGTTCAGATTAGCGAATGGCAGGAGCCTTGAGATTGTTTATGCTGATACCATTAACCTTCTCACAGTAGGAGCAGCTTAAATACTTTATTTCAAATAGGGCTCAGGAGAATAAATTCAACTGAGGGTGAGTCATATGAACTTAATTGCTAATACCAGCACCATTAACTCTCACATGGTCTGAAGAACTCTGTTACTCTGTTCTAGCTAATCCAGACCATTTCATAAGGCTACAGAATAGTACTTGAATTTGACAAGGTTAATAATAACATCATTAATTCTTCCATGGCAGGTTTTACTATGGGACTATTCAAGCCATCGCCAGACGCTTCTATTCAGTTGCTTGTGTAACTGAAGCCTTAAAGTGAGTAACCGCAGCCAGTGAGTGAGCAAAAGGAGCCAGAGAACAAGGAAAAGGAGCCAGAGAACGAGTAATAGGAGCGTGAGAGTGAGTATCAGGAAGGCGAGTGAGCAACGTGAGCCTGGGAATGAGTAACAGAGCCTGCAGTCAGTAACAGGAATCTGAGAGTAAGTAATAAGAGACTGACTGAATAACAGGAGCCTGACGAGAGTGAGTCAAAGATGCCTGATAATAAGTCAAAAAAGCCTGACAATGAGTCAAAGAAGCCTGAAAATGAGTCAAAGAAACCTGAAAATGAGTCAAAGAAGCCTGAAAATGAGCCAAAGAAGCCTGAGAGTAAGTCAAAGAAGTCTGAAAATGAGCCAAAGAAGCCTGAGAGTAAGTCAAACAAGCCTGAGAATGAGTCAAAGAAGCCTGAGAGAGAGTAAATAAAGCCTGAAGGTGAGCAACACGAGGTGGGTGTAACAGGAGCCTGGGAATGAGTAACAGGAGCACGAGACCAACCAACACGAGTCCGTGAGAGAGTAACAGGAACCCGAGAGTGAGAAACAGGAGCTCGAGAGCGAATAGCTGGAACTTGAGTGAATAACAGAGGGTAGAGTGAGTAGCAGAAGACAGAGTAGGTAACAGAAGGCATGGTGAGTAACATGAGCCTAAGGGTGAGTAGCAGAAGGCAGAGTGAATGAGTCTTATTACCCTGGAAATATTAAGAGGGGGGTGTGAGTCGGGAGCAGGGCAGTGAAATGGCGGGGGACAGGGCGACTTGGAGGCGATTTGTTTGTGGCCACCCCAAACGGGATTGAGACGTCTGGCAATAGATAGATAGATAGATAGAACTTAGTAATTCTGCTGCATGGGCTCCACTACCAGCGTGGTTAATTTCGCCCCCTTCCCCTTCACACCTTTTATGTTACTTTTTTACACAAGTTCCTGTGGACTTCGTACAAATGAAATGAAAAAAGTTTTTCTAAATCTGCGGACATTTTCAATAATTCCTGGCAACTTAATTGGATATGTTCCCTCGTAGGGTGATTGAGCACTTTATTCAGTACCTAAAATTTTCTTCTGCCTACCGAATGATTATTTTCTTTATGTTTCATATGCATCTAAATTCCATTTTGCCGGATATTTTCGGTAAATGTTAATTTCACATATCAATCGAACATTTTATTTTCTAAAGCTAACACTTTGCCTTAGATACTTTGTATAATACCAGCCCATATTTCTGATTTATTGTATAGATCGAACGAATAATCTTCGCTGTATCTTAATGATCTTCCATATTACTTGATTTTTATCGACTCGTCACAAAAACAGCCTCATTGAGAATACCACTTCAAACGTGAGAGACACAGCCTTCCGCAGGATATATTTAACTAGAGCGAATCCGCAAACCTTTCAGGAACCAACTAATTATCTTTACATCACAAAATGTTTGCAAATACTATTATATTTGTTTCCATACTGTTATTGACCCCACGGCTATCAATTCTAACCAGAAAATCGAAAAAAGTATTTTCTTGTATTTTCTCATGTTGCGATTTCCGACAACTTCTCTCCGTCACGTCGTGCGTGATCACATTTTTTTTTTTCTTTCTGACACTTCCTGGGCTTACCCCGAGCTAATGCAAGAAGAATTAGGTTGATATCTGTCACCATTCTCGGGAAAGAAACGGACAAACGCAGATAGACATTTTAGCATGTCGTGATTTCGGACAATATTGCACCATGGCGTCACGCGCGATCGCCAATAGTTTTGTCTGGTAATATTCTGGCACCCCCTGACCTTACGCCGACCCAGTGGAAAAAGAATTCGGTCGATATCTATTACCGTTCTCATGAAAGAAAGGAACAAACGCACAGGCAGACACATACATAGCTTGACTTTATTGAGATATGGACAGTGGGTATTATCGTCGAGGAAGTGACTGAAGTGAGAGGTCATTTGCGCGTGGAGTGCAACTGGACTTCAGGGTATGGACTTCCTAGAATGTCTTGGAGTCAGGTATTTGTCAGAATCTTACAGTCCGGTAGGTCCTTGATGACCTATATCAGAAGCCTCAAATTAATTTTGAGTATGGTACCCCCACTAAGCGATTCTGAATGTGAGGTAAAAAGGCCATACTTAGTGCGCTTTCTTCTGCTGCTCATCACACACAAGAATCACAGGATCTATACAAAGGAAAAGAATATACGAGAGGCTGTATCAGTGGCAACTTTCAATCACCAACAGCCTTGTAACATGATAATATTCACAACACTGTAACATTAACATAGTAATTATAGAAACCACTAATAAAGTACAGCTCGAACTAACGGGTGAAACTACCTCACTTACATAACAGATTCGAAATGAGCAAAGAATCAGCCAACTTGATGCACGTATACACACTCAATATAAAATAAAACAGTTCACTTTGTACTGCTTAGGATGCAGGAGTGCCGTTAGTCTCAAATTTTATACCATCATCTAATGACTTTTTACCTTGATCTTTGTCATATGCATTTGTTAACACGTTTAACGGCATTTACATAATACACTTAAGTGGAATCCACGGCCAATAGGTAACTGGCTATGACCCTATCCAGGTACCCAAGAATAAGAAATGTTGTGCTAGATGTTAATAATCTTACAAGGTATAACTCAGCCTCTCGCAGCACAAAGATCCATCAATTCACATCTCCCCTGAGGCCCTAGTCACGTTCTCTTTCCCATCTCCCTCTGTGACCTTAATCGTCCTGCCTTTCTGTCATCATCCCAGTTGCATCAAGCCCTGCCACTCGTAAGCGTCTCACGTACCTCGAGGGGAAAAAATAGACCAGTTCACCACCCTGTAAATATTTTCTCAGACTTTCTTGGTAGGGAGGGTTTGGTTTAATTTACAGTCCCGGACTAAAGTTACTCCAATGCTTCGCGTCTTTTTCTTATTCCTTCTGGTGGGTAATATTCCAAAGCTAAAACAGCTTTTGTATGTTCCCTTTCCATACATGATGCTCTGTAAAATGGTGCAACAGAGATGAAAGTGACGGCCATATCCTTGATGCTATGTAGATGCATGGAAATAATTGTCGTAATTTGACGTTGATTGTACATACATATTAGAGCGATACAGTTCTAAGAGCAGAGAAGATGGAAGACATGAAACAAAAGATAAATTTAGAAGATGAAACAAAGATTTTGCAAGAAGAACAAGAAGAAGCGAAGAAGAAGATGGCACTGATTACGGGCAATGGAGTAAATTCTCTTAATCTAAGATACGTTCAAAACCAATTATGTCTAGGCATCTCAAATTGAACGTATCTTGGTTTACTCTTTCTTTTGTTCAAGTTTTCCTGGAAAGAGCACCATCCTTGCAGGATTTCAGCCTTTGACTGAAATCCGCAACGAAATATAAAAAAAAGTACG
This sequence comes from Coenobita brevimanus, assembly GCF_032717465.1. Classification (NCBI taxonomy): domain Eukaryota; kingdom Metazoa; phylum Arthropoda; class Malacostraca; order Decapoda; family Coenobitidae; genus Coenobita; species Coenobita brevimanus. The sequence goes on along the minus strand of NC_137043.1, from coordinate 9,551,806 downwards.
AGGACAAGTGATATAGAAATAAAGCTTTTGCTAAGTTCCATTCTCCCCAGACTATGACATGCAACCATCAAATTGACAATCCAGGTCCCGATGTCAATGCTAAATACGGACACGCTGGAGGAAACAGCACTCTATCCAAGAAAAGGTGAGAAAGTCTGGAGAGGAAAGACAGAGGCAAATAAATAAAGTTGGAAAATTTCTCAGAGAAAGCTGAACACTTGAGCCAGGAGGAAGAGGCGGGATGACACAAAGGATGCAGTGTGGTGACCGGATGTGACATGGAAGAGGTGACTGCCAAAGAGAAGCATGCAACGTCTACTTAACACTCTGAATACGGTGACATCTTTTCCTTGTGCATTTTTCTTACATCCACATTATTAAATTCAAATAAGTAAAGATTCCTCATAATGAACGAGTTAATAGAGCATATGTTAAACTCCATCAGTTACAAAAAACCTCCTATGCTGACTGATGGTAGCAAGAAGCAATTAAGATATGCCGTCATTGTGAAAGGGAAGAGAGGTAAAAGGTATTAAATGTAGAGAAGTAGAATAGAGAAGCATATACAAAATATACAGTAGACAAAGAATTGTTTTTGCCATGGACGACCTACGGGCGTACAGTTTGTTTTAAAGTTAATAGAAAAAATAAAGTTTTCGTGTGTTAAATTTTAACATATTTGGTTAAGTATAAGTGAGTTAAATGAGCTAGTGGAAACATCCTGTTTTTCCTGCATTTGCGGCACCAGCGAAGTGCGTAAGAAAACACACTGTAGCAGTGGAAGGGTTAGATATATTTTTGTGTCAAGGGTCTCATTCTGTTAAATTTTATATTCTTTGATGCTGTCAACAAAATTTAATTTGACTTAGCTTTGATTTTGTGTATGCTACATGATTTCCTAACAGTTCTCAACTTACATTTTATTCTTGCTATTCTTTCAAGACTAATTAGCTCAGTTTTGAAAGAAAAAAAAAAGCACTGGAGATGTTCGATATGACCTTCAATTAATCTTTCTCTACAAGAATTCTTCCAAAAAGTAAATAACATCGCCTGAAGGTAACATAAGTCAGTACTATACATCACAAGACTGAGGGAGTTAATGAACAGAAGCCTGAAAGCAGCCAAAGCGAATTTTAGTGCAGTGTAGGAATAAATCTAATGCTTGCTCTGAGTGTCTGAATGGTAGCAGACCGCAGAAAATATTGTGTGTGAAAAAGAAAAAAATGATTTTATAAAAAATTACAGCAGTAACATATTACCGAAGAGTCAGTTAACGATGGAGAAATGAACAATAGATTCCTAGCAATATACTAGAAGTAAATAAAGCTCAGAAGACTGAAGAGTGGTGAGGCAGGTGATGGTGGTGGTTTGCTCACCGATCAGAGGAAAGACGGGTGATAACACAAAACGAAAGTGCAAAATTGTTTACCAAATGCTTTTAAGTATAAACAATAAGTAAATGAGGGATAGTGTGTCAGTTAAACTGCCACACACACACACACACACACACACACACACACACACACACACACACACAAGCCACATTAAACACCTACCGTCCAATATTTTTTTTCTCTGTCGTGTCCAAATCTTCACAAAACCACCATCCCCCTGGCAGTTAAGACTGAACACCCCCCCAAAATGTGCTGTAGTTCCCAAAGATTTATTTTTCTGTCTGCGGCCCTGTAGATGCATGACGTGATCCCACATGACCCACGATGAGAACCACAAAATTTACTGAAGGTGTTTTGGCAGCAGATACGATACAGTACATCTTCTCGCGTGCGTTCTAATCTTACTTCGCATGCACGAGCGTTGTCTGTTTGCGTGCGTGCATGTGTGGCCGAGTTGAAAGGGCGGGAGTTATCGTGTTAGTGCACAATGCAGCGCCTCTCGCAGCAGGAATGCCCTCCCTAATTAACTGTATATCTACCTGCCTCCGCCTCCCTTCATATGCAGTACAAAATTCTATCTATCTATCTATCTACTGCCAGACGCCATAATCCCGCAAGGGGTGGCCATTTGACTTTTGAGTTATTTGTTTTACGGGGAGGGGCACTAACCCTCCACCAACCCACTTGTCGACATGAAGGGAGCACGTATGGTTTGAGTATATAGTTACCACCCAGCGTTGTAAATGGTTTCTTGGCTTACAGGAAACCATTTGGCTTGTCACTCAATGTAAAGCCACCTGTAAAGCAAAGAAAAGTGTAAAGCTACCTGTAAAGCAAAGAAAAGTGTAAAGCTACCTGTAAAGCAAAGTAATAAAGTGACAGGAAATTACCCAGCGATATTACAGGACTGTGAGAGAGAGAGAGAGAGAGAGAGAGAGAGAGAGAGAGAGAGAGGGGGGGGGGCGGAAAGGGCAGACCGGTAAAGTTAGACATACAAATAAATAACAACAGCCAGTTCCGTATTATCCCTTTCGGCACCAGAAGACCCCTGTCTATAAGAAGACCAGAGATAATCATCAGTCATAAAAATCATCCCTTCCATTCGATGTCCTTTTTTTTTTTTTTTTTTTTAATCGTACACTTTTTGGATAACTTTATTCGCCTATGGAAGACAAATAATGTGAAAATGTTTATGAAGATATACGAAATTCTTGGAAGATATCTAAAACGTAACTTGACAATGAACGACTGCTCCTTGGAGATCACCTCATGTGTCAGGCAATGTATTTCCGATACAATGGAAGGCAAACCACAACAAACCTCCTGGTCCATTTTAAGTTGTTCATTAAAGTGAACACTTCCTATGATTTTTTAAAGACGAAGGTAAGGACAACAAAACCAGACGACTTCCTCTGCCTTCCGAAGCCAGCAAGGAAAAGTAAGGTCTACGGGCAGCGTGGGAAGTGTCAGTGAATTTTCATGGGAAGCGAAGGATGGAAAAGTATATTCTACACCACCTCAACATGTAAGGGAACAAAAATATTTGCTGTATAGCGAACCGCTCTATTCTCCATGATCTGGATGAAAGGAAGAAGCATATTCTCTCTTAGTAAGCTGTGAACATGCAATGTTAGTGTTATTACTATTTCGTAATCTGCCATGTTGCTAGGCAGATTGTTTAAAACGTTTACAACCCCAGTAAAGAAGAATTTAGTTTCGTTTGAGCTGGAAATGTTTGCCAGAGCCCATATAGCAATTATCACTACAGTTATTCGACCGATCGAATGTGGAATACTGACATATTTTATATATATATATATATATATATATATATATATATATATATATATATATATATACTTGGAACAAATGCTAAAATTAACGAAAGATCATGATAGCGAAGTAAAAAGACGCATTACAATTGGATGGAAAGTTTTCGGTAATCATAGAGACATGAAAAGTAACTTGCCAGTTTGTATGAAACGAAAAGTATATAACGAATGTGTAATTCCAGCTATGGCGTACGATTGTGAGACCTGGAAACTGACTATATTAATGGAAAATAAACTAATCCGTTCTCAGAGAGCAATGGAAAGGTCAGTGTTGGGAATATCTTTAAGAGACAGGAAAAGATCAACTTGGGTGAGAGAGCAAACTAAAGTCAAAGATATTATAGAAGTTATAAAAGAACAGAAATGGAGGTGGGCAGGCCATATAGCAAGAATAAAGGATAACCGATGGAGTAAGAGGCTGACGGACTGGACACCAAGAGAATGTAAGCGTAGCAGAAAAAGGCCAGACAGAAGATGGAGAGATGAGATAGAGAAATTTGCAGGGAAAACGTGGCAAAGATTGGCTCAGTCAAGGAATTCGTGGAAAAGGTTGGGGGGGGGCTTTTGTTCAGCAGTGGACTAGTTATGGTGGATGATGATGATGATGATGATATATATATATATATATATATATATATATATATATATATACATATATATATATATATATATATATATATATATATATATATATATATATACATATATATATATATATATATATATATATATATATATATATATATATATATATATATATATATATATATATATGTAATGCACCATCAAATTCCCTCGTTCTGTGTGCTTTCTCAAACATATTAAGCTCTAATAAACTTTCCTAGTATATCTTGTTCTTTAATATGGAAATAATTTTCTTCGCTCTTTGCTGTTCTCTCTCTAGTTTCTCTTTTAATGTATTGTGGCTACTATAATAGAGCACAGTATACAAGACGCGGGCCTACTTGGGATTTGTATTTCGTTTGAACGATATTCTTATGATTATTCCTCAGCAATTTTCTTGGTTTAAATTCTCTGGTTAATTAAGCGTTATTAACTTGTCATTACTACTTTATATTTTCATGGAAATTCACGTATATTAATGTAATATAAATATTAAAACACTTCTACAAGTATTAAAAGTTTATAAAAAAAAATCTCTGAATTAAAATTTGGGTGTGTCGACTTTCGATTGCTAGTAAATTAGGTGAAGATTATAACATAAGCGTTCTTCAGTATTATTTACTTAATTTTAGGAAGAGAATGCGACCTAAACTGACTTTTGTGGCACTCTTTTTGTATTATTCATCCAGGTTTGTTCTTTTCCATTAATTTTAACACTTTCTTTAGAGCTTGCTATCCAGTTGAGAAAATTTCGAGATTGGTTAAAACACGATCGAATGAGTGTGGGATATGATTTTTGTGTGTAAAACTGCCCGACAACAGCAACAATTCACACAAACGAGACACTGTATAGGTTACATAAGGTTTAACTCTGTAATGACGCCAAGCAACAGTCAAAATCACAGGAAAGTTGAGGATATCAAGTATAGTTATTAGTGTGTGTGTCGGTGTTGGAACTATGTCACCATCTGTCTTCTTAATTTTCTTCGCTTTCACAACTTGCTGATCAGTGAGCCCACGCGCAAACCGTGCTTCGTCATACGTACAGTAGTCCATTTCTTAGCACAGCTGACTACTCTTGAGGAGTTTAACTTAACATCGGGGGAGCTGAATATAGACTGACTCGCCTTGCAAGTCAAGGATAAAATGCATGGTCTCTTATAAGCATCAGACACTTCTGCAAACAAACGGTTATCATATTGAGTGAACCTTTGAGAACACACCACAAGCTCCCACCAGCTACTGGTGCGTGATGAAGACATTACTTTTCCTCAGACCCATTTCCTCATCGGGCCAGATGACTATGATGACTGTGTACTGTACAAAATAATTCCGATACACACCACTCAAAAGCTGATCGAACTGCTCTTGTGGGACGAGGATGGAACCCCCTAGATGGAGGCCTACGTCCACTGTCTGCCTGGAAAGGCTCCAGAGTCACTACAAGAAACTTAGACTCTGAAGGAATATTCTGTTACCGTTCAGAGGGTCGTGGTGTAATAATGCCGGCCAATCTACTGTAATAAATTACAAATCTTCACTCCCCATCTCCACATCCACCCACCCTGTATGAAACTCAACAAGGGGAGGTGAAATGACGAGGCAAAGAGCACCTACCAGCCTCCGGGTTAGTGGAGTATACTCGTATGCAGGTAATCACTACACAATAGCACGACAGCTCCAGACCCATAAATGTCAGTCCATGTGGTGCCCTCTTGACTAGTCAAAAATGTCTTGGTGCTTGACTTGATCGGGTCTCACCAAACTTCTTGTCTACCTGGACTAGGCAACGAAAGAGATGTGTTGCTAGCCAGTAGGCGCAACGTGCACCACCGTCCAACCACTAGGCCACCCATCTCTTTAGCAACACAGGACGCCACACACGACAAACTCGTGAAGGGCAGGGAACATCGGTATCACCAGCAGGCCCCGTCCACTGGTGATTAAGGGGGAAGCCTTAGTCCACGAAACTAATGGACATCAATCCTTCAGAGGTAGAGGGGCGACCCAAATAGCAGACGCAATCGACTCTGCTTCAAGTTCCACCACATGTCATTGTGACCCCTCAATGGAGGAAGGCTGAAAGATGGACTCCTAAATGACGGTAGAGAAAAATACAGAGCAAATAAGTTTCTTTACGGGAGACAAAGGCGCAGTTAAGAGTCGCATTGTGAAGGTCTACTTTTACATTGTAAAAATGACATAGGCCTATTTTGGAATTTTTGAAGCTATGGTTGGTGTGATACTCGTATGTTTTGTGTGTGTGTGTGTGTGTGTGTGTGTGTGTGTGTGTGTGTGTGTAAGGGGAGTTGCACCATCCAATATTTTCAGTTTATGCAACTCGTATGTATCAATATTGGTTTCTGATCTGTACAGTATGTAACTAACCGTATTTCTCTACTAAGACGTATATAAATAGTTACTTTCACATATTGGAGGAAGTGGCTCAGAGACTGGGTCAGCCACTGATGCACTGGATTTTGGAATTACTCGAACTGACTGTGGTTTATTCACCAGATCTAAATGGAATAAGTAGACTTCAGCTGGAATAAATGAAAATCCTTATCAAGATTTTAGGTAACCTTGCTGCGGCGGTGGAGTGCTTAAAGATGAATAAACCCGTAAGCCTATTTAAGGTTTGCAATTCAAATTCCGAAGGCATTGAGTTAAAAGAATCCCAATACCAGATACAGTTTACTAGAATGGTTCGGTATTCATTTCATTGTTGAAGTAATTTGAGCCAGTTTGTTTCTCCTTTGTCCCTCTTCACCCAGCAGTTCAGCTCAGGACTTCAATGCAGATTCCACTGTTGCTGGCCGCATTTTTGGGGAAGACAGGGTGGGCAAAACTTGTATGTCTATCCTATTGATAGACATTACATTAACACCTCTTATTGTAATTCTGTGCTGCATACTTACTACATCTATGGGAGGAAAATAGATGAACACTGCAGTAAAGTTTTATCGGACATTAGTACTCTACTCGACATACGGAAAAACAATCACGCGCACGCGCGTTTGCGCCTGTCTGTGTGTGTGGGTGCATCTTTGTGTGAGCGCGTGCGTGCGTGCGTACGTGCGAGTGTGTGTTGGGGGGGTGTACGACAGACAATATTTTCCTCTGCTGGAAAACGTTGTAATTTATATTTTTATTAGAGGAACTGCCAGCGGGTAATTAAAAAAAAAAAAATTGTTAATCACAGCCTGGTGGCCGCTGTCCTTTGAGGTGGCAATGATTTTATAACACACGGAATATTTTTTGCACTGGAATAATTTCGTTGGCAAAGGATGATAAAGATTAAAGCAGCATTTTATTTTCCTCGTCCTCTTCTAATAAAAAGAAGTACCCCAAAAAATCGTTTGCATATATACAACTTAAAATGCCTTAAAATTTTCATGAAGGAGGCCAGCCACGGCTTTCCTTACTCAGTGTGAAAGAACAGCATTGCTATAATTTATTTGCAGTTGACTGCCGTGTTAAAATAATTGTTTATACTGTCTGATAAAATCGAGAAAAAGCAAATGTGAATCTTTGTCAGTATTAAAAAAAAAAAAAAAGTTATTCTGCAAGTTGTCTTTACCAAAATGAAACTACAGCAGCAGTAGCTTGGAAAAAACACCTAGGAAGCTACTAGACGTGGCGGTGCGAGTGGCTGTGACTGTGCTGAGGAACATCTTACTGCCTGTTGCTATGTTGTTCGCTCACTGTAACGGGGAATAGAAAAATTGTACACAAAGTGAATTCACGGAGATGAAAAAACACATTCAGAAGGTTATGCATGTGAGGTATTGCTAAGATTTCGCATGCTTGAATGATGTGTGTGTGTGTAGGCGGGGGGGGTGTAATATTGATTTATTTGTTCATTGCAGCCAATAGCTGAAAATACATAAGATCATAATCTAGCACCCCAACCTACGAGGAGTAGAAGACTCACCATGGCTGCTTCTGATGACTGGTGAAACTCTACAAAGCCTCGACTAGGCGGGAGGGAGCTTTAGGCACAAGGGACAAACCTTTAACTCCTTACCCCGCCGAGCTTCAAACTCTTGCGGCTCTTCCAGCACAATTAGCCTTGTGTTACACCTGTCAGGAGAAAGTTCTGTAATGGAAACCCAGAACGAACTCTGTCTTGAGTCAGTTGGATAGCAAATCAAGTGCTCTCTCTCTCTCTCTCTCTCTCTCTCTCTCTCTCTCTCACACACACACACACACACACACACACAGTCAAAATCTAAAATCCGATTTTGTATTCGCTATTTAGGATCATTTGGTGGTGGCAAGATTATACAGACACCCTAAACGAGTTAACTAAGATTTCCTTTTCGCCCTTGATTATCAGGGAGAGAATACAGTAAAACTGTCTTTTGGAAGTCACAGTAAAAAGTATACTGACGCCACACGTAATGAAGAGCTTCAGGATATTATTTCCTTCCACGAACAGCCCTCTCCTAACTTGCGCAAAATAGTCTGCCAGCACGAAGTTAAAATAATATGTCTTAGCGTTAAGGAAGACAATTGCAGCTGAAACGAACGCATCGTTAAACAGTTCGGCTATTTGGAGGAAGACGAGAATGAGGAACTGACTAGTCGAGGACATGGAAAATTAAGTAATGGAGAAGGAGACCGAGAACTAAGTGGGAGAGTACTTGGAGTTAATGGAGAGTGAGAGACTGACTAGGCAGTGTATGGGAGTTAGATGACTGTGAGGAGAACTAGTGGCAGATCAAAAACAAGATGGGGGGAAGAATATATGGAATGAATAGAAAATAGGAGGCTACTCAAGAGGAAGTATGAACATTAGTGGCTGGAGGGAAAGTGAGAGAAAAATCGATAATCGGGTGGAGGGATAAGCTGCGAGATTAGCTGGTGTATGAGATTATGGTGGTTGGGAGGAGATGGAGGGGGAGACAAGAACGATGTGGAGAGCCACGGTGAGAGTGTATGTTAGGTACGGTGGTGTGCGAGCAAAATGATATCGATATTAAATAGGGACAGAGACGAATGGAGGTCGTTTTGTTGAAATCACAGATGATTGATTATTTATGTACAACACACACACACACACACACATATATATATATATATATATATATATATATATATATATATTTTCTCTCTCTCTCTCTCTCTGTATATATATATATATATATATATATATATATTCTATCAGTGTAACTTATAAGATGCCCAGTGACGAGTTTCCCTGATTCCATGGCATGACAGTCTTAATTGACGTTTCGATATGAATCCGTGAAAACCACCTCTCACACCATAACGTGTCAGGCATTAGACAGACAGATAGACAGACAGATAGATAATAGAACCAGCACTCTCATTTACTTACACTACTTTCCCTGCTTTCCCTTGTTCATCATATGAATTGCGTGATATATCCTGAAATTTATTAACTGCAGCGGCTGGACTTGAAACCTAATGCAGCTGTGTGCAAACTTGTGAGAGTTAGACCAGTGACGGGAAAAAAACGCCTAAATTCACACTCCAGACTTTGGAGCGAGAGGTAACTGCATATTGACGAATTACTTGTTGACATTACGTGCCGTCTGGGGGTTCGTGTTTAGTATTTTTATTCCATGTTACTGAGTAATGGATGGTACTGACAATTGGAGGTGTGTGGTACGTAGGAGGACTGCTAGGCCTTAGCGAACGAACTGTTAAATCTATGCCCAGAATAGGATGTATAAAACAAAAAAGCATTAGTTTGTAAACAACACTGGGAAATACCTACATCTGCAGTTTTTTAGAACTTGTTAATAATAGTTTGTATTGTACAACTCAGTTCCAACTATATCTCATTTGCTGCAGCCTGCCCTTTAATCATAATATAAACTTTTACTTGGTTTGTTATGAACGTTACTAGCGTCCCACCAAATTACCGAGCTCTCTCTCTCTCTCTCTCTCTCTAACACACACACACACACACACACACAAAGACTTAATATATACTGATTAAAAAATTCTTCAGTTTGTCTCATATTCAGTGTGTGTTGCCAGTTCAACATTGTTATATACAGAATCCCAAGTCACTCAGTATTACAACAAAACTCAAATATTACATGCCTGCCGACCTTAAATATGCAATCCTAACAAAATCATGCAGCCATTTGACCAAATCCACGTCTAGTTTGAATATAATCCGAATAAAGTTTCTGGTGAGACGGTTAGTTTTTGTGATGCATGATGGTGTTTACCTAGTAAGGCTGGGGTCCTGCACCATACTAAAGCTGGTGGTGTTGTCGGCACTCTGCTGTTGTCCCAGCTGGCCGGCGCGGAGGACATGGACAAAAAGTGGTGGGGAGACGAACAGAATGTAGGGACGAGCAAAGAAGATGAAGAAGATAACGGCTAGAGCACAGATGGAACAGGTGGCGATAAGAAGAACATAAGGCAGGGATCCAGTTCTTACTGACAATGTAGTGAAGATAACGATATGTTTTCCCGTTACCTGCATGTAAAGGATTAATAATTATGTGCCCAGTGCGTGACTTTTGTAAAGCAATCTGCGGTGAACTCATCGCAGTGTGTCTTCACAGAATGAATGAATAGGACTGAACAGCACTTAACATCACCATTAGTTAACAGAGAGTTATTCACTGAAGGATAAACTGAGGCGGAACACTGCTGATGGCTTCATATGAAAATGGTCGTTAACAACAGTGATAATTTAAGGCGTTAGCTCAGTCGGTAGAGAGGTGGCCTGCAGTCTTACCGGACCCAGGTTCAAATCCCCGCTGGGGCAGGGAGCAGTTTAAGGATTTGAATTTCATGAAGGCAGACTTTACCGATCTACCAGAAGACCCGCCGACATGTCGTAAAAATACCCCAGCTATTATCAATACACCAGTCCTGTATGAAACTGCCCTAGCATGTATTCAGTATGGACTGTGGGTGTTAGCGCCAAAGTGGTGACATGTAGAGGTGTATGGTGTGTAGGAGGACTACTGGGCCTTGAAAGCAGGCCGTGAAGCCTATGCCCAAAGTCGGACACATTAAAAAAAAAAAAAAAAAAAAAATAGAGGCAATAGGAGATTAAATCAGACTGATGGACTGAAACCATTTGGTGGCTGGATGGGAATCAGTGATCTCTGCCACACTTTGACGAAGCAATTACTCATTTGTAGTGCAAAGGAAACTGTTTCACTTTATTTTTTTAGTTTTGTGTGTGTGTGTGTGTGTGTGTGTGTGTGTGTGTGTGTGTGTGTGTGTGTGTGTGTGTGTGTGTGTGCGTGTGTGTGTGTGTGTTCTTCTGAGGAGCGAACATGAAGCAGTTGTCACCTAGAAATATGGATTTGTGTGTGAGAGAGAGACAGGATTTCGAACGTTTGGATGTGTGCATGAATGTGTAGTTGTTTTACTGTCTGATATCTGCACTGCTTTCATTCTGTCTCTATATTTGTTTCCACATCCTATATCGCCTCATATTTCAGGCGGAGAATAGTTTCGACAGATGATGATAATGATGATCATGTTGATGATGATAAAGGTGATGGTGATGATGATGATGATGATGATGATACTGATGATGAACGGAAAGAAGTGTGAAGAGACTGTGCAATGTAATGCAGAATGCAGAAGAGTAATTAGGATAACCAAACTAGATCCGTCTAAGGATGATGTTAGAGTCACCATACACGGACAGAATATATCGGATTATGTGCGTGACGTATAAGTAGTATATGGAATTATAAATATTAGTCCATTAGATATAGTATGAAAGACTGTAGCCTATAGAGACGTGATGTGAAAAGAGGGACCCTACCTACATTATTCTTACATTCTTGCTCAACATATACATTTTCTTTAATACGTGTTTGTATTATCCGCTAATAGTTTCCGTCCAGGTAGGATATAAGTACGGAGAGGTAGCATAAGCATTTTTATAATACAGTTAACACAAAGGTAATTCAGGCAACCTTAAGTATAATGCAGCTATTAACGAAGCAGGTTTTAAACAGAAAAAATAATGAGAATAATTTAACGGATTGTCTCGTAAGGCAGTGGATGTCCTGCTTATTATAACCATTTACTTGTAATAATGATTATGATCAGTCCACTAAGTTTATCTCTTATGAATTAAAATCTAAAAGCAGGTCACAATCTCTGCGTTACTTGTAACATTTATCCAGAATGACGTTTTACGATTAATAGGTTTTCCTCCCTATCATCCAGTCGGCCAAAAGGTGACTCACTAATAAACACAGACATTAATACCGTGACGTTAGAGATTTCATGAAATTTTTAAAAGGAGCTTTGTCAAATACAATTATAATAATCGACACAAACGTATAATACCGTTTTGTTTATACTACCGTTTAAAGTTCAGCTAAAGGTAATGACTACCAATAATTCAATGGAAATTTTAAATCTTCTCTCAGGTAGCACGTCGGCAGCTACACATTTCCTTAAGAAGATATTTCATAACCATGTGCCTCTGCAAGACTATAATGTGAACGTTCATACATGCCCAACAGCAGAAAAATTTAATAAAAAATTCAGTGTCCGGAATAATTTACCAGATTAACCCATGAGTGGTAGGAAAATAAGTACTCCTTGTACAGCTGTCTAACAGTGATAATTATTAACCTGGTCAGCGTGTATGTTACTCCCAGACGTTGCTGCAGCCATCACTGTAACCTCGTCGCTGTGTCACTGTACTCTTTTTACGCATACCTGGCCTAAAATTGTCATCTCTTCATCTTGAATTCTGAGTTCTAACTGTAGATTAATTCAGGAATATGATGCCAACCATGAAGCAGTGCAAGGGAAAGGGTGAGTTGTGGTAATGTCTTTTTCTGCAACTGAGCTACGTGAAGCAGGCTACAAAGGGACGAAAATTTGGGTCAACTTAAGGTGAAAGAACTATAGCGGATGTTGGCATGTTTTATATACAACACTGCTTATATGATGCGGACATTTGGGTACTTAGCTGATAGTGTTTCAGGACGATACTGAATGTGACAGACGTACGAAAAACTGTTTTTCCCTCAGGGCCGTTTCTCCCACGTCGTAATTGTAACTCCCTTGTGAAGGTGGGAATATTATTGTTTTGGTGGTGTTCCATAGTGAAATAATGTATATTATGGTTTTGGTGGTGTTCCATAGTCAGTTTAGGGATAATACGGCTTCGATGGCGTTCCACAATTAAGTGTGTACAATGGTTATGGTGATGTTCTGTGCTGCTACACATCAGTTGACAGAGGCCATACTTCAGTGACCTGGCCACCTTTGCTTATGTAACTGAAGATGCACTACAGGCCTATGGCAAAAGCCAAACTACTGATTCTCTTGGTTGTATGTCCTCCCCTCCTCCCCCCATTGCAATAATTCATTCTAGGATAAGTTTAAAATATGGTAAGAAATTTTGCATCAGTGTCCCTGCAAGTCAGGCTGTGAATTGGACAGAATATTGCCCAGTTCAGTCTTGATAAATGAGTTCCTTGGAAAATTATCTCAAAATCCAAGTTTAATGTCTGGTCGGATATTCATGATGCCTTTGAGCTAATGTGGGGTCACTCATTCAGTTACTTAAAAACATGGATATTATCCGTCTTTTTCAAAACTGTACTTTGGGTGCATTTTACATGAGGTTAGTGGTGGTGAAGGAGGACATAGCAAGAACAGGAAGATTCGCCTGCACTGACTTTACCAGATGGAAGTGTGGATAGGGGACACAGTACAGCACGTGGAACACTTTTAACAGGGCTGTCTTCCCCCCCCCCCCTTCCGTCACTGACTCTAGTCATTACTCTGTCTCTTCACCAGTACACTGGGTAACGTTCTGACGTTGCCTGCATGTTTCTTCTTTTACGAGTACGTCAGGCAGATATTTCTTATCTCTCCATACAGTCTTACCTCTTTTAAGTCCATTGATTTAACTGGTACTGTCACTCATTCACATACACTGTTTAGTCTGCTTTCTTCCCAGCTAGGACTCTGTCATGTGTCCAGGCATCTCGAACAAATTCTCATTTTGGCCATATTTTGCTTGACTGCGTTGAAGTGGAATGTTTATTAATAATTTTCTATTGAATAATATCGAAAAGTAAGATTATGCTTCTTGTTGGTATTTTTAGTTAGTTGTTTTTCAGAAAGGGGCACTAACCGTAAGCCAACCCACTTGTTGTCACGTAGGGAACACGCGTTGGCTGGTTATAAGGTTATCACCCAGCGCTATAAATGCTTTCCTGGTTTACAGGGAATCATATGGCTTGCCACTCAATGTAGAGGTACGTTAAAGACCGAGCACCACTACACTAAGTGGGTGGATGATGTTGGGGGGAAGGGGAGGCCAAGGATGAGATGGAGGGATGGAGTGGAGAGGTATATGAGAGAGGGGGGTGTTAAATGGGCGCAGGGCAATGAAGTGGTGGGGCAGAGGGCGACGTGGAGGCGATTTGTTTGTGGCCACCATTTGCGGGATTGAGGCGTCTGGCAATATACAGATAGATAGAAGATTATGCCCTACCAGTGGCTGAATCGGTAGAGAGGCGGCCTGCAGTCCTGATGGACCCAGGTTTGCATCCCGGCTGGGGCAGGGAACAGTTTAAGGATTTGAATTTCATAAAAGCAGACTTTACTGGTCTACCAGATGACCCTCCGACATGTCATAAAAATACCCACGCTAATACCAATACACCAGTCCTGCATGAGACAGTCCTAGCATGTGTTCAATATGGACGGTGGGTGTTAGCGCCGAAGTGGTGACATGTAGAGAGGTGTATGGTATGTAGGAGGACTACTGGGCCTTGAGAGCAGGCTGTGAAACCTATGCCCAGAGTCGGACACATGAAAAAAAAATCCGGATACTACATCATATACCAAGTTTTAATGGACAACGGAAATGGTGTGCGTGACGGTAAATCAGGCACTTTACTAAATTAGACGGTCCAGAAACGAGGAGAGGGGTCTGAGGGGAAGGTCGATAGATCTTGTTAAGTGGATAATGAGTTCTGACCTCCCCTTACCAGCACCCCATATACAGGTAATTTGTGGCTTAGCGGGATGGACTGCCTGCATTAACTCCTTCAGTACCTTTCTATTTAATTCATCCCTAAACAAGTTAAAATCGTACTTATTTACCCTCTTCTAATGTAGTCACAAACTGAGATTCTCTTTCCTGCAGGGTTACTGGAAATCACTAGGGAACTGTCATCTGAAAGCAACATCAGATTCACACCCAGTCCATCCCATCTTGTCCCTCCAGCCTCCGTATGTTTAAAAAGATCTTTCCTCCAGTTACCCTTTCATTTACTAATATACCATCAGTTTTTGAGCAGAATAAACAACCATATTCACAACAGATTTCACTGTTGTAATCTTTTCTCCCTTTCTCAGGTCAGTCAGCCTGTTGGACACTCCTTGATATCCCCTACTTCCTCTTCACACACTGAGGACCTTTTAATGTACAGCCACAAGCAAAAATTCTCCGACAACCCTCTGTCAGCATCGTGTCATGCCTTCCATATTTCTTATTCCTCCCCAAATGATAGAACGTATCCTTCCATCTCATACTCTTTTGTTGTGTACTTGACATAAAAAAAATAGTTCATGTATGACTTCTCATTGCCAAAGCCGGCAGAGAGGTGTCGCCGAACTTTTGCTCAAGGCTGTACTTTTGTTGCGATTAATCATCTTGGAGTAAGATTGAAACTAAACAAAAGAAAAAAAGTGCATCTTGGCTTGGCTTTCGTGCAGTCGATAGTTATTTACATCGCGGATTTTCCGAATATGATAGTTTATTCAGTGTTGTTTCCTACGTAACATGTTATCAATACACACTTACCTTAACTTGATGGATAGATATTTTTCACTAAAAGTTGTGTATCTCCAAGTCTTTGTGTGAGTGTGTGAGTGTGTGTGTGTGTGTGTGTGTGTGTGTGTGTGTGTGTGTGTGTGTGTGTGTGTGAGAGAGAGAGAGAGAGAGAGAGAGAGTATCCAGTAACTATGGTTCAGCAATACAGAACCTTCTATCACACTGATATGTACAGTATATAGACTGTACCGGTAATATTGATGAGATTCCATATCAGTCTGACATATACATATAAAAGCTTCACAAATGTCTCTCTCCCGTCACTATTCCTTACCCACCGTCATCAGCCCTTCCACTTAACCTCTTAACCGCTTCAGGCCGATGACGTATTTTATTCAACTTAGGACAGCCAAATTGTGAGTGGAGTTAAAGAAGTCAGTATCAATCTTCTGTTCGAAAAGTTTCTCCAAGTCTACTAAAAAAAAAAAAAAAAGGCTGGGGATGACAAGTAGGAAATATTAATACGCCATCGAAATAAAGGGTTCAGCTTCTTTATCCACCTCTTCCCCGCCCATTGCAATTCATGTCTTTCCCGTGACAGGCATTTGTGATTAGCACCGAAAATTGTCTGGTCTGAGCTACCTCCATAAACAGGCATTTGGCGTTTTTTTTTAAGTCTGTTGTATTAAGCCCAGAGCCATAGCTACAACATTTTAGCGAAATCATGATTTATATGGCAGGTAAGGCTCCCTTCATCCACTCATCGGATATACTGCTACATTCAGATGGCTGTATACTGAGTGATCAAACAATGGTTTCTTGCATACCAAGAAACCATATACATTACTACGCTGGGTGGTAACCATATAACCATAAGACATCGGGTAGTTTAGTGGGTTAAGGCACTCCAACCGGACTGAGTCTGTGAGGGTTTACATCCAAGGGAAGGGTTGGGGTTATTTCTCACACAATGTCACTCAGGGAAAAGTGAGGCTGGTCACCCGTGTTAATAATTACGATTTCGGAATCGATTCTTGCCAAGTCTTGAGCACGTCAGACGGCATTCACCTGAGCTTGCCACTTCTACTCGAAGCCCAGCGGCGCCGGCATTTCGGCAATAGTTCATTAAGAACTGAATTGCCACACCCCACCTCTGAATCGATTCACTTCTCTCTCCGAACCCAACAACCACATTGTACGCACCGCTGACAGTGTTTGGCAGCTCTCACTCAATCAGCCCACTGACCTGTTGGCTTGTGAAATGGTTCTCTGGTAGCCCATCAGAACTGCAGGAATCGACTCGGAAATCGATGCACACCGAACCATACTGGTAATTATGACGAGGTGAATCGAGATTCCAAATTCCTTAACAACTTTGGAGGAATTCTCTCAGTATGTGCAGTAGGGTCGGGAAAGATGGTGCTTTGAATATATCAGTCGGCCAGCGGTGAGTAAAATGAGAAAATTATATTATTCACTGTGGATGATATTCTTAACTGAATATGTAGGTATAACTATATATTACAGTACATATATACGTACGTACTGTGTATATATATATATATATATATATATATATATATATATATATATATATATATATATATATATAATACTGCTACATTCAGGCACTCCAACCGGACTGAGCCTGTGAGGGTTTACATCCAAGGGAAGGGTTGGGTTTATTTCTCACACAGTCACTCAGGGAAGAGTGAGGCTGCTCAATATATATATATATATATATATATATATATATATATAACAATAATTGACCTAAACCCCAGCAGAGTAGCAAGATTGAAATTGCAGAACAATAAAACATTTTGATCTCATAAACTCAGTTAAGTGCGCTTTGTGAGCGCGTGACGTGCAAGCGAGCATTTATACATAAGCCCATGATAATAATTTCATCTTGATGTGGACATTCAACATTTCTGGTGAATAATAACAGAAGAATAACTGCGCTAAAATATTAACTCCCTCACGCTTACTTTCATGTTTCCTCCCTGGATGTGCATATGGCGAGGTGCCGTAGCATTTATAACATGTGCAATGTTTAGTTCTCTGCTCTCGACTTGCCGTGTCAACGAGTTGCTTCGATAAACGCTTAGCTACTGATCGAATGATAAAATCCAGAAATAGGGAGATTACCCCTGCTGATTTTACCCTTGTTGATTTCATAGTGTAGCATGTCAGTTGAGGCCCTTGGTACATTGCCTTGGAAAGCTTGGATTGCAAGTGGGTTCTTTGATCTCATGAGTAAATAGATAGATAAAAAAATTGTTGAATGTATCCATTACCTTCTGAAAAAATCCCTTCTCTATCTCACGTAATAGAAAAGTTATTAGCCTCTGAAAAGCATCACGATCGGGGCCGTGTCGTGTTGGGCCAGGCCGGGTCGTGTGCATCCTCTCATTTCTCATTTGAACATAAGGTTAACATAGCTTCGCTCGCTGCGCTTGCTCGTTCGTAATAATAATAGAATTAATAATAATAATAATAATAATAATAATCGTCGTCGTCGTCGTCGTCGTCGCAGCAGCAGCAGTGGTGGTAGTAGTAGTAGTAGTAGTAGTAGTAGTAGATGGTTGGTAACCACAGTCGTTGGCGTGCTTGGGGCCAACGGATTGTAATATGAGGGTTAGTGTTAACCTTCACATTGCAGCTCCAAATGGTGAACTGTATTAGGAAGGTTGCTTTTGATCTTGGCAGTATAATTCCCCAGTGGATGGAGGTGATTATTTAAAAAAAAAAGTAGTAATGTAATAGTAGTAGTAGTAGTAGTAAACACCAGAAAATGATTCAATGCTGTTTTCTGGAAGAGGAAGAGAAAGAATGGCATAGTTAGGAACATTCTTCCCTGTGTTCATTTACTACCTGAAAGTGACAGTAGAGCCCTCCAGTGCCAGATGTGGTGAGGAGAGTGGAAGGAGGGGAGGCGTGGGGGAAAAGAAAAGAATTGTAGGTGGGAGTGAAAGAAAAGCACAAGGAAAATGTATGATGGGACTCCTGGAAGTGAGAATGAAGGGAAGAAGTATGAGTTAGAGGAACATTATACAGTAAAGTGATGGAACTTGAAGACATACTGTGTGGGTGAATGCAAATTGTGTCTACAACGAAGACTGGGAGTGAGAGGACCAAAAATACATAAACAACTGTTGGTTTAAGAAGGAAAACATTCAACACCGAGCAGCTTAGAACACCATGGGAGAGGTATTAGATCAAGTCAACGTGGAGTGTACCTTGATTTATATTCAACGATAAAATTATCATGTTTCAAGAAGAGGACGTCGCTTTCCAGCCTGTTTTTACTTACCCAGTACATGAATCAACTCCCAAGGCAGTGCTTCATGGTACTCACCCCTGGTTACCCTCATTTTTCTGTCTGCATCTGTTTTGTATTATGCAGGACCTTGGGTGTTTTCATGTTCTTTTATTCGACACTGCCTTTTTTTTTTCTTTCATTTATTTCGTTAAAATTCCACAAGTTTCTACCAACTGCCATGACCATCATTTACTTCTTATATTGATTCTTATTCTCAGTAAATGGTATGAAGAGCAAGCATGTGACAGTATACACAGTATGTGGAGACGACATACCGTAAGTAATACATATATCTGCTAACCAAGGACACATTACTTTGTTACTCCACCGTCATGGCTGAAGATGATTATTTTGTGACCAAATTGTTCGAATGTTTGTTAACACTGGATAGTTAACTTATTCATCTGTAGTACTGTAAGTAACCTGGGGCAGGACATACCTCATAACACCGAGAGGTAAAGAAAAACAGTTGCCAAACAACTAATGAAATACAAGAATACTGGCAAGACTCTGACCCACTGAACTTTCTACTGAACATGAAACTAGCTTACTAATCTTTTTCTGGTATTTAAGAAAAAAAACTAAGATTATATAAAACAAACGAAATTAATGTGTTCTCGTCACAATCTAAAGAATGAACTGAGCCTCGTAGTTACTGGGCGTGTCCCTGAGAAGTGGATGGTGAGTCTTTTTACAGGCAGCAGCTCGCCTCTCAAAGACAGAGGAACTTCCGTGTCGGAAATTAAAGAAGAAGCATTTAGCGAGAAGGTAAATTTCACTATGTCAGGGTCCACACTGTCCTGCTCTCGCTAAATGTGAATCCACATGTCCATACACTATAGTGGATTACTCTCTCTCTCTCTCTCTCTCTCTCTCTCTCTCTCTCTAGCGAGAAGCCTTATTTCCAAAAGAGGAAAAATTAGCTGCCCACTGCCTCCCCCAGTCGTACCTCCCTCATTCATATACTTCTGCATTACTTCAGTCTTGCAAGTTTTTCATAAATTTTACACAATGTTAATCTATGTAATCTCAACATCACTTTCTGCCACAACTACTGTACACCATGTGCTAGTAACCTGGGGTATATGCTACCGTAAAGCACAAATAAAGAAGCCGAGGTGTAGAAGCAAATGAGAGCAAAACACAAGTACACCGCCTTCAGAAAGGGAACCAGAGTGTTAAAACCCGTGTGATAACCAAAAGGCAACTAAACACACATTTAAGTGGAATATACAATGAGGAGGTTACCCATCCAGGTTTAAGGAAGGGATGAGTGGACAGGTTGTATTTGTATTCTGTTCAGTTGAAAGCTTCAAATACTCTTCTAATATTACAGGTATGTGTTAAAAAATACGAACTTAATTGCATAATATCAATGAAAGAAAAACTAGGAACCTGACAATATTTGGCTGTTTTAAGTACGTAAAAAAATCTCTGACAAAATTGATGCTACGTGTGGCACAGACTTCTCCGATAGTGTTGTATTTATTTTAATTACGGATGAAGTGAGAAGCATTTGAAAAAGCGAAACGTGCAGTCATCACCATATGATTGGGTTTGACTAGAGAAACTCAACAATTCAGGTCACTGATTAGTAGGAGGAAGAGGTAAAAGGGTGGTTTTCCATGCATTAAAAAAAATCTTTGTCTCATTACAGTAGTACAGAAACTTCTAACGTCAGACGATTTCAGCCAGTTCAGGGGAGAGCACTCATGCTAATGAAGCTGAGAAATATTTATGTATTTTGCTCAAAACAAACCCTCACAAATTTTATGTCTGGAAAAATAAACACTAAATTTCTTTATCCAGTTTGTTTGAGCATTAACTTTTTTTTCTTTTTGCATCTTTCCTATTTGAATCCAGGACTGCATTTACCAATAAAAACCTTTGACATTCCTAGGAATGCAAACCACTTTTTCGTCCTACTTGACTTTTAAAATACCACCTCCTCATTGTATAATCAATCATAATTTTGGCCATAACGAAGTGTGCTGTTTCACATACTTCTCCAGTTTTGAAGGTGGCTAAGGCATATTTGTTATTTTTCTTTCTCGCCGCTCACGGTCTCACCGCTCACCGTTGGCGGTGAGGAGTGAGAAGGGAGGTTCTCATTGAAAGGGTCTCCATAGTAACAGGGAGCATCATAAAAAATTTTCCGAGAGCAAACTATGGTATTATTCATCTCTCATGTTCAGGTTGCACGAGTCTCCTGCTGTGGGGTTGAGTTATGCAGTTTTGCCTTGCTTGTTAAAAATGGTGTATTGTTCATGAAATCCGAGAATCTAAAAATATCAGCGAGGAAATATTTGGAAAGCAAATGAAAGATATATCCTACTGTCTGTTCTTGGTAGTATCCCCTTAGAGGCTGGCAGAGAATCTGTTCTGTCTCATATCTATAATATGAATCTCCTGTTTCCCCCCCACCTCATTTGAATATGTGTGTGTGTGTGTGTGTGTGTGTGTGTGTGTGTGTGTGTGTGTGTAAAAACTTGTTGAGCCATCAGAGTACACCGAGTGACGTTTTATATATATGTGGGTGGGTGGTTGGGTAGTGGGAAAATTGGTCCAAGGGGTGAATGTGTGCATAGTGGGAATAGGTTCATATGGGACTATAGAACTATGGAAGTATGTCTCCGCAGTTATTTACTACTCTCAAGTAGGAACATGCCTCCAGTGGGTAATTATATATAGCTTTGGAAAAAATCAAGATTCCTATTCTACTAAGTTCCAGTAGTCCTTCAGTAAACTCCTTCCCCATTCCTGTTAATGTTTTATATGTGGTATTTTTTAACAAAGAGAACTCTGAAGCACAACTGCCTCATAAAGAGTGTAATCAATGCAGAACTGACGTCATTCAACTCACTGTGCTCTGGGTCATCTCTCCAGTACATTGCGTATGTAGTGTCACCAGCACCTTAGTCAAGGCTGTGTAACCCTTGAAAATATGGCAGTGTTCACTCTTAAACCGAGTTCAGTCGTCTACGTAAAATATCGAAATGGTCATTGTTATATAAGGGGTTTATATATAATGCATGAACTTTAGACGTCACACTTTCATAGTTATTGGGCAAATTATTGTAGTGATGGAGGAAAGATTCTGGATATAATTACTTTACTATTGTTTATGAATATATTTTTCAATAACATGCATCTGTTCACTGCTTTTCACTTCTAGTTTGAATGAATTAATTATTATACTTTGATTTTTCTCTGAACAAAAATTGCAGAGTTATACATGCGATATTTCTTGATTCACTTTGTTTTATTCTCTAATCTATTTTACATTTTAGGGAGATTATACCATGCAATTATGACTGATATAAAAGTAAACTAAAACTATCTATCTGTCTACCTATTTGTCTATTGGCAGACAACTTTTTCCCGTGAGGGGTGCCCACTGACATATCGCCTCCATGTCGCCCTGTCCAATGCCATATCGCTGCCCTCCCCTAACTCACGCCTCTCTCGTATACCTCTCCACTCCATCCCTCCATCTCATCCTCAGTTCCCCCCCCCTCCCCTTTCCTCCACCTTACTCACATACACACTCCTTGTTAGTCTCTCATTCCATCCTCTCCACATGGCCAAACCACCACAGTCTATTTCTCCTAATACTTTCTATCATATCCACATCCACACCACAACGCTCCTGCACTTCCTTATTTGTCAGTCTGTCATTCCACGTAACTCTGCATACTTCACTCAGATAACTCATTTCCACTACTCTCACTCATGACATGTGTCCTTCCAGCAAGGTCCATGCTTTGCTTCCTTAGTTAGAGATGATATTACAATACTATCATGCAGCGACTTTTTACTTCCATGCTCACTTTCCAGTTTATCATCACTGCTTTCAAAGAATCAGCAACCTTTCTTCCTTGTTGTACGCTTTCAAACACTTCATCCTTCATACTTCCAACCTTGCTCATCACACTACCCAGGTACTTACAGTAAATGCACTCACATTTTCCATTTCCTCATCATCCAGTCTCACCGTGCATTCAGTGACTTCGTTTCTCTCGAATAACTTTACTCTTCCCTACATTTGCCTTTATATTCCGTTTCTTTCATACCCTCCCACACTCATTCACCAAGCCTTGCACTAACACAGTATCATCTGCAAACAGCAGAACAGGAAGTTTCCAAACGCTGCCCTCTCTAGGGCCGCTCCAACTTCCACTGGCCTACCTTGTATGATTTCATAACTCCATCCATAAACAGATTGAACAACCATGGAGACATGACACTAAAGCTACATCATGATAATGAATGTAAATACTTTTATAGTGCGTGAGACTATATCCTGTTCACTTTAACTTGGCGTAAAACTGTCATCTCTCCACGTAGAATGCTGAGTTGTAACAATATATTAACACTAGGATAAGATGCTAGTCACGAACTGCTGTGAAAAGGATGTACAGACGTAGTATTGTTTTTTTCTGCCACTGAGCTACACGAAGTCAGCTGCAAAAGGACGAAACTCTGGGCAAATTTAAAATAAATGTACTATAGCATAATGCTGTGGGTCCTATTACTGTACATGTAGTAGAAATTTCGTGGAAAAAATCATATATAACCAAATGCGTATTGCCGGAATTCCCGAAGTAATTACGTAATAAATTAACTTGGTCATTAGGAAACAAAGAAAGGACAACCTTCCCGGGCTGTGGATAATTAATCTCACAAAACGAAATAGTTCTGGGCCTTGATGGAGGGTCGGGATAATAGCAATTTATATTATATACTATGGAATACCATGCAGTGCTGTGAAAATGTTAGATGCCTCTTATACAAGAACACATAAACAACGAGGAAACAGTGACGTTTTGGAGCCATAAGCCTAATAGTTCCCCAAATGATTTTTTTTTTTTTTTTTCCAGGGCGCATCAAAATGGTTTGTCACATGTTTCTTAATCTTTTCAGAGCGACCTTTTTTTTAGGCACTGTACGTATTCTTGCGGTCGCCAGACGATTTTATTTACCTTGAAAAAAAGCTCCGTCACAGCGAAAGAGTTCATGAAGGATTCATTCAACTTATCGATTCAAAAAATTTCCTTTTATGCTAGCTAAATTATCAAGTAGAAAGAATAACGCACGAAAGACATCATAGTGATGAAAGACTAAAATTAGACTGGGTGTAGTTAATATTTAGTGGGTGAATATGTCTTCATTACACATATCCATTTTGTGTTCTGAATTTCAACAGTAAATCTACGCACTGTGAATCCTTATGTACAGTATAAATTTTCCTGAATTGGCATCCGGTGAGGGGTTGCCTTAACCAAAGGACCTCAAGACCTTTCTGTCCCTGTCCATTAACAGCCTCTCCTTTTTCTGACATATACCACCAACCTTTCATACATAGCCTGCTCTGGCACTTAGATTCAAAATGCTGGCAGTTGGCTGGAGTGATTAAGACAGGATGAGGCAGAGGCAAAAAGAAAGATGAAATATTCTCTGAGTGGAAGAGTTACGTTTCCCGCTGTTGGATATTTACCGCGTTGGGAACTGCACGCCACCCGGGTACATATCACAGGCAATCCTTGCTTAATGCCATAGTGTTATGTTAGTAAACTCGGCTGATTTGGCAGCAGTGGGTGTCATCCAGCAAGATATTTCACCTCACACCCCACCTCTGTACGCTAATAAGAATACAGACTGACAGTTCTTGTATAGTGACAAGATTAAAGTTCTTTTACCCAAACACCGGCAGCCTGTTTACCAGACCATTATAACCTTATCACACAACCTTAATTAAAATACACTTCACTTTAAAGGTACGACAGTGTTCGCATACTACATTAATTTATGTACAAAGTTTAGTAGAACACCATAATAGTATCAGTCAGTTATATTACACATCACTATAATGATATGACAGCGTTTATATACGAGTATGGTATGTGTATAAAGTTTTACTGATCACCATGATGCTATCAATCATATTACACTATATAATGATAGGACACGGTTCAAATAAGACAGAAATGTATGTCTAAAATTTACTAGATCATCAATACGTCATCATTCAGTTTTATTACACTTCACTGTAATCACATGGCAGTGTATATATACGACTCTAATAACTGTCGACTATTATAATGATGTTCTTTAAATTAGGCAAATATCATTTTAGGTGGGTAGCAAACAATCACTCCTTACACTTTATGACTTTCGCAGGTTTCCTCTAAATATATATTGTGCTTCCAGAAGATTTAGTGAGGTGGAGTGAATGGCAGTGAGAAATATTAATATCAGTCTCTCGAGTCCGGGCTGTAAAAATGCCGATGACTTCATACTTGACACATAAAGCCCTGGTAATGGTTTTGAATGTTTGAGGCAGTGGTTCAGCTCAGGTTTCTTTCACACTCCACCCATGAAAATACATAGACACATCATTCTTTGAATATCACATTATACATTTCACTGGCCTGGCACTTCTTTATTTAATTATCTATTTTTCTGTCATCAATACATTCCGATGACCTTCTCAGAGACTGTGTACTTAAGCCCTACGGTAACACTAACAACAGAATATCTGTGTACGTTACATATGGATGAGGTGCAATATATAACTGTGTACTGTGCATAGGCTGCAAAAACAATTTACCAAAGATATTTTTGCATGAATCGTGTATATTTTTTCAAAGCTAATATTAATTGCAGGAATATTATGACAAAATAAATCTTAGTTACGAAAATATTTTGGCAAAATTTATCTTTATCACGAGAATAGTGACAAAATCATTCTTAGTTACAGGATTATCATAGGTTCATTTGTGAGTCTTTGCCCTGAGGTTCACTTCACAGTCGTTGACCATGAACGTAAATTAAATAACACACACAAACAAGGAAATATATTTTGTTCTCAACCATTTTAGTAAAACAAGGTATTTATTATTAGATTCATGGTCTCGCCAGTATCTGTGATGGGAATACCCCGTTCAAAAAGGATTAGAAACTATATCCATTATCTCGTTTGTATTATTAACAACTATCAGTTAACTGCCTCTAGCAGTTATCGCTATAATTCAGTCTGCGAGAGACCTCCTAATGAAGGAATTAGAGACAATATCCATTAATGACCCTTTATCAAGATGATGCCTGTTACATTAGTCTAGCAGCACGCCAATTATTTTATTCTTACTTCTACCGAACGTTATTATTATTATTATTTTTTAGATAATGGGGGGCTTCGTTATGAAGGGCGTAGAAACCATCTACCGTACTAGACAATTAGTACGTTAACATCTGAGTGTGTTCGTAAATAATGTCTATTATTTGTCTACCTTTATATATATATATATATATATATATATATATATATAGAGAGAGAGAGAGAGAGAGAGAGAGAGAGAGAGAGAGAGAGAGAGGGATGTATCCATAGGAAATATTATTGTCAGCAGATTTTATTCTCTGCAGTGGCACATCCATCAAAGAAGAGCGTAAACAACGAGGGTATGGTTGTATTGAGAGAGAGAGAGAGAGAGAGAGATAGAGAGAGAGAGAGAGAGAGAGAGAGAGAAAAAAAAAATCTGAGTTCTGTTGAGACTGGTTACTTTTCGTAGCAAAAACCTCAAATGTATACACGGTTGTACAAACTGAGAATATTTTCTCTCATTAGTTTTACTGCCTGACCCAATCACCATTTTTTTTTATTTTTCAGAATTTTATTTTCATTTTTTTCTTGTTATTATTGCCTCTGTTTCTCATGAGGTTTGATAAACTTGGTATCGCGCGGAAAACGAAACTTTTTTTTTTTTTTTATGTGTCCGACTCTGGGCAAAGGCTTCAGGGCCTATATCTCAGGGGTAGTAGCCTATCCCAAGGCCCATTAGTCCTCCTACAGCTCCACATGTCACCACTTCGGCGCTAACACCCACCGTCCATACTGAATACATGCTAGGGCTGTCTCATACAGGACTGGTGTATTGGTATTAGCGGGGGTATTTTTACATGTCGGCGGGTCATCTGGTAGATCAGGAAAGTCTGCCTTTTATGAAATTCAAATAATTAAACTGTTCCCTGCCCCAGCCGGGATTCGAACCTGGGTCCATCAGAACTGCAGGCCGCCTCTCTACCGATTCAGCCACGCCTCCCCATAGATTTGCATGAAAGTTAATGAATGAAAGACACAAACAGTGCACTAGTACTGTATAAAATTCATGATTGGCAACAGAAACTGAACAGTAAAGGTATAGTTCCGCTGGGTGAGTCAGTGGAACAATATGCAGAAGATAAACATCCCCGGAAGGTATGAGATTAGGAAGTCTTCTGATCAGAGGACGTAAGAGCAGATGCTTAGATGGTCTGAATGATGGAATGGGTATATGTGAGTGTATGTGAGTCAGGCAGAAAATATGAGGCGTGCAAGGCAAAAAAAAAAAAAAAATGATCAGTCCCTACAAGATGTGTTATCCTTCTCACCAGCTGTGCCACATTCAGCAGGTGTCTTCATACAATACACATATAGTAGATGGCTCGTTCTGACATTAGGTGTCCCCTTCTGCCTCACCCCTTACCTGTAAAACCATCACAGTGACAACACAGAAAAATGCAATAACCATTCACCACCTGGGCTTGACCCCACAGCAGTGGCGTTGCGACAGCAATACCATTCTCTTACACGACACACCTTTCCTGCAAAGGCAAATGTTTGTATTCCTTTTGCATAAATGTCGTAGCATTAGTGGTTTTAATTCTGTTAGTAGAAGTTAGTATTTACTGAGTGTCCAGAGTTTGTATTTTACATCTTGGTAAGGTTGCCAATTCTGTTATGAACCTCTGAAATGCACTATGGGTATGGAAGTAAGACAGCAAATGAACACAACAATATTTACAACAGTCAGAACTTACCTGAAATAAACACAGTATAAAACACCTAACTGACCAGGCTAACAAAAATGCCACCATAAAAAAAAAAGCCATGACTTTAGCCTTTCACTAACCTTGTCGCACATACTGTGTTCAACCAGTGATGCAGCACACAGGTGTTCCAGTCAGAATCATGTTGCCTGCGTTACACAGCTAGCTCCCTATAGGAGTCTGTAACTTGGCACAGAACACTCATTAACCTTTCCCTGTAATTTGACCCAGCGGTTCCACGCCATATTGGCACCCACTTTCACCATCACTCCCTAAGATGCAAAAATATAGTACTGGAAAATGAAAAGTGTCAACACTGTGCGGTCGAAAATCAGCATACCCTCTTACAGAGCTCCATCACCAGGCATGACCTACATCCAATGCAAGTTCTGTACCGTGAGAAACCAAGGAAGCAGCACCCGTAGCCATAATTATGACAAAAACCACTCTCCATCTTTTGACTGAGATGGTTGCAGCTGACCTCCAACAAAGGTTGCAATAAGCTAAAAAGTAAAAATATTTTGGCACCCGCCTATTTAACTAAGCCTCTGAGTAGACCCGCACCAACTGTCGGATAAACCCATCCAGTTTCCCTCGGCACAACCTTCACATGCCCGGTCCCACACCAATATTTTGCTGTTCGTTCTTAATGAAGTGTCATATGGATGGGGTGCGTGACAGGGGCGACAACCAATCAGAAAATTAATCAAACATGAATATGAAGGTTGCGAGATTTGGGGGCTGGAAGGACAAGGTGTGGGAGACCAAGAATAAGTACAAGAGATGGGATGATTGGAAGGAGGAGAGGACGACCAAGAGTGGAGGATGAAAGCTGGAGCTGTCCGGAATTCTGTTTTATTATGAAACCCAGAGAGAAGGTAGCATGTATTATTTGATGTGTGTGTGTGTGTGTGTGTGTGTGTGTGTGTGTGTGTGTGTGTGTGTGTGTGTGTGTGTGTGTGTGTGTGTGAATAATACAGCCAACTGCGAAATCTACCCACAGTCTTTTCTCGCCTGTCACTGCCATTAGCGTGGAGGAGGAAGAAAAAACGTGGAAAAAAATGAGGTCAGGAGTGGACACCAGAACAAACACATGGAAATGAGGGAAAAGTATCAGGCAAGAGTGACAGGGTATCTGGCGACGGCATCCACGTGGTGACACATTATCAGTCCCAGGCTTTTAGTCTGCAAAAAATTAAACAAACTCTCAAATTAATCAATCTGTAAATTATCACTCGGTGAAGATTTTTCAGATGCGTTTCGAGATAACTTTTTTTTGTTTATGTGTCCGACTGGGCACAGGCTTCGCAGCCTGCTCTGAAGGCCTGGTAGTCCTCCTACATGCCATACACCTCTACATGTCACCACATCGGCGCTAACACCCACCGTCCATATTGAATACATGCTAGGGCTTTCTCATACAGGACTGGTGTATTGGTATTAGCGGGGGTATTTTTACGA
Organism: Coenobita brevimanus; assembly: GCF_032717465.1. Taxonomy (NCBI): domain Eukaryota; kingdom Metazoa; phylum Arthropoda; class Malacostraca; order Decapoda; family Coenobitidae; genus Coenobita; species Coenobita brevimanus. The sequence goes on along the minus strand of NC_137043.1, from coordinate 9,522,535 downwards.
CATGTCGGCAGGTCTTCTGGTAGATCAGTAAAGCCTGATTTTATGAAATTCAAATCCTTAAACTGTTCCCTGCCCCAGCGGGGATTTGAACCTGGATCCGGTAGGACTGCAGACCACATCTCCACCGATATTGCTGCTTTTTGTTTTGTAAACACTTTAATTTTAATTTCACAATTTAATATCGCTAGGTAGTTTTTGTTTACATTAGAAAGCTACCGTATCATTGCATTTTGTAAAAAAAAAAAAATAATACAGACAATTACTTCTGATGGTGTACATACAAAACAATCTGTTTAACTGCTTCAGCGCGACGAGATATTCAAGTTCCTTACCTTTGCTAACACTTTATGCTTTTTTTTTTTTTTTAAATTAAGCGTTAGGATAAGCATCCCTTGGGTTAGAGGTCAGGCGGTTGCGGTCATCTTGTTTTTGAACACCTAGAAAATCATTGTCCATGACTTCTTTTGTAATGCAGTATAATAATAATTAGACAGATGAAAGTGTAACAACAGCCAGATTAGTCTGCACAGTGAAGAATGCACAGATCAGATGCTTGGCTAATATACACAGGTCATTGTAGGTGAAGCCGCAGATGCCCCAGGTGAGAGAGGGCTTTTAATCGACACTGGACGCAGGAGAGAGCAGGTACAGACACCTCTCGCCCTTGTACTATACCTTTCACCTTTAATAAACACACCCTGACATCATATGTAATTATCTCACTTTGGGGGACTGAAGTGGGATAGGGTAATATCAGAGAGGGATAACACTCGCTTTTTTTTTTTCTTTTGAAAGAGAGAGAGAGACAGAGACAGAGAGAGAGAGAGAGAGACAGAGACAGAGAGACAGAAATGCATATTAGCTGAGACATGGAAAGACAATGAGCAACTAATCCATATTATCAGGGAAACAACCAGTAACCACAGTCACTCTATTTGATGAATCTTTTCTTAATTATTTCACATACCTTGCCTACTTTTCTGTCTGTCTCTTAAGTAAATGTCTCCACCATAGACCCTACTGGTTTCATACCCACATCACACCTGGTCTGCTGCACATTATCTGATATGATGTACTTCTTTAAGTAGTAAGTGTGACATTCACTGGGCCGTATAACAAATGCCTTACTATACTCTTTTCACTCTAACTTGGCCTATAATTGGAATTTTTCCGTCTTGAATGCCGAGTTGGACCAGAAGAGTAACACTATAATATGGAATTGTTACGAGGAGGTGCTACGGCATGGATGTAGAGCCGTTGCATTGACTGTTTCTGCTCCTGAGCTACTTCAGACAAGCTGCGTTAGGGCGAAAATTTGGGCCAAGTTAAGGAGAAAGGAGTATACTCTATAACTAAGCTTCACTTCCACTTCAGAGGTAAGGGAGATACGGTACTTAAATGCTTGTCTAATTTGACTTAAAAAGCAGAAATCTCTCTGGGGAGTTTAGTTAAGAATCACCATGAAACTTAAAGAAGAAATCACGGTGGATATATTCATCGCTGAATAACTGTGTGGTATTAACAATGAGAAGCCAAGAACAGAAGGTTTTGATAATTATACTAGTGCACAAATAGAGTTAAGCTTTGAACTGTATACCTAATGCTTCGAGAATATTTCTTACTGCATACTCCGGTAAGCTACAATTACATACACACAATTTACCTTACTTAAATTGAAACTAAGCAAATTACTTCTGTTTGCAGCATTAAAAAAAATGTACTTATGTGCTATTCACGTCCTCGTGAATAGAGATTCACGAGAACATTAATAACACATAAGTAAATATTTTTACGCTGCGTTTTCCTGCTCTGTACTAATATTTATTAAGATTTATTCCCATTGCAACTGAGCCAGCCTCTTTCTTCATAATGAAACCAAAATCCGTGGTGTAATAAAGTGTGCATATATTTGATAATACACGGTATCGTCAAGGATCCTGCATTATTTACTGTATGACTCTTGATGTAAAATTTATGATTTTAAGTAGTATCTTTCACAGCAACGATTAAAATAAGAGCAGTGTGGTTACACAGCGTGAAAGAGTGTATGGAAAAGGGCGCAATGTGAGAAAAAGAGGGGTTAGAAAAGTAACAAAATATTTGACTTTTGGTCGAGGCCACCTGTAACATATAAGAGAAAGAAACTCTCAAAAAATGCAGATTCTGGCATTCTCCAGTCGGTAAAAATGTGAGAGAATTCAACTGCAGCTGGGGCTGCAGTGCATGTCGAAGGTGAATTGAGCGAATTTTTCTGCCTGAATGTAGGATTGAAACATGGTTGTGTCATGTCTTCATGTTTGTTCAATCTGTATATGAACAGAGTTTTAAAAGACATACAAGGTAAGGCAGTGATGTTGGAGCAGCCCTTACGAAAGTGGGTAACGTTTGCAGACTTCCTGTTCTTTTGTTTGTGGATGATACTGTATTTTAAAGTGAAGTTGAAGAAGAAGTGCAAGACTTGTTGAATGAGTTTGGGAGAGTGTGTAAGAAAAGGAATCTAAATGTGAATGTGGGCAAGAGTAAGGTTATGGCTTTCGAGAGGAATGAATTCGCTGAATACACAGTGAGGCTGGATGAGGAGGTAATGGAAAGTGTGAGTGCTTTTAAGTACTTTGGTAGTGTGATGAGTAAGAATGGAATTTTGGAGGATGAAGTGCTTGAAAGGGTACAAGAGGAAAGAAAGTTTACTGGTTCTTTGAACGCAGTGACAAGAAATAGGGAAGTGAGCACTGAAGTAAAAAATTTGCTGCATAAGAGTATTGTGATTCCAACTCTAACGTATGGAAGTGAAGCTTGGACCTTGCTGGAAGGACACAAGCCAAGACGAGAGCAGTGGGAGTGAGTTATTTGAAAGGGGCATGTGGAGTTACATGGAGAGACAGACTGACAAATGAGGAAATAAAGGAGCGTTGTGGTGTGGATGTGGATGTGATAGAAATGGTTAGGAGTAATATACTGAGGTGGTATGGCCATGTGGAGAGGATGGAGAGCGGGAGACTAACGAGGAGAGTGTATGTGAGTAAGGTGGAAGGGGGAGACGGTGGGGGAGACCAAGGATGAGAAGGAGGGATGAAGTGAAGAGGTATATGAGAGAGGGGATGCTAGCTGGAGGAAGGGCAGCGAAATGGTGGGGGACCGGGTGTTATGGAGGCGACTAGTTTGTGGTCACCCCTTACTGGATTAAGGCGTCTGGCAACAGATAGATAGATTTATAGATAGATAGTCAGATAGACACTGTATTCATGACAATTTATCCTACGCTTTAAATGGTCAGTTGAACAATACCTACCGTGTCATGTTCTCTACTCTGTGTGTGTGTGTGTGTGTGTGTGTGTGTGTGTGTGTGTGTGTGTGTGTGTGTGTGTGTGTGTGTGAAATAAAATCTTAATGATAAGCTGAATCAACAGTCGTTACTGGGACAGTGCAGAACCGGCTGAAAATATTGAAAACAAAATATCTGCCAAATTCGTTAGACGAGAGCAGAGCATAGATGGACAGTGATATTGTGGTGCTATTTAATATCTTCTCTTAGGAGGCTTGTGATGTTCCCTTTGCTGCAATTCTCACTAACAAAATTCGTCGATGTTAAAGCCGATGTGTCAGTAACCATTGACTAACGAAATGTTTTTGTTGTACTGGATGGTTCGCTTGGTTATTATGGTAATCATCAATTTGATTGATGAATAGTTTTCAATTACCTCCTTATGGAAACTTGCTGTCAGTTATAAATCACTATTTGGGAGTATTACAATCTTGCAGACGCAGCAGTATTTGTTGATGATTTTAAATATTTAATCCTTGTCATGGATTCGACTGCTGACTAAAAAAAAAAAAAATCATTATTTTAAAGGTTACACATCAACAATCTTATCTTACACTCTGATACCCTTGCTTTGGACAAGAAAGTTAAGTTACGGGGTACGTAGGTGGAACATGCTTAATTAATCTGCCTGGCGTGTGGAGTAGTTAGTGACACGGTCGCCTAAGCACCTTCCTGAAGCCCTCAAACTTCACTCCTGAAGTTGTCTGCATTTATCTTTCTAGGTCAACCGGTAAGTAAAGAATGAAACTGTTGGACTCAGACATGGTTCCCGAGCAAGACAATAACCATCCATCATCACAGACTGGAGTCAATTTCTGCCCGCCTCGACTACCCTTCCATGTGTGGACTAGTTAACAAAAGAGCATTATTGCAAAGAAATAGTAATAATAACAATAACAATGACAAGAAGCGGCGCCAAGGCACAGCAAACCCGTTCCCGGCAGTCGTGTTAGTACTGACGTATAAACATAACAGGACATCTAGTCAAAAATGTCACATCAAATTTAGAGTAAATCGGGTGAAAATTTATTTTATGCCCTTTTGGAATTTTAGGCCCGACCCACCTGAGATGCCCCCCCTACCTCAAACTGGGGGATGACCCCCCTGATATAATGAACAATGTTATAGGACGCCGATTTGAAAGATGCACCTTTAGGTCTTGGTTTCATGTCGATATGACGAATTTGAAAGGCGTTATGGTGAAAACAGATTTTTACCCGTCCCCGTTTTTTTTACCATTTTGGGGCCTACAGCCTGAGCCTTGGCCCAATTTGGCCCCAAATTTAATCAGGTGATCGGAGGGTCACAGTCCATCATCCCTGTAATTTTACTCAAAATAGCACCAGTAGTTGTTGACAGACAGACAGACAGGCAGATAGGCAGACAGAAAAACAAACAGACAAAACGAGTAAAAACAATACCCGTCCCCGAACCCCTCCGGGGCGGGAACGGGCAATAAAATAAAGTAAATAACTTTACTAATCTTGAAAATGAATTTATACCTTTAGAATGCACCTCCGTTTGTGTTCTGGAGCTCCGCCAAAAATCAGCACTCAAAGCATCTAAGATATCTATAACCTGACTCCGCATCCTGTGTGGGGCAGCCTCGACGGAAGGGCCTTCTGGTATTTCGTTCTTCTACTTCGCTTCTCTTACAATTTCACTTGCACTTCTTTTGGCTTCAAGCTGACTTCGGTGAAGCGTCGTATTGGTAGATCGGGTCAGTAATGTTCAGTTGTCCAAGTATGCTTGTAATTTGTATCCAATATGATGGGCAATATTTCCACTATGAATACATCACTTCACCTACTGTTATGTCTTCACTGTTTTAAATTTTCCTTTACACGCGCCGCCTGCCGTCGTAAAAGCAACCCAATCCTTCCTGCTGAGGAAATAAAATTCTTACACTCAAGCATTTTTGGCAGTTAGCAAGTTTACAATCATGACCAAAAGTTCACCGACAATTCTCTGCAAGCATAGTGTCCTGCCTTCCCGACTACTTATTTTCCCCCAAACGATACAGTATATTGCCTTCCACTGCCACAGTAGCAAGAGAAGTCAGAAAATCTTGCTCACGGCTGCAAAACTACGAGGTCCCATAATGCCTCTCACATCCTTGAGTAAACTGGCTCTCCGTTGCCTCTCAAACCTGTCATTGGTATGTCTTCCCTACCAAATACCCCTTCTTCTGGATTCCTCCCCCCTCTCTTTCTATTACACACACACACACACACACACACACACACACACACACACACACACACACACACACACACACACACACACACACACACACACACACACACATCCATTCATTTACCAATTCATCCATTCACTCACTTCAGGACTTGCCTTTGCCCTCACCAAAAGGTCTCATCTTCCACTGCTGCCTTCATCCTTCACTTAGGTTGTTCACGTAATGCTATAATACTTGTTACAGCTCCACTCACATATGCTTTGAACACATTGTCGACAAAAGTAATGTTCATATCCTTCTGCACAATTAATCCGTTGTGTAAATACCTCGTCAGCACTTGCAGCCTTTTCTTTTCTTTTCTATTGCCTTTTCATTCTTTACACTATTCGTAGAAGTCATTACACTGACCTACTCTTACACTTCCATCGTTTTTAAATGTTTTTCGAATACGTTATAAATAATGCCTAGCTACTGCAGGGCTTAATATTTTATATCGGTGGTAATAAACTATCACACAACCTTGCTGTGAATATTTCTTGCTTTACTGTCAGCCCTGTTTGTCTCCAGTGTTTATACTGGAATGTTACCCAGGCAGCTCAATAAACTATACCAGCGATCATTCCCGGGCTAATGTACACACTACACAAGTCAGCATCAACGATATAAAACACACACACACACACACACACACACACACACACACACACACACACACACACTCACACGGGACCTACGAGAACTGAACAGAAGGTTGGTTTTAAAGATTTTTTTTTTACATTTAAATTTACACATGTAGATTATTAAGTAGGATCACACAGGAATTTGATGCACTGGAAGTTATTATACACGCCCAGGTTGTGTCTCACCGGTCATGAAGGTCGGCTGGACTTAGTATCGATTATGATGCTGAATGTTCATATGGAATGGGAGTTATGAGTGTGAGTTGTCTACCCTTCGGTTTGGTAATAATATACCTTTGAATGTCACTCTTTCCTTAATATTTACACTTTTTCTCCCTCTATACATTACTGGTTTGTTTATCATTTGTTTGTTTATGTATGGCCTCATTAATTTTCCATCCATGTAAATACTCTGCAACAGCTTCTTACTCTATATACAGAGTGACTTCCCATGCCAGACGATGACCTGCACACCAAACGCATTTCAGCGCAGGGACGGGGCTGCTCTGTTACCTGCAACCTGAGTTAAAATTCAACTGAATCTGCATAACAGATTTGGTCGGTGGTTCGACAAGGTTCTATAGCTTGTACTGCTCGCCTGGAATGGAAATGTTTCATTGAATTTTGAGGTATTCCTATGCATGTCCTGTCCTGCTAAAACTACAAGAGCCTCTCCACCATCAGTGATTAAAAAAAAAAAAAGTTTATGTAGACCTTAAATGGTTTGTGTATGCGTATGGAAGGAAGGTGTTTGTTGTGGAGCAACGGGAGGTGTGTACTGAGAGACGTAAAGTTTATAAAGAAGTTAAAAAGTTTGACTTACCAAAGGTAGGAAAGGAATAAGATCGGGCGAGGAATTATAGCTTTGCGAGAGTATGATCGGTTGTAGGAAGGAAAGAGTTTGATAGGTAGACAACTGTTAATGTAAGTGTGATGGATATTAAGCTAAGAAAGGCTTACTAAGAAAACAGGATATAGCAGAATGCACTTCATCCATCATTAAAATATTCAATATCTTCATTACAGAATGCCTTACTTGTGGTTAATAAAATCGTCTGTTGGTAAAAGAAAAGAAAAAGATATTTTATCATTTTTGTGAGGGGACTCGGGAAGGATATTCTTAGTACCTTCATTGTACGATTCCTGTGTAAGGTAAATTAAACCATCCGTAGGAAAGCACAGTTCACTTTAAAGAACTCAGGGGAAAGGATTTATTTCTCACCTTTATCATATATGCTTTACCTTTCTTAGCATCAACCTTGACCATATTTTCGCCATCATCTGTGGTTCTCTGATACTTCTCTCTTATCAGGTTAGTTCTGTATTTGATATCTTAAAATCTATGTATATGCAATTTGTAGAACTATATAGGTATTAAAACGGTATTAATGACGTACAAGGTGGAGTGTCCTTGATGATTCCCCCCCAAAAATGCAGCAAAAAGTTGATCGAAATAATCTTGAAATAGCGGAAATAAGGGAGAAAGGTCGTCTTCCTCAAAAGTTAAAGATGGTTCCCCTTCAGTTCGAGAGTCTTTTCATGAATAGAATAAAAATCTTCTGACACGGCGTAAATAAGACAAAAAAAAAAAAAAAAGCATCACAATAAGGAATGATTTAAAAATAACCTGTGATATTAGAATTTAAACCATTGACATATACAGTTATGAACAAAATTTCGCCGACAGTTCATTGCCAGCATTATGTCCTGCCTCCCTAAACAATAGAATGCACCCCTTCTTCTCACACTCTTTTGTTGTTTGCTTCACACTGCTTTCACATAAACACGGTTCATATAATACCTTCCACTGCCACAGCCAGCAGGGAAATGTTCACCAATTTTTGCTCATGGATGTACGTATTGTATAAAAAATTGTTTCTATTGGCATAATGAATTTAACTTTAGAAAATCTGAAGCTGGGTTGATAAATAACACTACTCTGTCTACTTCCAACATAGCTAATGACATGGCTAAATTCCTAACCATACGTATTCTGAGAAAAGTAGTTTAGTTATTGTAAGTTGATGCTCTCTCTCTCTCTCTCTCTCATCCGAAATCACGGAACGCACAAAGTAAAAATAATACAACTTTTCCTTTGCCAGATTGTACTGTATATTAGATTTTACCCGTGTGTCTGATGAAAGTGTATTCAGTATCAAAAGCCAGATTACCTACAGCATACTGGAGCTTGAACCTTTTGAGCTTTCTCTCTCTTTCTCTCTCTCTCTCTCTCATCCGAAATCCTGGAACGCACAAAGTAAAAATAATACAATTTTTCCTTTGCCAGATTGTATATTGGATTTTACCCGTGTGTCTCATAAAAGTGTAATCAGAATCAAAAGCCAGATTACAAACAGCATACTGGAGCCTGAACGTTCTAAATTTCTTTTTTTTATTCAATTGCAACCCAGTCCTCCCCATGGATAATTTTATGATTAAATTTATCACTGGCCAATCATACTTTTTTTACTATATTATTTTAACACAAATATTTGTTATGACTTTTTTCCTTAATAATTGTGATTAGTTTCAGTCTATGGCATATCGATGGAATTTCCGATCACAAAAATATGTTGGAGATGTTTATTTATTTGCTGGGTCAGTACTAACCATTATTTTTTTCATTACACATTTCTAACTAAAAATATAATTCACTTCACAGATATTGACCTTAATAGTCACTGGAAAAAAAAAAATCGCATTTTGTCAAGAAATACCTGCTGTTTTTCGGAATATTCAGCACTTGGATAAGGTCCATGTGGCGTTATAATGCTGGCAGTCAAGAGTACATCCTCATTAAAGAAAAAAAATTAGAGAACAAAATACTTCCCAACAGCAGCGATCCGCGTATACAGTTGCTGGCAGAACACCATTTCGAAAATCCACAAATGCTATTATCACCATAGAAAAAAAAAATGTTATCTGTTCATACTACCAAAAACCCACGAATGATACAAAATACAAAACAAGGAGTCACAGAAGACGGAAGATTTGGCTTCCTACAGCTTTCCATAGGTAACGACCAACAAATCTATATACCGATAGCCAGAAGTCTCAATCCTGAACTGGGTGGCCACAAACACATCGCCTCCACGTCGCCGTCATCTACCATTTACTGTCCTCTCTCCATCTCTCATATTCCGTCTCTTACATATATCATTCAAACTGGTAGTTTATAGATAAGTATTATAGAATGTCACTTTTCCATTCAGTCTTTCCTATAAAATTCCCATGCCAGTTTTTTCATGCTATATGGTGGTTTTTCTCACTTTTCCCTGTCAGTTTTAAGTGGAGGGTTTGAAGGCGGGGGGAGCCTTCTTGCTTTACTATCCGTATCCTTCAGCATGTAGAATTAGATTTCGTAGTCATAGTCTACTCTTTAACAAGCAGTCTCGAAAGGCCCATAAGGTCTGTTCCTGTTTGCTTTCCTTTGTACTCCTTTGTACTCTGCTTCATGCCTCCATCTCTTCCTCGGTCTCCTTTTCCTCCTCTCCCTCTCCACGTCGTCGTCATCTACATTTTACTGTCCTCTTGCCATCTCACATATTCCATCTCTCATATATCTGTCTCTGCTTCATCCCCTCATCTCTTCCTCGGTCTCCCTTTCCTCATGTTCCCCTCCACCTCAATGGCCTCACTCACATACATTCCCCTAGCCAGCCTCTCATGTTCCATCCTCCCCACAAGGCCAAATCATCCCAGTCTATTTCTCACAACTCAGCCACATGCTCCCTTACCTCTCCAGTTGTCTGCTGATTCTACAGTACATGTAACTCCACATGCCCCTCACAAAAAAACTTATCTCCACTGCTCTCACTACAGTATGCATACTTCCACTGCTTTCAGTGGACCAGCAACCTTCTTTTCCTGTTGTACCCTTCCAAAACACTTCATCCCCTAAACTTCCATCCTTACTCATCACTCTACCACAGTGCTTGAACGTACTCACATTCTCTATTTCCTTACCCTCAAGAAGCACTATGCTTGTTGTGACTTTATTTCCCTTACAGGCCATAACTTTACTCTTATGTACATTCACTTTATATTCTTTTCCTAACATACACAATCAGACCCATTCACCAAGCCTTGCAGCTCACAGTCATCCTTGCCTAATAGTTCAGTGTCTTCAGCCAAAAACATTACACGTAGTTTCCAAATCGTACCCTTTCTTATCAGAGACACTCCAACAGATACTGCCGTACGTAGTATCTTTTAGTAGTACTAATAGACTGTCTGATGTTACTGCAACACAGATAAGGTCACATAAACTTCAGCGTAGGAAATAACGAACTAGGGAAGACAGAAGACTCAGAAAATTTTGAACACTTGCGTGTTTCATAATTCAATATACCTATTATTATTATTATTATTATTATTATTATTATTATTACTATTAATATATCATCACCATGTCATCGCTACCTCTTTTCTCATTCTAGGATGGAGTGAGGCAGGGTCAAGAGAGCCAGGAAAAAAAGTCTAACTAAAGAAACTAACCTAAGTCTGCCTAGTTGAATGGACAACACTCATTCACTCACCATTCAAGTCCCGTGATTCCTGACTCACCTCACAGGGATACACATCCACACTGACGCACATCATACCACTGTCAGCTGGAGTCAGTCCGACGACTAATATTTTGCCGGGAAGGAACAGGGAGGCCAAACCTGTCATAACCACTTCTGTATAAAATTCTTCAAACCAGCTCTATTCGCTGTGTGTGTGTAATTCACCGGGTCGGTCAGGATCACTTGATGGTCGTGATGGTCAGCTTTTACCCTCCCGGAAGGGAGCTGAGAGCTCATATAGTCCGATCTAAGGGCAAGGCTGTGACCTTCTTTGTGTGTGTGTGTGTGTGTGTGTGTGTGTGTGTGTGTGTGTGTGTGTGTGTGTGTGTGTGTGTGTGTGTGTGTGTTTTCCACCAATGCTCATAAACACGTCTTTATCATCACCTTGAAGTGTTCATTACAATATTGTCCACTGCGCCTTAGAATAGTGAAATTTATAGTTTAATGATATGGCAAATAACCATTTAATGATCAGGACTAGTAAGACCATATTTTCTAAATGTTATTCAGTCAGATATGGAGTGCAATAGCGGATTATAATACATTAGTTTGAACGTAGCCTCTAACTTCGCAGGGTAAGTCAGGCTACAACACAAGATCTCTAGTAACACATTCACTATTGTCACTGTACCACATCTTATTACACGGCAACTGGAACAGGGGGATAGCAAAGGTGGTGGGTGGTCCTACTCGGTGTTGACAGGGTTACCTTATCACTCCCCCAGTTACCCACAACATTCCATCAAAGACTCAGTTCTTACACTTATCAACCCGACAAAATCTTCCACAGGTATACCCACTAATGTTTAATAATATTTAGCTTAATCCTGCATCATCCTTGAACATGCTTGGGGTTTCATTTACTCGGGACTTTTTTTGGAAACATCATATTACAACTCTTGTAAAATCCGCTTCCAAGAGATTAGGTGTGCTAAGCCGACTCCGTTCCTTCTTTACCCCTGCACAAATGCTGACTCTGTACAAAGTTTTATCCACCCCTGTGTGGAGTACAACTCTCATGTGTGGGGAGGTTCCCCACATACAGCTCTTCTCAGTAGGGTGGAGTCAATGGCTTTTCGTCTCATTAACTCTCCTCCTCTTACTGACTCCCTTCAACCTCTGTCTCTTCGCCGCAGTGTTGCATCTTTGTCTCTTTTCTATCGCTACTTCAATGGTCATTGCTCCTCTGAACTGTCTGCTTGCATGCCTCCACCTCTGCGACGGGCGTGTAGCACCCGTCTGGCAGGAAACTCTCATCCCTTTTCTATCCAACTCTCTAATGCAAGAGTTAACCGTTACTCTCAGTCCTTCATTTATGCGACAGGTCAACTGTGGAACTGTCTCCCTCAGTCTGTATTTCCTGCTTCCTATGATCTCCAGTCTTTCAAACGCAGTGTGTCCAGGCATCTCGAAATGACCGGATCTTGAATTTGGCTCTCTCTCTTAACAGCTGTTGCGGGCTCATGGCCTTTGGTTCCTTCTTCCTCGCATAATATTATGTATATATATATATATATATATATATATATATATATATATATATATATATATACAGTATAAATATATATATATATATATATATATATATATATATATATATATATATATATATATTGTTACATAGCCTATGATTTCTTCATCCTTTGTGTAATTCTAACGTACAGTGTGCTGCCTGTTTGATCACGAGCGTGTTCTGCCTCAGTCCCCCCCTTCTACCGTTATAGTTGAGTAAGTCGTCCTTTCTGTTATTCAGTGCGGGATTGTCAACTCTTTGTCCCCATGGCTTCATTTGCGCGTCCTTCTTACCCAAGGAGCGTTCGAGAGATATCATCAAACACTCAAATCGATGCTCAAGAAATACTGTTTGGAACATCAGAAAGACTGGGATAAAGGTCTTCCATTCGTTGTTTTTGCTGCAAGAGAATCTCCAAATGAATCACTGGGCTTCTCACCTTTTGAACTACTGTTTGGCCATGAAGTAAGAGGACCCCTTAAGCTACTCAAGGAATGCTGGCTGTCGGAGGAAGATGACGTCAACCTGCTGGAGTATGTGATGAAGTTCAAAGAACGGCTGTCCACTGCTTTACAACTGGCGAGAGAGAATTTAGGAGCTGCTCAGGAGAAGATGAAGACTTGGTATGATAAGAAGTCCAGGTTACGCCACTTTCAGCCAGGAGATCAGGTTTTGATTCTGCTACCGGTTCACGGGCAACCTCTTCAAGCCAAGTTTAGTGGTCCTTATTCGTGGAGAAGAAACTCAGTGATGTCAACTATGTCATCGCCACACCAGATCGTAGAAAGAACAAGCAACTTTGTCACATCAACATGCTAAAGTTATATCACAGGCGGGATGAAAATAATCCAGTCTGCACTGTAGCTGTTCCACCCAAGTCTGCAAGTGAAGCTCTCCCATGCAGTATGAGCCTGAGTGATAGTTTGGGGAAGAATCCTGATATCATGAATGATCTCCAGACTAAGCTTTCTCATCTACCTCTCAAGGAAAGGCAGGAGTTTTCGGCATTACTGTAGGAGTACCTGCAAGTGTTCCGTGCCACTCCAGGAAGAACTACTGTGTTGATGCATGATGTCGATGTTGGAGACGCAAAGCCAATTAAACTGCCTCCTTACCGTGTGAACCCAGTGAAAGTTCCTCTCATCCAGAAGGAGCTTGGCTACCTGTTGGACCACAAGATGATTGAGCCCTGTCAGAGCGAGTGGAGTTCTCCTGTCACTCTAGTCCCTAAGCCAGGTGGGTCACAGCGGCTTTGCATTGACTACAGACGTGTTAATCAGATAAACAAAACAGACACTTACCCTCTCCCTCGCGTGGAAGATTGCATAGACAAGATCGGAAAGGCTAGGTACATAAGTAAGTTTGATTTGTTAAAGGGATACTGGCAAGAACCTATGACTGAACGTGCTAGGGAGATCTCATGTTTTGTAACACTAGGAAAGACTTTTGCATGTTCCGTAATGCCATATGGTATGAAGAATGCACCAGCCACTTTTCAGAAGCTCATGAATGTTGTAACAGAGGGTTTGGCAGGGTGTGTTGTTTATATTGATGATGTATTAATCTTCAGTGACAACTGGAAAGATCACCTATGCCATGTCAGTAAATTTCTTGACCATTTAGTTCCGGCTAATCTTGTAGCTAATTTATCAAAGTGTGAGTTTGGTCAAGCTAAAGTTCAGTACCTTGGGTACGTAATTGGTGATGGACATGTTGCACCACCAGGCGCTAAGGTTCAGGTTATAAGTGATCTTCCCAGACCTAAAAGTAGGAAAGAGCTATAAAGATTTTTGGGAATGGTCGGTTATTACCGGAGATTTGTTCTTAACTCTTCAATTCTTGTATCACCACTTACAGACCTACTGAAAAAGGGAGTTAAATTTCTCTGGACCGATAACTGTGAATCCTCTTTCAACAAACTTAAAGCTATTCTATTAAGTCAGCCAGTGCTCACTACTCCAAATTGTGCTAAGCCTTTTAAGATGGCTGTTGATGCAAGTGATACAGGAGCTGGGGCTGTTTTGCTGCAAGAGGATGATCAGGGTATTGAACACCCTGTATCTTATTACAGTAAGAAGTTCACTCCACCTCAAAAGAACTACTCAACTATTGAGAAAGAGCTTTTGGCCTTGATTTTGGGTTTACAGCATTTTTCATTTTATTTGTGTTATGGTTTTGACCCCATAGTCATTTATACCGATCACAACCCACTGAAATTCCTTAGTAAGTTTAAAGATAAAAATCAGAGATTGACAAGATGGAGTCTACTTCTTCAGGAGTATTCATTAGACATACAACATGTCAAGGGGAAAGAAAATGTTATTGCAGATGGCTTATCTAGACTTTAGACAGATTGTTTTAGAGTAATAAGAAATTTCCTTTGTAAATTTCTTTTTCTTGTGGGGAGGTGTACATAGCCTATGATTTCATCATCCTTTGTGTAATTCTAACGTATAGTGTGCTGCCTGTTTTGATCACGAGCGTGTTCTGCCTCAGTCCCCCCTTTCTACCGTTATAGTAGAGTAAGTCATCCTTCTGTTATTCAGTGCGGGATTGTCAACTTCCTTTGTCCCCATGGCTTCATTTGCGCGTCCTTCTTACAAGTTGTATCAAGCTCTGCTGGCCCCTATATAATGAGCTCAGTCTCTGCATTAATTGCCACTTAGATCTGCTCCTCATTTTGTTCACATCTCTGTCCTCCCCTGTACAGTTATTATTGAGTGCTCAGGAAGTCTCCAACCATCTAGCAGCTGTGTAATTTGAGTATAAGTGTTGTTGCATTTTGTTCTTGTACTGTATAGCATAAGTTTAATTTGTAGGCCTAGTGAAGTTTTTGTAATTCATGTAGGGTTCTTTATGTCAGTCATCATTAATAATAGTTTGTATCTGTAATAATTTATCTTGCATTTACTGAGCATTACCCAGTGTATTTTCATTTTAACAGGGCTGACTTAGATAAATTTACTCATGCTAATTTCGTGTTAATAGAGGCTATTGCAGTTAACCATATATTTAACCTGTTTGTGCCATTACATTATCCTTATGAGTCCTGAATGTTTTGTTGTTAGTTTGAGCATTAAACTTTAACTTGTAATTTTACCTAACTCTTTTGTTTTGAACCTGGAACTTTACGAGACAGTAGTGATTTTTAGTATTCTCACTTGTCCATTATCTTTCTCTGTTCCGTAACAATATATATATATATATATATATATATATATATATATATATATATATATATATATATATATATATTGTTACGAAACAGAGAAAGATAATGGACACTTTAAGTGAGAATACGAAGAGTCACTACTGTCCCGTAAAGTTCCAGGTTCAAAACAAAAGAGTTAGGTAAAATTACAAGTTAAAGTTTAATGCTCAAACTAACAACAAAACATTCAGGACTCATAAGGATAATGTAATGGCAAATAAACAGGTTAAATATATGGTTAACTGCAACAGCCTCTATTAACACGAAATTAGCAAGAGTAAATTTATCTAAGTCAGCCCTGATAAAATGAGATACCAGATAATACTCAGTGAATGCTAGATAAATTATTACAGATACAAACCATTATCAAAAATGACTGACATAACCCAACATTAATCAAAAACCTCACTAGGCCTAAGAATCAAC
The DNA here is from genome assembly GCF_032717465.1 of Coenobita brevimanus. Taxonomy (NCBI): domain Eukaryota; kingdom Metazoa; phylum Arthropoda; class Malacostraca; order Decapoda; family Coenobitidae; genus Coenobita; species Coenobita brevimanus. The sequence continues at coordinate 9,506,618 of NC_137043.1, read as the reverse complement.
CTTATGCTACACAGTACAAGAAAAAATGCAATAACAGTCATACTCAAATTACACACAGCTGCTAGATGTTTGGAGATTTCTTGAGCACTCACAATAATAATAACTGTACAGGGGAGGACAGAGATGTGAGCAAAATGAGGAGCAGATCTAAGTGGCAATGATGCAGAAAATGAGCTCATTATATAGGGGCCAGCAAAGCTTGATACAACTTGTAAGCAGGACGCGCAAATGAAGCCATGGGGACAAAGAGCTGATAATCCCGCTCTAAGCAACAGAGAGAACGACTTACTCTACTATAACGGTAGAAGGGGGGAACTGAGGCAGAACACGCTCGTGATCAAACATGCAGCATACTGAGCGTTAAAATTACACAAAGGATGATGAAATCATAGGCTATGTAACACCTCCCCACAAAGAAAAAAGAAATTTACAAAGGAAATTTCTTATTACTCTAAAACAATCTGTATATGGCATTACAGAACATGCAAAAGTCTTTCCTAATGTTACAAAACATGAGATCTCCCTAGCACGTTCAGTCATAGGTACTTGCCAGTATCCCTTTAACAAATCAAACTTACTTATGTACCTAGCCTTTCCGATCTTGTCTATGCAATCTTCCACACGAGGGAGAGGGTAAGTGTCTGTTTTGGTTATCTGATTAACACGTCTGTAGTCAATGCAAAGCCGCTGTGACCCACCTGGCTTAGGGACCAGAGTGACAGGAGAACTCCACTCGCTCTGACAGGGCTCAATCATCTTGTGGTCCAACAGGTAGCCAAGCTCCTTCTGGATGAGAGGAACTTTCACTGGGTTCACACGGTAAGGAGGCAATTTAATTGGCTTTGCGTCCTCCAACATCGACATCATGCATCAACACAGTGGTTCTTCCTGGAGTAGCACGGAACACTTGCGGGTACTCCTGCAGTAATGCCGAAAACTCCTGCCTTTCCTTGGGTGGTAGATGAGAAAGCTTAGTCTGGATATCATTCATGATATCAGGATTCTTCCCCAAACTATCACTCAGGCTCATACTGCATGGGAGAGCTTCACTTGCAGACTCGGGTGGAACAGCTACAGTGCAGACTGGATTATTTTCGTCCCGCCTGTGATATAACTTTAGCATGTTGATGTGACATAGTTGCTTGTTCTTTCTACGATCTGGTGTGGCGATGACATAGTTGACATCACTGAGTTTCTTCTCCACGAAATAAGGACCACTAAACTTGGCTTGAAGAGGTTGCCCATGAACTGGTAGCAGAATCAAAACCTGATCTCCTGGCTGAAAGTGGCGTAACCTGGACTTCTTATCATACCAAGTCTTCATCTTCTCCTGAGCAGCTCCTAAATTCTCTCTCGCCAGCTGTAAAGCAGTGGACAGCCGTTCTTTGAACTTCATCACATACTCCAGCAGGTTGATGTCATCTTCCTCCGACAGCCAGCATTCCTTGAGTAGCTTAAGGGGTCCTCTTACTTCATGGCCAAACAGTAGTTCAAAAGGTGAGAAGCCCAGTTATTCATTTGGAGATTCTCTTGCGGCAAACACAACGAATGGAAGACCTTTATCCCAGTCTTTCTGATGTTCCAAACAATATTTCTTGAGCATCGATTTGAGTGTTTGATGATATCTCTCCAACGCTCCTTGGGTCTGGGGATGGTAAGCTGAAGACGTGATCTGGGTGATGCCCAACTCTTTCAGAGACTGCTTGAAAACATTTGACATGAAATTACTTCCCCGGTCTGACTGTACCTCCTTGGGCAGACCAAACTTTGTGAAGAACCCTAGCATTTCCTTAACCACGTTCTTTGCTGAGATATTTCTATGTGGAATGGCTTCAGGATAACGAGTAGCCATATCAATCATGGTCAACACATAAGAAAATCCTGAAGAAGTCTTAGGACGAGGGCCCACAATATCCACCAACACACGGGTGAAAGGCGCCTCAAAAGGAGGAATGGGAACTAGAGGTGCAACCTTTTCAGTCTGATTACACTTCCCCACAACTTGACAGGTGTGACAAGACTTACAATACCAGGAAACATCCCTGAAGATACCTGGCCAGTAGAAGTGTTTCAAAATGCGTGCCACAGTCTTCCTCACTCCAAGGTGTCCTGCCAAACTGGAATCATGAGCCACTCGAATGATATCCTGCCTACAAACACGAGGGATGACAACTTGATGTACAACCTCCCATTCACAGTCGGCTGATGCTGTTGGAGGTCTCCACTTCCTCATAAGTACTCCTGACTTTACATAATAACAAGTAGAAGCACCGGCTGACTCTTCTTCACTGTAAGCAGAGTTAGCTAGACCTTTCAACTCAGGGTCAGCAACCTGCAACTCAACCAACTCTTGACGAGACAAATTATCAACACTACGGGGTACTGCCTCATCTGGTGAGTGGTCCAAATTAGCAAGAAAAGTGTCAGCTAGGATAACATCATCATCATCATTATCCTCTAAATCACCAGTAACTTTAGACTTAGCCCTAGTGACAGCACATGCAGGGAACACATCAGGGACATCACAATCCTGGGACACAGCCACTGGCTCACTAGACAACTGAGGAGCTGGACACACTTGACTTCCACCAATATCATTTCCAAGTAAGAAAGTTACACCTGACATTGGGAGTGTCTCAACCAACCCAACCATAACGGAACCATTAACAAAACCAGACTCTAAATTCACTCTGCACAGAGGGACAGAGAAGTAATTATTCCCTACACCTTGTAAGATTACAGTTTCATCAGAGGAATTAACATTAGAGCCTAGAACACTGGTCAGCATAAGGGATTGGCAAGCACCTGTATCACGATATATTTGAACTGATTTCCTGTCATTACTGTCCAGAGGACTGACAAAACCATCAGACAGGAAATTAGCACATGAACTCTTGAGAGTGTCACCCACGTTACTGCTCAAAAGAGGAGCTCCATCATGAGAATTTAAGTTACCCCTCAAAGCAGGTTCAGTTAACTCAGTTAAAGAATTCTGGGAACTCTCAAGAGTGGACACTAGACCAATTGACTGAATATTTAAAGACTCCTTTTTGTTCACATCACGCTGTCTCCTGAAACATCTCTCCGTAGTATGACCAAGCTTACTACAATAAGTACATTTACTTTTCTGAAATCTAGAGGTGAAGCTGGTATTTACTTCCTGAGAAACATCATCCTTATTCTCTTTCCTGTTACCTGTACTCTGAGTAGAGGCAACGTACTTACTCTCAGCTTTCCTTTTTCTTTAGAATATCTCTTGTGAGTGAGAACATACTCATCAGCTAAAACTGCAGCATCAGACAAATTATCTATTCTTTTCTCATCAAGATATAGGCTTACATCTTTATAAATACACCTTTTGAAGTCCTCCAGCAAAATCATCTGCTTAAATTTGTCAAAATCAGAATCCACATTCTTAGAATTTAACCACTGCTCTAACAGATCTTCTTTGATTTTTGCATACTCAACATGGGATTGCTTATCTTGCTTGTAAGTTGTCCTAAATTTTACTCTTAGGCTTCAGGAACAAGCTCATAGGCCTTAAGAATCAAGCTCTTAACTACATCATAATTATCAGATTGATCCTGAGGCAAAGATGCATAAGTTACTTGAGCTTTACCGGTGAGAACAGTTTGAAGGAGTACTGGCCAATACTTTTTGGGCCAATTAAAACCTGTAGCTACCCTCTCAAACAACTGAAAATACTTGGTTAAATCAGATTCATTAAAAGGAGGGACAAGTTTAACATTTTTAGCCACATCAAAATCATCAGAGCTAGATGATCCAGTTCCACCTTGTTTCATGCGATACTCATGGTCTGCCTGAATCCTGGCAAGTTCAATTTGTGCCTCAGCCTGTACCTGTGCCTCTTGAATACGAGCCTGAGACTCCGCCTGCTTAGCATTTGCCTGAAATTCAGCCTCCTGAATACGAGCCTGAGACTCCGCCTGCTTAGCATTTGCCTGAAATTCAGCTTCTTTAGCACGAGCCTCCTGCAGAGCTAGCTGTAACTTAGCTAATTCAATCTGCGTTTGCTCATTTGGAGGAGTTACATTAAACAAGCTTTCATTAATCATGTCAACAATTTGATCTTTAGAATGATGAGAGCGAACAGCAATTCCCAATTGTTGAGCAACAAGCTTAAGTTCATTCTTTGTTCTGTTTTCTATATCACACACTGTTTGCACATTTGACAAAAAATCTTTGGCTTCATCAAGTGTAGGCTAGTAATAGTAGCCATCATGAATAAGTAACAAGTCACAAAATATCGAGCAATATCCTTATGATAATATCCTGAATATCCTGATATGAGGTGGCCAAATTTATGTTACGAAACAGAGAAAGATAATGTACACTTTAAGTGAGAATACGAAGAGTCACTACTGTCCCGTAAAGTTCCAGGTTCAAAACAAAAGAGTTAGGTAAAATTACAAGTTAAAGTTTAATGCTCAAACTAACAACAAAACATTCAGGACTCATAAGGATAATGTAATGGCAAATAAACAGGTTAAATATATGGTTAACTGCAACAGCCTCTATTAACACGAAATTAGCAAGAGTAAATTTATCTAAGTCAGCCCTGATAAAATGAGATACCAGATAATACTCAGTGAATGCCAGATAAATTATTACAGATACAAACCATTATCAAAAATGACTGACATAACCCAACATTAATCAAAAACCTCACTAGGCGTAAGAATCAACCTTATGCTACACAGTACAAGAAAAATACAATAACAGTTATACTCAAATTACACACAGCTGCTAGATGTTTGGAGATTTCTTGAGCACTCACAATAATAATAACTGTACAGGGGAGGACAGAGATGTGAGCAAAATGAGGAGCAGATCTAAGTGGCAATGATGCAGAAAATGAGCTCATTATATAGGGGCCAGCAAAGCTTGATACAACTTGTAAGCAGGACGCGCAAATGAAGCCATGGGGACAAAGAGCTGATAATCCCGCTCTAAGCAACAGGGAGAACGACTTACTCTACTATAACGGTAGAAGGGGGGAACTGAGGCAGAACACGCTCGTGATCAAACATGCAGCATACTGAGCGTTAAAATTACACAAAGGATGATGAAATCAGGCTATGTAACAATATATATATATATATATATATATATATATATATATATATATATATATATATAGTATATATATAAAACCAATGTCTGACCCCATTGTTCCATATCGTTAAAAAATGTGTTCTTATATATACCGGTAGTCAGATAGTCTTCCTTATTAAATATTTGCATAACAAAAACAGCTTGTCCATTTTAACATCCTTCCCTTTCTGAGACAGTTGATGTTTCGGCTGACGATAGTTAATGGGAAAAACTATGGCCACACAGAGATAGAGGAAAGTAGTAACAGGCATGGGACACGAGTTAAAGAGCAAATAATCATAAGGTTAACCCGGCCGCTACGTCTGTTACAAGCTGTTATCCACTCCCTGTTGCCCAACGTTATCCGATATCATGTATTAAGACATCAATATCCAAGATAATACAGATCATGTGTTTCACTTATCAGCAACACTTTGCTATTATCACCCATGGGGTATTAATAATAACTAATGCTAATGACCTATAATAGCGTTTGTAAAGTAACAATGATTACGTCAAGTAAGGGAAGGAGCACACCACCGACCACTACAAACATCGACTAATGGCTTCCGACTGTTTAATGTTACACACTGACTGGATACAACCGTCAAAATGATAAACTGTATGATTACAGACCTCACTGTCATATGAATATATTACTATTTTATATCACCCTGTGTTCAGATCGTGGTGTATAAATAACTGTACTAGGAAGTAAAACACAGTGCAATATCTTTGTATTCGTCATCATAACAAAATCATTATTTCCCAAGACAGATGGATGATGGAAAAATGGTTGAGACAATGGGAGTAGGCTTATTCTCTTGCAGTTGATTGTGGGGAGGGTGGAGGGTAGACGAATGAATGGGAACGAGGGAGGGGGAGACGAGGGGTTGAAACTGGGAGTGAGGCGGTGCCACATATACTGTATCAACCTGCTCGTCGAGCCGGTCGCTCTATTTTTGCTGGAGACTGTACATGTGAGGTGTAGCTAAGATTTCGCATGCTTGAATGTGTGTGTGTGTGTGTGTGTGTGTGTGTGTGTGTGTGTGTGTGTGTGTGTAATATTGATTTATTTATTCACTGCAGCCAATAGCTGAAAATGCATAAGATCATAATCTAGCCCCCTAACCTATGAGGAGTAGCAGTCTGACCATGGCTGCTTCTGATGAGTGCTGACACACTACAAAGCCTCGATTAGGCGGGAGTGAGCTTTAGGCACATGGGACAAACCTTTAACTCTTTACCCAGCCGAGCTTCAAACTCTTGCGGCTCTTCCAACACAACTTGCTTTGTGGTACACCTGTCAGGGGAAAGTTCAGTGGTGCATACCCAGAACGAACTCTGTCTTTGGTCACTTGGACTGCAAATCAAGTGCTCTCTCTCTCTCTCTCTCTCTCTCTCTTACACACACACACACACACACACACACACACACACACTCGCAGCCAAAATATAAAATCTAAAATTGTATACGCTATTGAAGATCACTCGCTTAAAGGCAGCCTTCGGCGGCCTCCGCTCGACGTCGTCACTTCCTATCTTGAGAAATGAGTCATAATCCGGGAAACGGTGGCCCGATTGGGCTGGAAATTTTTATATTCTTCAAGCTAGAGTATTTTAATGGCACCTTGCTCTAACAAAAATTGCGCTGCATGCACCCGTTTTTGCTGTGTTAGGGTAACAAACAAACATACAGAAATCGGATCATTCTAATATAGATTTGATGGTGGCGAGAGTGTACAGGAGTCCAAAACGGGTTAACTAAGATTATTTTTCCTCTTAAGTATAAGCGGCCGAATGTAGAAAAACTGTCTAGTCACAGTAAAATGTATAATGGCGCTACAGGCAATGAAGAGTTTCATGGATATTATTTCCATCACTAAGAGCTCTATCCTAACTTGGGCAATATCGTCTGCCAGCAGGAAGGTAAAAGATTAGATGTCTTAGCATTAAGGGACAGACATGTAGCTGAGACGAACGCATCGTCAGACATTTCGGCCATTTGAAGGAAAAAGGGAATGAGGAACTGACTAGTCGAGGGCATGGGAAATAAAGTAGTGGAGAGGGAGACCGAGAACTAAGTGGGTGAGTACATGGAGTTAATGGAGAGTGATAGACAGGCTAGGGCAGGGTATGGGGGTTAGGTGGCTGTGAGGAGAATTAGTGGGAGATCAAAAACAAGATGGAGGGAGGATATATGAATTGAACAGAAAATCAGAGGCCGCTCAAGAGAATGTCTCAAAAGAAGAGACTGGAGGGAAAGTGAGAGACATCCGGGTGGAGAGATAAGTAGAGAGATTACGTGAGGGATGCTTGTGTATGAGATTCAGGTGGTTTGGAAGAGATAGAGGGAAAGACAAGAACGCTGTGGAGAGATACGGTGAGTGTATGTACGGGATGGAGGGCTGCGAGGAAAGAGAAGGTGATATTAAGTAGGAACAGAGACGAACGGAGGCCCTATTCTTGAAATCACCGATTTCTGTTTATCAGTGTAACTCAGCAGGTGCCCGGTGACGAGTTTCCCTGATTCCATGCCATCAACAATCTAGTTTGATTATATAATATTAATCCTTGAAAACCACTTCTATCATCATATAGTGTCAGACATTAGACAGATGGACATATTGATAGACAAATAGACAGAGAAAAAAAGATACATATATAACTAGACAGATAGATTGATAGAACCAGCTCTAACATTCATCGCCCTCACACTACTTTCCCTTGTTCTTCATCATATAAACTGCGTAATATATCCTGAAACTTACTAACTGACTTGAAACCTATGCAGCTGTGTGCAGACTTATGTGAGTTAGACCAGAGACGTAAAAACTCCCTAAATTCACAGTTCAGAGTTTGGGGCGAGAGGTACCTGCATTGTGCTGAATTATTTGCTGACATTATGTGCCCTTTGGGATTCGTGTTTAGTGTTTTATGCCATGTTGCTAAGTAATGGATGGTACTGACATTTGGAGGTGTGTGGTACGTAGGAGGACTGCTGGGCTCTGGCGAACGAACTGTTAAATCTATGCCCACAGTAGGATGCATAAAACAAAAAAGCATTAGTCTGTAAGCAACACTGGAAATTGCATTCACATCTGCAGTTTTTTTGTAACTTTATAACAATAGTTTGTATTGTAAAACTCAGTTCCGACTATATCTCATTTGCTGCAGCCTGTCCTTAGCCATTATACAAACGTTCACTTGGATTGTCATGAATGTTACTGGCGTCCCACCAGATTAGGTAAAACTCGAGCCACAGTCACAAATATTACGTGATTGTTACAACCTCTCTCTTTTCCACCATTGTCTTGGGCAAAACAGAACAAAAATACACAATGAATAGGTATATGTTTATGGCCTTTATTGTACCGAACACACACACACACACACACACACACACACACACACACACACACACACACACAGTTGAATTAAAATACACTGATTTAAAAATTCTTAAGTTTGTCATATTCACTGTATGTTGCCAGTTCGACATTGTTAAACACAGAATCCCAAGTCACTCAATATTACGACAAAACAGAAATGTTACATGTCCGCCCACCTTAAATAGGCAGATCCTAACAAGACCATGCAGCCATTTGACCAAATCCATGTATTGTTTGGAAATAATCCGAATAAAGTTTCTGGTGAGATGGTTAGTTTTTGTGATGCATGATGGTGTTTACCTAGTAAGGCTGGGGTCCTGCACCATATTAAAGCTGGTGGTGTTGTTGGCACTCTGCTGTTGTCCCAGCTGGGCGGGGGCAGAGGACATGGACAAAAAGTGGAGAGGAGGGAGACGAACAGAATGTAAAGAAGATGATGATGGCGAAAACGGTTAAGAGCACAGATGGAACAGGTGGCGATAAGAAGCATATAAGGCAGAGATGCAGTTCATACAGACACAATGTAGTGAAAACAAAGATGTTTTCCTGTTACCTGCAAGTACAGGATTAATAGTTATGTGTCCAGTGCGTGACATCACGAGTTACTTATCCACTCATGATGCCTGTCAGTATATACTGGTGGATTATTTAATACCCAAATGAATACCTGCATTTTATTGCGACAAATTTAGAAACAATTATTGCAATTAGGTTGAATTTTCACAACGCTTTATAGAAATTACCAAATCGATTCTGAATTTGACTGAAGTGAATCAAAGGCTTCAGACAGACCTTCAGACAGACCTAAGCTGACCTCAGCAGGAGTGATTAGGCCTGTAGTTCCTTGAATGGATCTTGAATGGACTGACATATCTGTTGCAGAAACAGGCTTGTAAAACACAGACTGCGGGAATGAAGCAACTCTAGCCATGTATCTACAACTGCTTCGGCTCTGACGCAGTTGTAGAAATGGGTTCCTGCCACTATTTAATTTTCTTCCATGACTGAAAAGGAAGATACCCACCTGTTCTTGGGCTTGCCACTAAGCTGGGAGGATGGGTAGGGACACAGGAAGACTTAGATGGTGAGGAAGTCAATTTCCGCTTTTCTTCCCCTCAATTGCTCTTGCTATTTGAGTTTATTAATGTTCTTTAAATGTGTATTTCACTTGCCTACTTTTTGCTCATCTTTCCCTTCGTCATTCTTCTGTATATCAAGTTATAAATTTCTCTTCTTCCTTCTCATATTCTCAACTTGGCATTGTGTTATTACTGCATTGTGTTCCCTAAACTGGTCATCTCCAGCCATCACGTTTGCCGCCTGCACAGCCGTAAGCCGTAACTCATCTCAGGGTACGAGGTCATTACAAGGATTTCTGCTCACGACCTACTCAACAATCTCCTAACCTTACCCTCACTTCTTTCCAGTTTTCCTCCTCTGCTTCCACTCTCTTTGCATTCCCCAACTCCCTCACCGCCTTCTTTCCACTCTCCTACAGTTTCTTTCTTTTCTCCAGTCTTCCTCCTCTACTTTCCCTTCCACCTACACTCATTTTGCTCTTTCCTTTCACCCAAGCCATTTTCTCTCCTTTTTCTGATGCTCTCTCTTTTCTCCACTCCCTCTGTCAGTGTCACCCCATTATAGCTTAATGAAGAAATGTAGTGAATTTTTGAGAAACTAAATTATTCATGGCTTAATGGTCGAATGGGGTTAGTGGGTGTATGCATGGCAGACTCACATAACCTAGACTTATGGATAAAAAAAATACACGGAGAAATAAGCTAGTACTATTGTATAATATGTAATGTTAACAGTGTTGTCATAAATACAAGTGATGACTATGATGGCGATGATCACTGACAAGATAGATTACAAGCAATGGGATGTTGTGTGGCCATTATCATGCGGAAAACACATTTGTGTGTGGCACTTGCAAAGACGTTTGCAAATACAGATAGTCTATGGGCGCCTTGCATCTCCATAATTATAACTTTGCATTAAACGTCATTCATATTCACTTTCTGCATTCCAGCAATCTGTGGATCTTTCCCTGGTGAGCAGCAAGCATTAGTATACTCGTATACTCTAATTTATCAGGAAGCTGTGTTATTCATCAAATGCAGTTTAGTCTGAGCAAAGGTAAGGGAAATGCACGTAAACTATCTCATATTTCTGAATAATTCTGGCTGTAACTCCATCTAATGCACAAGTTTAGGCAGTGACCATGTATTTTCTCAGCATTTTTCAATGAGCTTCCACGCACCGGCTGTTGGCAAAGTTTTCTCATATCCCGGACAAGCCTTGGCGGGGAGTTAAGGGCGGCCATAAAGCCAAGGAGAGTATTAACCCCTTCACTACCAGGCCTCCCTTTAAGCTGATCATATTTGACTGACACTAAGTATAAAACAAAGGCGTCTACTAACCCCTACATAGTGCAAGGGCTGCGGTAAGGTTAAATGTCCAGTTAATGCCACGTAACAGCAAGTCTTCTCTTACTATCCCTGTCTCTGTCGTTATCTATCTGTCTGTCTGTCTGTCTATCTATCTATTTATCTATCTTTCATCTGTCTATTAAAATTTCTGTCAAGCATTTTACGACAGTCGGCACATATATATGGAGAATCAGAAGAAAAACTTGCTGACATGTTAGGAAATAAACTTCACAGAAAATGAATATGGGTCTAATACGTCAGTAAGTCGTATGCCATAAAAAGGAGAAAGGCATGAGAGTCAGAGAGAAGGA